>NC_048893.1:1869031-1950419 GCF_011077185.1 Oxyura jamaicensis
AGTGAGGGAGCAGTGAGGGAGCAGTGAGGGAGCAGTGAGGGAGCAGTAGCTCTGTTGACTACCTGGCAATGTAAACCGAAGTCATTTACAATCAGCTTTCTTGGGAAGTGAAGCACACACCTAGTGCACATTAACACGACAGCTACCTGGAGAAGCAGTGAGATTACAAAGGGACTTGCAAAGCCACCACAGTGTCAGCTGAGAGCACGGCCAATGCCACATGCAGCCAGGATGACCCTCGTCATCCCTGACAGCAAGGCTAGAAATGCAGTGGTTTTAATTGAACTCCTTCACAGGGACCAGACCAATCTGTCATTAGCAAGGTTTAAATCAAGACCCGCGTTTCATCCCCTTTGAAGATCAGAGTTCTATTTCCTGCTATATCACCAACTAATCACTCAGCTTGAGCACATCACCTCAGCCAGTTGGTTCTTCACCTTTCCTCATTTCAAACTCCAGTGTGGAGGAGATGGGTGAGCAGGTAACAGCCTGCACAAAGCAGGTCAGAGTACAACACCACTCCACAAGAAGCACAGCTGTCTCTCCAGTTAGCAGCCATTTCCCCAGTTCAAGAGAACCTTAACTTCAGTGAAAAACTCTGATTTCTGGATTTTTCTCTTTTAGTGCAGATGCTTCTCCTCTGCTTACTGTATAAAGAACAAAACAATAAAAAGGTGCACTCTAAAAAGAAATCCAAGTGTTGGGTTGAATGCATTTATGTTGCTAGCACCATTCCTGAACATAAAAGTAGCTTTTTACATTTTAAAATGCAACTGGCTCCCTCCTTCTTGAATAGGAAGCTTAAATATATTTAAGTTGTGTAATTTTTTTCTACTCAGTTATCTGGAGTCCTCAGCCAGACAGGAGCTCTTTCCGTTAGCTACTTGTACCACTTACCAGGATTTTAGTTTTATTTTGAACAATTAAGAATATAAAAACCTCTACAAGCTCTAACACTTCCATATTGTTTTCTGTTTGAGGACTTTCAGTACATTATAGTAAGCCTAGGATTTTCCATCTCAGGGGTTTTGTACAGCAACTCCAAAAGAAACAGGGCTGAGAAATTAAACAACTCTAAGTTTAGAGTTGTCCACAGCCAGAATGACCCAGCTTTTTTGCTTTCCAACCTCTGCATCACTGCTCTCTGCTTTACAGAGCTTGTTACACATCGATATGAAAAAGCATCTCTGCTGTGCTGTCTGGCACCCATCATTGAAGATAGCAGCGAGGGCAAAGGTTATCAACGTCTACCAAGGGGATCTCAAAGGCAGGACTACACAATCTCCAGGTACCTAGAACAAGAAGTAATCGTGGTGGCTCAGAAGGGTGAGGTGAACATGTAATGGCAGCAAGCACAGACATCAAAATTGTTGGAATAAGCCAAAGTATTCTGGAAGCCATGGCATTCATATTATTACTCAAATAATACAATGACTTATTCAGAGGTTTCCAGTTCTGCTCGAAGCACAGAGAACATCACATGTTAGGGCAAGTTCATCTGGGCCTCCATCACGGTTTGAAAATTGGTGTAGATGGAGATGAGGAGCCTCTCTGGCCCCTTGTTCCCAGTGTTTGCTGCTCTCACAGGGAAGAATTTTCTCCTGATGTCCAGCCACTTTCTCCCACCAAAATCTGTGACGTTGTTCTTTCGCTGTGCACTTCTGAGAGAAGCCTGGCTGTGTTCGTCCTCTGACTCCTCCAGATGGCTCCAGGTGGTCACAGACAGCAAAATCCACCCTTCTTTCTGCAGGGTGAACCAAGTCAGTTATCGCGGCCTCTTCCCGTGCCCCATCTGGGTGCTCTGCGCTGGACTCGCTCCTGTGGTCACGATGCCGATCCCTCTCGTGGTGGGGACCCCAAGACAGGACGCAATTACCCCAGACACAGTCCTCTAAGTCATAGAATCGTGGAATATCTGAGTTGGAAGGGACCTACAAGGATCAGAGTCCAACTTCTGGGTCCCCAAAGGACCACCCAGGAAAGTTACGCATTACCTGTGCGCAACCATCATTTTAGGTGCAGAACTCAACATTTCTCTTGTGGCAGTGCTACGGAGAGAAGTTACAGCAAGAGAGAACACCTGGCAAAGAAATCAACAGACAAATACCTCGATATTCTTCTTGGAAAAGCTGATTTGCCACAAGCAAATGGTACCAAAAGAAATGGGAAGTAATCACCACCACCACCTTTCCCCCCCCTTCTTTTTTTTTTTAATATCTCTGAAAAAAGTCTGGTTCTCTCATAGGAAGTCATGCCTAAGTACACAATAAGTGTATTTAGTGGAAGTTTAAAAATTCAGCCTGCACTACAATAGAATCTGGGCTAGATAATCTGGGATTCATCTCTGATGTTAAAAATCTACTGATCTCTCAAGTACAGTAATATACAGTGACCCCTTAGAAAATAAGGATCAATGAAACAAACCTGAAAAAAAAAAAGCTCTGATTCATACGAGCTAAAAATTTTATGTTTATAGAAAATAACTACAGCACCACAACCATTATGCAGCTTGTTTAAAGGTCACCATCAGTTTATAGCAGAGTTTAATTGCCTTAAAAAGAAGATGTAGTTAAACATTTGCCTATCGTTAACATCCAATTTGGAAGGTTTTTGATTTAGCATTTTACAACACGTCACCTAAGTACCATTTGTTAATTGTTAAAAGCCTGGATAACTTGGACCAAAGTTAGGAAATACGCTCCCAGTTAAAACTGCATGATCCCTTTAGAGGGTTCTCAGAAGTATTTTAGTTCTCCAAAAAGTAGCGTAAAACAGGTGAAAAGAGGATTATTTTTTTCTTTATAATTCTAGAGCTCCACAATCTTGCAAGTCTATAAGCAGAAACTATAAGCAGAAATAAAATGAAAGCCCTCAAGGTGCTTCTTCGTGGTGGTAAGACAGAGAAGTGGTTGTACAAACCAGTAACCCAAATGCTTTCCATCCGGGACACCAGCCCGCTCTCAGTTCAGGTGACAGATGCAAAAACATGAATAACAACCAACTGAGAAAAGTTAAAAGAAAGCAATGTGGTAGGTCACAATTTGAGGGAAAAAAAGTCATACACAAACAGTGTGACAAATAGGAAAAAGCTGGACCCTCTGAATAGAACAGCAACCAAATAGCAGCAGCCTGGAAGGTTTCAGCTGCCTCGCTGGATGAATCAAGACAATGCTGACATTTAAAAGGGAGAAAATTGATCTACTGCTTTTACAAGGAACTTGCTTTTGAAAAGGTACAGGGAAGGCAAACAACTAAAGAACAATTGAAACGTGTATAGCCAGATCTGAACAAGCAGCTCCCTGAATTCAGTTACACCTGACTTGCATGAGATAAGGATCGAACCCGGGAGGTTTGCCGCAGTCTTCAGGAAACAGCGAGGCACTCACGCTCAAGCTGCTGGGATTTTGCACTGGACAAAAAGGTGAAGTACCTAAGAATGATGGTCTGTGGTCAAAGAACGTAGGAGGATAAATTGAGAAGCACATGGAGAAATGATCCGCCAACTTTGTAACCCTAAGTGTGAGTGTCTAAAGGAGCTGACTTAGTGTCCCCAAGGAATTTTGCGATATTTCGTTCTGGTTTGGGATGGCACTTATGCTGTTCCTTAACTACGTTGGAGCAACTGCTAGCAGCTGGAGACATGTTCCACTGGGACGACCCAGGTCGGAGCAGGCATCCTCTGGAAAACCAGAGCAGAGCAAAAGCTGAAGAACCTGAGTGCTGCAGAGGAAACCAGTAAGAAGCAGAGCAGCAGAGAAAAAAACTACAAGGGTAAAAGTGCAGAGAGGAAAAAACCCTTACGGATGACACCGGATTTCTGTGCCACCCATCACCTCACCAGAGGAACTGGAACAGACGAAGTATATGCCATGGAGAAAATAAGTTGAGAGAATGGAAGGGGGTAAAGGTGCTTTACTGAAGATGTACCTGGAGAAGAGTGAAGAAATGTGTTTATGTAAATGGCTTTTTTTAATTGTCCTCTCTTCCTACCTCAAATATCCAAATCAGCAATCACGCGTTTGTGTTAATTGGCAATAAATTAAGAGTTCACCAAGTTGAGGCTGTTTTGCCTGCAAAACTCCCATTTTCCAGGGATGAAGGAGGAAAGGTGCTGACATCCAGAAAGCAGGAGCTTGAGTATTTTGTACCTCCAGTGTTGGAAACACATAATGAGTAACTGATTAAGCCTGCTCTAAAATTGCATTTATATCTAATTAGAAGCTTGACGTAAGCCTTATCAAGTAAACCTGTATATCAGCCGTAAATTTGTTCCGTATTTTGGTAGCAAGGTGAACAAGGATGAAGCTAAGAAGTTACTGTCCTTAAGGATGGCACATCCAAACAATGGAACACATGCAAAACCTGCACCCAAAAGCTGCATTTAAGAAATCCAAGGATTGGCAGTTGTTTGCTATCGAGTTGCCACAGGCCAGTTGGCAGCACAACGTGCGGTATAAGGACAAGGCAGCATCACCCAGCCAAGACGTCCCTGGAATTCCAGGAACACCCAGACAGTCCCGAAGCAGGGAGCCTTTAGATTAAAATAATAAAAAAAAAAAGCACGGGAACCATGAAAAGCACAGATCAGAGAGCTGTTCCCCACTGTCACTGCCTCTTTCCCCTTAAAAACAGAAGGGAAAAGGCACGCAGGATGTGGGGATTAATGCACAGCTGTAAGATACTCGTGATGAACAGTAGTGACTGTTGATTAACACACTGGATATTAAGATGATGGGAGAAATTGCTTGCAATTTTATTCACCTTTAAGCAATCTCAGAAGAAATTAACAAGCTAAAAGCATACGAAGAGTTATAAGAGATGGAAAAATAGAGAAAGGAAGCCCTTCAGTAGTATTTTGGCAATGGTTGAGGTCAATTCCCTTCTTGAGGTGAAGCGATTTGCTGACCACCCATGAAGAAAGGGGGAGAAGATTGACAGCTTCCGAGCTACACACAAAAAACCAACGCTCAGGTTGCAAGAAAACAGCTTGTCCTAAGTCACTGTAAGGTCCTTTGCTGGGGGAAGAATAGGAAAAATATAGACATAAATGGGGTAACAGGGCTATTTTTTCCTGACGGGGTTTGTTTTCTCCGGAATGTAGCACCTTTTATCAAAAATTCCCACCTGTACGTTCACCTAACATGACTGAAGTGCAAACACCTCCACAAGAGGAGGCAGCAGGCAGCCAACGTGCAACACAACACCCAACAGCAAGAAGTATACGTGAAGGCAGGGGAATAACACTTCTTTAATGCCTTAACAGAGCAGAAGTGTCTTCCACAGAATTAAGTTCCAACAAGCTGAAGTACCCAATTCTGCATTTTGAACCAACCACATCCCATCGAGTCTTGCTTCCCTTAAAGAAAAAAACATCTGTATTATCAGATACAAGTCGGGAGGAGGTCAGTTATACAGCAAAGCCATTTCCCTCTGACCCTAGTATTGCCTTAACTACATTTTGCAAAATTAGCCTTTCTATCTTTTGCTCGTAAGACCACTGCTCCTATGCAAGCATTAAGGCAAACCTGTTACAAACATGTTACTACAAAGTGCAATCATCCTTTACTTTTAAGTGTTTATGCAAATGGTGGTGACCCAACCTAACTTATTTTCCTTTACCAACTTGAAATATTCATAGCATTACATCCCTCACTTGCTGTCCTTTACTCCACCTACATAAATTTAATTCTTTCCATTTTTCCCCAGCCCTGTCACCCATCAATCATTCTACTTCCACCTCTACTTGCTGTAATTCATCAATGTCTTTCTAGTAATAAAGTGCTGAAACCAGAAGCAGCGCTCAAGGAGCAGGCTGGCTAAAAACCACAGGAGGATTACCCAACTGCTCACTTGGACTTTAACACAAAACCCGAGCAATCTCAACAGTGGTATGGTTAAATGACTTCCCCGAAAGAGGAAAGTCAGAAGTGCCTATCTGCATCGCAAAATTGCCCGAGACGTCTTCCATTAGAGCGCCATCTCGCTGGAGATGAGGCACGTATCACCGGGGTGCCTGCGAGAGCTGCGTGCCTCGAATCCTCAGTAGCTCCTGAGCGCTCAGCTCAAGTTAGCAAATCAAAAGATTTGTTATCATCTACAAGATGCTCGCACAGCTCTGCTCTTTACCTCACCACCGAGGCCAAAAGCTTAAACTGGTTCAAAAAACACAAATTCAAGGCAGAGATCTGTTGAGTGCTACTCGGCACAGACAGCAGCTTTTCAATGGACAGCTGCCTAGTGCCAACTGCTTTGGGAAAGGAGTGCTATTGCTTAGCATGTCCTCCCTCTCCTGTTCAGCATCCCCTCCATCAGGCCCACTGCTGGCCCAAGCACACCTCCGGTCCAACCTCGGTCTGCCATCTGTATCCCCCACTGGAGCACAGTCACGGAGGGGAGATACTGTTTCAGGTACTGTGAAAGCAGTAAAAATCATCTTAAAAGGCTCTTCCTTCTACTTTTCACTTCCATATTTTGTCGGATTTAATACGTCCTCATTCAGCCTTAATGGCAATTAAGGGAAGGGTGTTTTTTCAGGACCATCCATCCTAAACGTCTTCTGCCTATATGAATGCTGCCTAGACCAATGGGGCCCTAATGCACTGAAGTAAAGCACCAGGACTTCTTTTTTTAAATGCAAACCTGCAGTTCCCCAAATTGATCTCTTGCTGTCTTCAAGATGACATTTCCAATCCTTCACGCTCCCTGTCCCATCTCTGTTGTTAAAGGTATCTTTAACTCCTTTCTTTAACTCCTTGCAATTAGCTCTTCACCCACTAATTTACTAACTTGTCTTTATTACAGAATTCATAAAGATGTCACAGGGTAACATTAAACCGTAGTCTTATACAACCACTGCTTTCTCAAACAGGCGCATTGTCCGTAGATCTTCATTTATGAGCTGTTCAGCATAAGTTTTCCTCCAGGTCTACACGAGGATGTTTCATCTCTCATGCCATTTTGAAGGTTACGTGGTAGCATTATGCCCACTTCACCCACCGTAAATCAGTTTCCTTCATTGGAAGGCTTCCAGACTAAACCCAAGTGTTCCAAAGGCTTCACTGAAAATGAAGTTTATTGTTCCTCTTCACCCACCATTCACCGGCTTCAAAGTTGCATTAAAAACGCAAATTTATCTAGATCATATTTTATGTTGTTCCATAACCCACGAGATGTTCCAACAATCTGTTGGTGCTTGTTCCAATGTTTCCCTATGAGCAGAATTATGTCCGCACAACCCTGAGTTTAAAGAACTCATGGAAAGACCAATGACTACTGGAAAAACATCAGCTATATGCAAAGATAAAGCAGTAAGAACATTAACTGGCTCACCGAATGAGCTCCATGAAGTACGTCAATAATAAAAATTACCAACAATATCAAAGGCAAAAGAAATATTAACCTGAAGGTATGTAAGACACCAAGGTTCATGAGTTGCCAGTGTAAACGGGAAGACAAAGCTCTCCAGCTGTTACGAGATCACTCCAAAGAAAGGACGCATCATTACATGGCAGGGACAATTGCCTTGAGCAAAGAACTTCTCGTCACCGCATCTGTGATCAGGAAAGATTAAACTTAACGTTCAGAAACATCCCTTCCCAGAAGCACAGACCATCATTTTACAAATACTTCTCCTGTTTCATTAAGGGCAGCGTGGCTGCATCTCACCACAAAGCGACGCTCGACACCCCTATTCCACCTTCATTACGGCGTGTGTTTTTTATTTAATAAACTTTCATCAGCCTAAATGAATGGTTGTTATTAGTTGAGCTAACAGCCGCAGGATAATACTCCAGAGACGTATCGATGCTTGTTGGTGCATTAAGTAAGAGCGGAGGGGCTGAGGTCAAGCACGTGTCAATGCAAATGAAGCACTATTAGGCACTAACAGTTTAATGCAACAGACTGCCTCGGATAATGGAAATGATAGGATGAAAAGAATGGGATAAAGTTATTGATAAGCGTAGTAAATGAAAAATGAGGTGTTTCAGAGGGAAAGAAAACCTCCGTTTTCCAATGTCTTCAGCTGCAGCCTAGCAAGATGTGCATTTGTTTTTTTCCCAACTAAGGAAAGAAAACATAGAATAGAGGGGAAAAATGTTCTAGCAATAAATAGCACCAATGCTTCTCATATAAGGAACTTAGAAGTACTCTTCCCAACTTAATTACTTCAGCTTTATAATGCTCCTTCGGGGCAAACAACTAATGCTAATAAACTGTCATCTGAGTAAAGGTACAGCATTTGAAACGAATCAGCAGGAAGGAGAGGAAAAAAAGCTCACTGCTTCCATGTTTATGCGCGAATCACTAGAACACAGCCCATCTGTACAGCAGCTTAAGAAGAGCAAAGCTGCTTTCTCTCTCTTCCGTACCTAAACAATACAGGTGACAAAAATCATAACGTTTTCCAATAGAAATGAGTACAAATTAGTTCCTTTAAGCATAAATGCTTACACATGTCAAATCTGAAACCAGATACAACCCTTGAGGTGCCATCTTCTCAGTTCTGTTTCCTGAAAGGCTTTTTTGTAATCGAATCTACGACGACAAGACACAATGTTAGCTGGGGAAAGACTTCAAGGCAAGAAGTAATGAAAAATATTGCTATTTCTGCAATTCAAAAGAAAAATTTTGGCCCTGCTTCAAATTCTAAGTTTTGTAATAAAAAAAAATTCTATAGAACGCCAAAGTCTTATATTTTGTAATTAATGACTTCAGTGGAAACAAAACTCTTCCACAGCAGTGCTTGGATCCCAGCACTGCAATAAGAAATGCAGAAACAAAATGAAAGACTGCTTCTATTGATTTTCATTGTTCCACCTGAAAGAAAGGCAGACAGTAAATAAAACGCATACCAAGAACTCAGTTGCATGTTTTTTAATGTCATTATTCTGAGCTACTTACAGCCTAAGAGAGCTCACTACACCGTACTTGTAATTGAAAGCCTCTCCTCATCCCACGCTACAGAGAGCCACAGGCAGCAGCCACATTCAAATAATGAAAAGCAAGTTTTCCTCAACAGGGTTCTAAATATCAAATGTTTTCTGGGAATATGTCAATCTCCCAATGCCATTGTAGAGGATAAATGTGAACAGTAGGGGAAATGGTTATCAAGAAGGACACAAACACTACAAAATGTGCAAGAAAAAGCCAAATATATGCTTGGGTACAAACACATGCCAGTATCCCTTCTCTGATCCTGAGACGTTCAAGGTTTTAAGCTCCTTGTTTGACTCCCCTTTCCACAGCAAGTTAAATTCCTTATCCCCATGTGCTGTTCTCCAAGCATCTTACCCATGGTTAACTTCTCATCTATTTCCTTTTCCTATGCCACCTCGCCCTTCCGACTGCCTCAGCAGCTTTACGATCGTTTTTGCACTGCAGCACTGCATTTCTTTGTATTCAAATTTCTCATTCTGACCTTGCTCTCACACACTAGAGTGACCCAGTTGTGTTGTAAAGCTCTGCAGTCAGGAAAAGAAAAGAACCAATTTGGTGTAAAATGCTTCAGTATGCAGACATAGGGGCTGGTCAGCATCTCTAGTTTATACTGGAATAACCCTTATGTAAGGGTTAGATTTGACTGGAACAACCCTTATCTAAGGGTTAGATGTCACAACAAATAAACTCTAAAAAAAATTACATATATTAATCCTATAGATTTTAACAAAGCAGCCCACAGAGCTGTGCACAACATACGGTAAGGGTGTGAGTGGGCAACTCTACGTGCTCTAAGCATGCTCCGTGAGCACAACTGAAAGCGACCTAATTTACCTGCAGCCCCATCTCCTCTCCCGTACAGCTGGAGTGAAGTTTATTGAACGCAGCCACCATAAGGGCCACTCGCTCCACTCTGCGAACTGAACAAACTGGCACCAATGCAAAATTGCACACGGCCAGCTCTGAGCAAAGCCTGATGCTGTTACTCACTGCAGAAAGAAGAACAGGAGACATACGACTCTTACCCTCGCGGAAGGAAGCTGAAATAGAAGTCTGTTAACAGGGAAAAAAGAAAGAAAAGGAGTCGCTGAAGTGTTCCCTGGCCTACTTCTTGATAAACACATTACTCTCCAACTTTTTATTACTTTGGACAAAAATGCCTCAACTAAAGGAAAAGGATGTGCTGATGAGTAAAACATAAGCGTCAGCTCCTAGCTCTGAAACATAACTAAGTGGGATATTAAACAGAAGTGAACACGAGTCAGTGGGCTTCTTACTCCCTTCTTTCCACATGGTGCTCTTCTTTGCTTTGTCATCCTCTTAATAAAGAAAACTGGGTATGGCAGTAATCCTCACTCTTATCCTGTGGATATATTTCTGCAGCTTCACCGTGTTTTACCTAATACAATCTTGCCCTCAAAGGAACTGTGCTCTTACAATAAGAAATCAAGTTCAGAGCAAGTGTTTCATGGTCTAACAGGCTTACTTTTTTTAAAAAAACTCTATATACTTTGAGAAAGTGATATTAACTCATTAAAATTGCAAAGCTACACACTTAAAAGCCAGGAAATGCAAAGAAAGTAGCCCAAGCAATTTTCATTAAATTGTATTATGACATGACCTTTAATTACTTGATTCAACAACATCTCTTCCTTCAAATGTTTTCAGCATTTCATGTCTTAGATTACTTAAACAAATGGAAAATATTAATTCCTCCCGACGGGTGCCGCATGGGTCAACAGCGGAGCCAGAACTACTAGATCAACACCACAGACCTCTGTGCTACTTGGGTTAATTACAAAGCCCCTCATCGGAACGTATTGCCCTGTGATACAGAGCCCAACGCTGAGAGAAACTGGACCCAGAACTGCTTCACCAAGCAAGAACCCTTCTGGCTGTGCCCCCTATCCATCCTGCTGTGCCTTCTGCCTCATGTTTTGGCTTGGTTACTGAGTTGTGTAGCCCATGTAGATCTTCTCGTCTGGCCTCAGAGCAGAGTAATTCAGATTCCTGCCTTCCAACAGCCAAGGTTGTACTTCCAGGCCAAGTGCTAAGCTATAACCCAGCCCCAACTTGCCTCTACCACCAGTTCTGCTCTTCAAGACTGCACGCTGCCTTCTTATGAAGCTTCTGCTGTCAGAATTCTTCTCAGCACAGGACCGTGTTTTGTTAAAGTGCGTGTACATGTGCACATGCACTCAATGAACACATTAAAGTGAATTTCACTTCTGGCAATGATGTGGCACCGAACAGATCCTTTACAGATAGGCACAGAGCCTCATACTTCAAAAAAGCATTTGCAAAAGTTGAAAATAATGGAAACTTGGTCTCAAAGAGGGGTCGTGTGCGCTATGCACCATCCCAATTTCTCCAGAGCTTTACATTTCAAAGGAGGGTGGCTTTACATTTCAAAGGAGGGTGTAGGCAGATTCTTTGAAGAGAAAGAGCGTAATCAGCAATTACAGAACAGCAAACCCTACTGGCCCTACTCACAGGAGTGCGTACTATAAAGACGGGAGAACACAGAACGTGAGTACCCAATATTAGAAGTTGATCTGCACTACCCTAGACGGATACGGAATGAGAAACAAAACAGCCACTTAAAATTAAGTTCATACAAATATAAGCCGTCACAAAACGCCTTGGCATTTTGTTCATGCTGCTGGGAAAAGCTGCCATTCTTACATTAAGAATTCTTGCCGGCACTGCTCAGTCATTGCACATTAGAACCAGCAGCTGGAGAGTTTTGAGTGATAATGAAACCTGTAACAAGCCATCTTCAGCCATCTTTTCCAAACAATAAGGGAATTAAAATTTCAATTTAAATGCAGAGGTTTGAAACACGCTTCAGTGGCAAAATTACTTCAATTAATGTGAGTGGAATACAAAGAACAGGCTGCAGAAATGCGATGCAGCAGCCAGAAATTATGCTATTAGCATGCTTGCATCAACCCGGCACAACGGCTGCAAAGGTCTAATTTAGACTGTACATATCACAGGGCTACAGGCAACAACATTAATCAGTGCTCTGATTTCAATGTGGGGGACACAAGCTCATTGCCAGATCACTTTGGGCTTATTATAAGCCAGGAGCATCTGTATTCTTTGAGGAGCAAAATAAAAAGGACAGGGATCTATAAACACTCTGCATACCTGATAGTTTATTTTACAGAATATTCCCATCATAAAAGAGGAGAAAGGAATTATCCTGCAGCCAGTGAGCGATTACAGCACCACAGTCTTGCAGAGGTGCTGCTAGCACGAGATGGCAGAAAAAAAGAGCCCACAGCAATTTCTGTACATGAAAAAAGCTCCAAAGGCAGGTAGATCACTATTGCTTTATTACAGGTGCGCTCGTCTTCAAATGAAGATTGCAAGGGTAAATGAACAGTTGAAAGAGTGTGTTCAATCTCCACTTTGGTTTTCTCTGCATTCCTTGACTTAAAAATCTAAACAGCAGCTTTTTGCATCGTTATCATTTGATTTCTTAGAACAGATACTCCAACGTGGGGGGAAAAAGTGTGGCATGCTACAGAAGTTTGTACTTAGGGAGGTCTCATACTGGCTGTATCACGTGGCCTTAGGCAAACTGACCTACACACAGTTGTGTACGCATGTACATGTGTATATGTAGATAACCACCCAAAAAATGCACACATTGTATTGCAAACTGATAACATATCTATGTGCATTTATATCTCAGATATTTTAGAGAAGATGGAGTATGTTCCTAAAGCATGTTATTTCTTTTTACAGTTCCTATCTTACATTCCAGATAGGAAATTATTTTTCTGAAATTTGCTTCTGAAAATATTTTTTCCTTAAAAACCATACGTAAGCAACCTGCCTTTTTACCCTGATGAAAGTCAAGTCCATCAGTAACAAGACCACACATGAACTGCTAACACACTAAGATTTCAACCAATGCCAATGTTTCCCCCTAAACTGAACTCCCTTAACTCACGTCTCCATCTCATAATTAAAACCATCGGACTAACACCTCACTCTGATCTCCTACCCCAGAAACCCGATGAAGCTTTTGGGAGAACCTGACTGCACCCAGATGTGCTGTCTCAGTCCTTCCATCGCTGATCCGTTTTGAGGAATTTAAGGCATTTTATGTTACGCTTTGTAAAGTATCAAAACATTTCACTCAGTATTACAGAACAGAAATGGTTATACTGCCCATTCCAGATGACTTACAGAACACGTGAAAGATGTATGACAGTAGCTCATATTTGAAGGAAAGTGAGAATCTAAGGAGAAAAAGATTGAGCGTGTCCCTGGAAGATGGTTTTGAAAAGGACAAAAGGGACCACAGTACTGAAATATGATTGCACCTGATGCATCATGAAAGCCGGACGTGTGCAGCACAGAAGAACAGGAAGGTAAAGATCAGTGAAATCAGTGAAAGTGAAGTGAAAACAGGCAAGCAAATATGACAGCAACCAAAATCCTGATAGGCTTATACATGCCACCAGAGAAAGGGACAAGAAAACTGACACTCAACTGTTGAGCACACTTCAGAAGGAACAGAGTGAGTTTTAGAAAGTCTTATTTAGAGTAAAATAAAAGAAAATGGAAAGAAGGAAATTAAAGTTCTAGTTTGGGCTGTAGGAATAAGATGACAACACTAAGATCTCCAGCTGTTCATCCTTAATAACACCTTAGTGAAAAAAAGGGAAGCACAGCTGAGACTGAAGTTGTCAGAAATAAAAACAACAGTAAAGTTGACTAAGACAATTTAAAAAAAAGGTGATGAAAATGCCTAAAGGCATTCTCTTGAAAAAAATAAATAAAAGGGAAAATGAACTGACATATCCCTTTTGCCCTCACTTCTGAATCACAGAATAGTTGAGGCTGGCAAGGGCCTCCACTGATCTGATCCAACCCTACTCCTCATGCAGGGTCAGCTACAGTTGGGTGCCCAAAACCACGTCCATCCTGGTCTCAAAAATTTTCCATGGATGGAGACTTCACCACCTCTCTGGGTCACCTGTTCCACTGTTCAACCATCCTTGCAATTAAAAAGCGTTTTACTATGTTCAGACAGAATTTCCTGTATTTCAGCCTCTTCCCTTTGCTTCATATCCTGTCACTGAGCAACACTGGGAAAAGTCCGGCTCTGTTTCCTCTGCACCCTCCCATCAGATATCTATAAACACTGGTAAGATATTCTTGAGGCTTCTCTTCTCCAGGCTACGCAGTCCCTTAGAGTCCTCCCCAGAGCAGAGATGCTCCTGCCCCTTAACCATCTTTAGGGCCTTTCACTGGACTTGTTCCAGTAAGTCTCTAACCCTTGTGGTGGGGAGCAAGAACTGGACACAGGCCCCCACATGTCAGGGCTGAGCATTACTCCCCTTGTGAAGTTTTTCGTTACTGGTAGAAGACAGCTCCAGGAAAGGAAGGACTGGAGCATGGTTAGAAACATGTTTGTTAAGCTTAGGAACAGGAGCAAGACAGACATTTGTTATTACAGACGTTCAGGAAACTTCTACCTTTCAATTCCAGTCTTACGGTGGAGGTATGCTTGTAAAAGAGATTGAAATGAAGGGAAAAATACTTGAAGGGAGAAAAACAAGCAGAAAAAAAGATGGATATGAAGAAAAAGGATCAAAAATCCTGGTAAAAGACCTAGAGCAAGACAGGAAGAGGTAACCACACCTCAGCGGTGAAAGAGTCTGAGCAATGACTGAAGTTGTGAGTGTATTCTGGGAGTGCATCTCCCAGAAACAGGAGGGAAACAGGACAGCTCTTCTGTACCAAAAATAGTTTTGAAAAAACTGCTAAGATATAAAGAAAGGAGATGATAAAGGCAGACATCTCGGAAATTCACTTTAAAACAAAGGACAGCCAGTGGCAATCATGTTAGCATACAGATTAGTTCAGGAGGAGACCTAAGAACATTTAGAAAGCTACAGTAAAGAGCTGAGAGGAAAAGCTCACAGAGAAATGCCAGGTTCCAAAAGCAGTAGGAAATCCCATGTGCAGATCAAACAGGTAAAGAAACAGCTGGTTATAGAAAGCATCACTATCAAGAGAAGTCAACAGGTACAGACAGCTCTGAAAGCACAGAAAGGAGACAATCGAACACGATCAGAGACTGGGACTTCAAGTCCAGTCAGGGAGGATGAAAAACCCAGAAATATCAGTACAAGAAAGCAGCAAGTGACCAAACAAGGAACCCAGCAAGGAGAAATAACAAAGCAAAGGAAACACAAATGGCAGATATGTCTGTAGATGATCTGACAGCTGACCAGTTATGTTTCCTGTGGGTACTTTCCAAGGATAAGCAAAGTAAGACATCTATCTTACCAGCATGTCTGTTGCATTGAGGTAGTGCTTGCTGGCCATGCACTGTTCCAGCTTCTGGGGCACTTGCTTGATGTTCTCAATCTCATCCAGCAAGTTCAGGACATGTTTGTGTTCGATCCCTTCAATCCACAACTTGCGCAACTCATCCCTCTTGCAGTGCAGCAGCATCTTGCACGATAACAGGTTCTCCTTCACCTACAAGCAAGGTGTCAAAAAGGATTAATTAAATCCGCCCCTGTAACTTGTGCTTCTAACACTGATCAGCCCCTTTTCCACATTTACTTTATTACAAATTCCAAAAATACCATAAGACAATAACAAAAACCAAGTTCTTTAGAATTGCTGGATATTCCCTTAGCCAAAAGAACTGGGAACTGCTTTCAAAGTCAAGCATTTTCAAGTTTCATATCACTAGTGAAAAGTTGCAGCAAGTTTGATAACATGAACAAATACAGGATCCTCTTAACCATGACCAAGGACTGATTTGTGCGTTTTCCAAAAATCAATTCAGTATTTTGGCATACAGCAAGACTCCAATTCACAGTGAAAGCAAATAAGCCACTACTAATTTTTCTGCTGTAAACATTTTCCATCTGTCTAATGAATCTCCTGGCATGTCTTCTCCTTCCTCCGAGTCACACGGCCGTTTCTTGAAGCCTGATCATCCAGCAGTACAAGCGCTTCTCTAATACCTGCAGCAATATCAAGTTGGGTTTTACAAAATACGCTTCCAATGGAACAAATAGCTGTGAGGATACAGTTCGGCTCAATATTTCTGCTACTTAACAGTGAGAAGTACCTTAGTGTTTGCCATCCATTTTGCTTGGGAGCCTCATGCCATCACCTGTCAGCTGCTTCTCTAAGCAGCAAAGTCTCTCGCTGTTCTCCCATCACCATGCCTAATAAGAAGCATCAGGAGTTTTTCTTATCCCCTCTCCCCAGTCCCTGCCTACATCCTGTTTTCAGGTTCTCCCAGTATCCCCCGATAAGGTCGGTATAACCGAACTTAGCTTGCATAACGCAAATCAATAATCACATATTAAAACGTGGAAGCAATCAGCAACACAGCTTCGCGCATAGCTTTCACACTCCTTGTTTTTGTGAGAAGTTATGAATACTCACGGTCCAACCTTTTCTCAGGCTGAACTCTCACTGAATTACACATGAAGAGAGACTACGAGAAGTAGGCCTTGCAATTTGTTTTCTAAAAAAAATCAGCCTTCAAAGCACTCCAGGAGTCCTACTTCAGCTGCACGTTCTCCTACCTTGTCCATCTCAAGGCCGTTAGCATTTAGATGAGCACATCCCAAACACATACACTAAAATATAAACATCTGCTAATTAGCTACATAGGACAGCCTCCATCTGCAGTTAGAAGAGACTAAGATGTCAACACATTCTTTCCAGGAAGACATTCCAGAGCGTAGCACAGGAAAACTCTCAGCCAGCGAAAAGCTAATGTAACAGTGTCCTAACTCGCTGCAAAAGCGAAGGTGAACTAAAATGCATTGAGAGTTCATTTCAGGCATAATCCCTCCCTGTTCAATACCTTAATTTAAGATGTTTCAGTGACCTAGCACACCATCATCAGTGGACTGCTGCTACACAGAGCAAAACTGGGTCAGTAAAACTATTGCAGGGCTCAAAGGAGTCTCACAAGACACTGCTACTCCTGTCCTTGCAAGAAAGATGATGAACTCTGTCTACATTTGGGAGAGGGGAAAGGAATCCACGAAGTCTTTAAGAACCAGACTCCTTCTGACAGACCCAGTTGTTTCTGCTGTTTAACTCAGTTTTACAATGGTAACACTTCTAAGGCTAGATTCAAAACCACAACAAAAAGCAAGCTTTTCCCAACAGGTACCCATACAAGAATTAACTACAGAAGGTAGATTTACAGAGGGATCTCAGCTATCCATCATTTCCACGGGTCCTAATGCGAGTAAACACCTGTGCCATCGCCCACCTCCCACAAAAGGGGAAGATCAAAACGAAGACTGATAGTGTAACACAGATTGATGACAAACCAGATCTGGGGCCTCCCATGAGATTACGTCAAAGCTGCTTCAATACACGTTGACCAAAACTAATAAGAGAACTTAAATATCAAAAGGTTCTTCACCCTTGCAGTCATTCTTCCACACTGGACCAAAAGGTCAGCCCCCCATATGTTTGTTTTGACCTCTGCAAAGCTAAGTGTACTGTGTGAAAACAGGCCACCAGCTCTAGTTGATTTCAAATTTAGTGCAATTGATCTGTGCTTTCAAAGTGCTGAGCTCTGTACATAAATCCTAGGGTGAACTCTTACCCTCGGAAAACATCAGGGCGGTGTCATTCTCTTTGAAAATGCTAAATGAATTTTTACAGGCCAGAAGGGTCGGTACGTGGCCCCAGAGGGGTCACAGCCTACTGCTCCTAAAGCAATGCGGTGAAAGGTTTTAGGCTGAGACCTCCTCAGAGTCAGGAAAAAAAAGAAGATAGAACAGTCCTGGTACCTAGTCTGTAAAGTTTAGGTAAAGCAAACCACACAGGAAGTATAAGGCAGGGCAGGAGACCAAAAAACTAATCTACTGCTACAGTAATCAGAGCTGCAGGGAGAGAGCAGATGGAACAAGTCCACAACAAAGAGTGCCAGAGTTATTTACTGGCACACTACTAAAGTGTGAGCACTCAAAATACAGAAATACACGGGGGCACGGAGTTCATGTACGTTCACACAACAGAACTGAGTTTGGAAATAGTGCCAAAATTCAAATTCTGAGCAAAAAGCAAGGTGATGAATCACCCAGGCTATTTAGGAGGTTGTTGGAGGCCAACGTATAAAAAACATGAACAGATTCGACGGAAAGGTGTTAGCTTAGCAGCCTTTAGACTTCAAAAACCGATATCATCTTGCCCAGACAGCAAATGAACAGAGGGCACGGCAAACTTTTGCTCTTCAGATCCACCTCCCGTTCTGCTCTTTAATTACTTGTGCTCTCAGAGAACAAAGAAGAGATCCTACGGAAAACACGCTGCCAGGAAGAGATAGGCTGGGACCACTGTATTAGGACTGGATGCTGTGCTCCCAGTAAATAATGAGAAATAGTACGCAGGAAAAAGGAGTTGCACACTTCTGTACAGGTTATCAAGCAGATGAAAACAGAGCAGCACACGTAACATCGGTTTTCACCTGCTTGATCTTGTTGCGCGAGTTGGTGATGCGCTCCGTGATGCTCTGGTACGTGCGGATGGCAGTGGTGAGCTCGGTGTAGTGCTGGACAATGAGCTCGTCCAAGTCCCGGTCACATTTCTCGTAGGCTTCTTCCAGGCGGCCCTTCTCGGTCTCTCGGTCCTCAACGTCATCACTCGTAGATAGAGTCCTAAGGGCAAAAAGATGAGAAATAGGGGTAATTTGAAATTATCTATCACTTCCTAGTCTGACACAGTGAGTGAAGCTTATTTCTGGTAAATTCTTCTGGTAAAGAGAACAATGCACTTCAGGAAAAAGAAAACATTTTTATCACCTCCCCAATTTTTGGATTCTGTTTTTTTTTTTTTAAAGCACTGCCCTACTGAATCAGCACAGGATAACATCTGAAATATATCCCGATTTATTACTTACAGAGCACTACGAAGAAGAAATTCTATTTTTGACTTGGAGACCATTGCAACCATCAGTAAGGAACGCTCCAGCTACTACTTATTAGCCAAAACCCACCAGGAATACCACCAGAACAGACAAACCCATCAAAAGCCTACCCATGCCTTCCAATGGCCGCTCTGCTTTCACACGACAGCACTCCAGGGACTGAGTACCGTATTCCCTTATTCCCACCACACTCACCTCCTGATTTTAACCTGAGTAACATCATCCAGCAAGATTTGTATTTATTTTAAAGCCGGGAAGTTTGAGATTCCCATGAAGCTGTTGAAAATTTAATCAAACTGGACAAGTTCCTTGGTATCACTCCAAACTTCTCCATTTACACAAAGATCAGTGCAGTTTTTCCTCACTCTTTTCACCTCACTCACCCCCACTGGAGACCCATCCTGCCACCACATCCAAGCTCACACCTGTAGGAACTCGATGGCACTACTGGAAAGGGCCAGGAGACAGCAACAGGCAGAAAGATGCTTTCTGATTTCATACAGAGCACTCAAAAAGCTGGTTTGTGCAAAAAAAGGCATCCTGAGTTTTCCTCTTCCTTTATCCCCGGGATGGGTAGGCATGGTCCATAAAAGCTTTTGTCTTAAATCAGCAATCCAGCAAGAGAAAACGGGATGTTTCGTGGTGAAAGAGGGAAAAGTCACTTAGGATCAGTCGTAGTAGTTATGACTGAAACTCTGGTGTATCACAGCCTTAAGAACCTGTGTGATGGATTCTGTAGCTCTCTTGAAAACTTCTGAAGCACTTTAAAGAACTTAGGAGGTCAAAATAAGGGAAACAAAGACCACACAAACTCTTTTGGCTCACATTTGAGCCATGTGAAACAAGCACAAACATGTCCTGAATGTTGACTTGCTGAAATGGAGATGCCCATAAGAAACTAACTCAGAGCATGAACACCCAGAGACCATGATTCCTTTTAAATTACAAAAAATCAGCCCTCAGCTGGGCAGAGGCACCATTTTAAGATGACGCACGCAGTACACTTAAGAGCATTAAAACAATAAGATAGCAACTGTTCCCAATCCCACGGCCAGTGGGAACAAATACACGTGCCAGGAGAAACAGAGAACTGCTTGATTTTTTTCTGGATGTTTTAAGCAGTTTGAGTGGAGAAGGTTGAATCTGCTTTGTGGGGTATCTACAGGTAGCTCCAGTGACGTGCGGGACACATGAAGGGTTAACATTCGAGAGATTTCTGTGAATTCTCTAATCTCAGATGTGGTAGGAGCTCAAGTACAAAAGCTCTTCCCAAGTGAATGCAAACAAGGAACTTCACACGAGCACACAAGAAATGTTCCCGCTCCCTCAAAGGCGGCAGAGACACAGCCAAAACCTCCGGTTCGTGACCAATTCTTGCCTACGAAGAAAAACAACAGGCTGTGCCACCCACGCAAGGGCCCCATCTTTAAAAAGGGAGAAGAAAAGACATTTCACAGGAGATCATCATCCCAGAAAGAGCAGCTAGAAAACCTCAAGCAAGCAAGCAAATCTGCACCGCCAGATGGAGCGGGACAGGACTACGAGGACACCAGTCCTACCCGAGTACCGAGGAGGTGAGGGGAAATACAGCCACGACGTACAACAAAACCCCAAAAGATGACAATGCACCCAGGTGCTGTTTTATTTTACCCAGTTCTCACCCCTTTTCCCTTTCAGCTGGCAGCAGCAGAAGGGCCGAACAGATCCTACAGATACAGTCTGTAGGATTTCAAGTTTCACGCTTCATGGTTGCTGTAGAAATGGGAACACTTGCCAGTGTTACTACATCACGATTCGGATCCTTCTGATCCTGGTTGTGCATTAAATCACATCATCTCAAAAGTCATTGCAATTAGTCTGTACTGTATGCGAAGTGATTTAGGATTGTGCAAAACGGACCTGGAAAGAACGAACAGTGGTGGGGGGGTGGTTGGAAAATCAACCTGGGATTAAGAAAACTGGATTACAGCCTCTGCCCTACTGCAGATACCTGGCATGGTGCTCAGAGCACCCGCACGTTGCAGAGCTGCGCACAGCTCCACGTCCAAATGGAAACAGCTGCCCTGCAGCCATTGGGCTGTGCAGGCAAATCCTCAGGGCCTTGTTTTTTTTTCTTACCCGGGGAATGCACAGCACAGGCTCCTCGAACCTGTGAGCTGCGGTTCTACGCACTAAGCACTGAGACACTCCAAGGCTGCTGGCAGAGGTCACGCAAACACCTCAAAGTAAGGTGGGAAGATGTGGCAGAGAAAGCTCAGCACGCACAGAACACAGAATTAAACACACGGTACTCGGGAGCTGCAGAGAAGTTTGGGTTCGTGCTACAGGAGATGAACAGAAAGCAACTGAAGGAAGGTATCCAGCAGTAAATCTCACTGCATAAAGAGCTTTTGCAGATGGACAGCCCTTCTCTGTGAAAAACTGCTGATTTTTGCCAAAAGGCTGTTCTTCAGCATGGTCACCCCAGACACAGAGGTATCTCCCGAGGAGCTGACATATGGTTTGAGCTGCAAACTGAACGACATAGCCTGTCCCTGCAGGTAATGAGAACATCTATCCCCTCTCACCTGCACTGTGGATCACCAGAGAATCGTGGATCACTGCAGACACTGCGCGACCTGAACCGAATTAGCCTGTATCATCGACTAGCAAGTCTGTAGTTTTAATTAAACTTCAGAATTCTTGACTCACCAGAGCTGCTCAGGCTTTAGTAATCCACCAGCAGTAGCAGCAGTTACAGGAGCTGAAGACCATTCCACAAGGTTACGGCTACATGGCTGTAATATCTGAGGACATCACAAGTCTTTAAGGCTCCTTTTAATGTTTAATTCCTAACAACTTCAGGTCGTATTCATGCAGATTCAAACAGTGCTGCCCACTTTTCATCCTTGCAACCGACTTGAAATTGCTCTTTCTAGAATGACCACGTTTTTGCTAAAAAAACCAGACATCTGCACAGCCAAAACCAAGACATTTCGGAAGCCAGCAAGAAAAGGTACGGTCACAGCTGGACCCTACCTTAGAAACCACAGAACGTGCTGAAAAAAGAAGGCGAGTATAAAAAAAAAAGAGCCCATCTGGCTGAGCACTACTCACCTTCTCGCACACAGACTAGGCTCCAAAGACCTCAGCATTTAAGCCACAACACAGCCAGCAGTGGCATGAAAATACCAGTAATCGTTACGAAAATGAAGGGTTTTGGGAGAATGGAGATCTCAAAGCCCCAGTTTGCCCACCCTGACTTCTGGAACCTCAGCAGCACACACTGGGGCATCTTGTTGCCAAAGTACTTCAGTCTCACAGCACCAGCAGGTTTCAAAGGACGTAAGCGTTGCTCACAGACAACAGGTTGTGAAACATACTGAAGGCAACTAGCAGGAACGCATCCTCCCACACCCCTAACCCTACACCTCTGGGCACCAGGGAAACAGGAGGGGCACTGGACGCCACAGGGTGTCCACGTGGGTGACCCACATCTCCTCACTAACGTTTTGTATTGCCACTACTGAAGACAAACCCTTGATCTGCCTCGGCAGAGCACTTGGTCTTATCCTCTGGAAAGCTCCCATCACTTAGACGGCCTAAAGCTGAGAGATGTTGTGGAGGTGCCAAGTTCCAAGTTCCAGGTGCTATCACAGAGCAGGAGGGGGAAGAAGGGCAGAGTTACAGATGTAGGTGAAACCCCGCTTTGCGTGCACACCCCAGGGATGCACTCACCAAGGACGTGACCCTGTTAACAGGCTGTCACACGCTTCTCCAGGCTGAGATCCTAACCTGCGAGGGTGCTGCCTGAGTGGAACTCCATGGAAGGTTCAGGCTCCATCAGCTGCCACATTCCAGGGTTTCCAGCTGGCTCTGTCAGACTGCAGCACCTGGGAAATCTGCCCAGAATTAACACCTGTACTGGGAACCTCCTGTTTCCTTTGATTACCTGCTTTGGGAACATATTGTGGAAACAAGCACCAAAAATACCCCACTCATCACTTTGACCAGAAAATTTACCTGCACCCGGGGCCCTTTCCTCCTTTCTAGTTTATGAAAGGGACCACTTATTATGCCTAAAGGGATACATAACTCTGCACTAAGCAAGTAAATTAAACCTAACAGTTCTTCTCTGCACCCACGTGAGCTTGCCTTAGATACCTGTAGATGATTTTTTTCATAAATAAAATACAAATCATAACCCAAGAGCTAGAAGGAGAAGAGCACCAGAGACTGCTTTTTCATTTACAGTACTCAAAGTCCATGAAGTTTCAGAAACGTTAAGGTTCGGGTTTTAGGGCTTGGTTATTTCCAGTCATTACAAGCACCTAGATTAATGGCTGGGGAACAGAAAAGCAGCACATGTGTGATCCATCCCGTGATCGTGTACTCAAGAACCATCAAAGAGCACGCAGGGAACAGCAAAGGACACACATTTTAAGGACGTGAACAGCAATATATAAATAAGCTGAAATAAAGCTGGTTTGAGGCACAATGTCAGAAACAAGCGTGCCATAAAACTGAAAATGCTTCCTCTTGATTTTTTTTTAAATCGTATTACACTTTTCCCAGGTAACAACTTGCTTTTTCGTCGACCGTGCTGTGAGATCCAAATTTCCGCAGCATATTTTAAAGGAGCACGAGTGCTTTCAACTGCTTACAGCCACCAGCAAGACCTTTCTGCTCGTGTTCTTCTCCAGTTAGTACATCAATCTGCTAAGCCTTCGTTGTACTGACTTCAACCAAAGCCACCTCACCCCCTTCTCTCTACTCCAGTAATTCATTACCATGTATTTTTCTCTCCTTAAAAACCACAACATAAAATCCTTGAAGCCTGGCAGCACCTGTAACTACAAAAAGGCACCGCGTCACTTGGAATCTTAGAAATTACTCCATGCACCTCAATTTCCTAAGTCCCTTGGTACAGGAGCCATTTCTTTTTCTTGCTCTGCACAGCAAAGAGCAGAGCGAGGAACACTTAATATTCTGGAGATTATACAGGTTCCTGCTAACGCTGCAAAAAAAAGTAAGCCAAGGGCATCTTGGCTTGTTTCAGTTCGATTAAAATGTGCGGTAAGGAAGAAGAAAAGTCAACACACTGTTTGCCAACTAGAAAGGATCAAAATTGTTTGGGAAGGGAACTCTGCAGAAAGAGCTTTGAAGGGGGAATTACAAAACAGGACGGGATTATGAAACGGTGATAAATATACATTAGCTTTTCACAACTCCTTGAAAAGCAAAAGCTTTCAGAACACATCACAAACAGAAGAAACGCCAGCCTAGACACCGAGTACGTACGGGTTATGAACTCGGCGAGGATCTCCAGAAGGGTTCCCTCATCACTTCAGTTGTTTTTTCACTTCCATTTTTCTAAATGAGAATCCGCCTCTCCTGTAAAATACCTGCAATTTGTACTTGGCAGCTGGATGGCTGCACGTGCCTGTCTCATTAGCAAGAGCTCAATAGGATTAGAATAATTCCAACTGGATGTTCGTCTGCTGAGAGACATTTTCATGCTACGGTAAAACAGAAATTCATTGAGCCAAATCTCATTGACTTTTGATTTTACATAGTTAAAATACAGATTACACGAATGCAAAATGCTTCGTTCACCGGAGTCGCTTCCACCTGCGGAAGACCGGATAGAGAAGATCAGACACAATCCCAAAGACGTTTTATCATGGGATGTACGACACGTTTCCTACAAGAAAGAAGCAAACCTTGCTACTTCCCCCGAGGTCAGTGAATTTACACTGGAATTAGATTAATAAAAAAAAGCCCATTGGGACCATTCATTTCAGCGGAATTTGATCTTCGGATCACAAACATTTTTCATCTCTGCTTTCCAGCATCCAGCTCGAATAACCAGCGCAGGGAACAGGTGGAAAGGCTTCCAGAGGAGTCCTGACACACCGTCACTCGGCAAGACGCCTGAAGCTTTACACTGCTTGCTGCAGCAGCTCTGCATCAGACGGGAATATCTCCTTTCCAACGATAAATACAGAAGAAAACGCATACACACTGATCAGATTCAATTGCCAGCTCTAACATTTGTATGAGAGACTGTACCACTCTGGAAAGCGGAACGCAGGAACCCTCCAGCTCCAGAAGAGCCCTGCTCCTTCCTCGGCATTGCCAATGAAGGAACAAGTGTCTCTAACATGCTGGGACAACAAGGACCTGCAGTACTTGGAACCCACCTTTTACCTGTTGCCTCCAGCAATCCAACAGACTGCAGCCATCAAAAGCTGGACGGCGGTCCAGAAGGCTGGCAGGCAGGGTTTCTGACCTAGGTATGCCCCCCAGAACCACTCCACGCGATACTTACAAGCTGCAAAGCCCACTTGGTTCATTAGAAATGTTTTTTCCACAAGCTCCAGTGTCTCTGCTTTCTCACCCCGAGCTAGAAAATGAAATACTTTTGCTACTAAAACACTGAAGAGCTTTGAGAAAGACACTCGTTTCTGTAATGCAGAAAATACTACAGTCCATAATCTTGTTTACATGGTAAGCGTATACCATGCTTTGCAAGCACATTAGGCAGGGATAAAGAGACCTCCTTTAAGAGCAATGGAATTAGCCTGGCCCCAGTAGCACACACCAGCACCAGGCACCTCCACCCAAAGCCTAACAAGTCATTCTCACGCTGCAGACCTTGTGCTGCCGATTTCCTTGTGCTTTTCACAGGCATATCCAGGACTTGCAGGTACCTGGCCTGCACAACTTGCACACTGCCTCACCTCTTCTGTCAATCTCCTACAGCGTGATGAAATAGTTTGAGGAGGAAGGAGAAGAAAAAAAGAGCTTGCAAACTTCCCAGCATTCAAACCCTGCAAGAAACTAAGCTTTACGATGTAAAGCCATAGAAAATAACCCAGTTTCTTCCCAAGCTAATAAGTTCCTTGTGTTGCTGTGAACTGGAAGAGCACGAGGTTTGCTAAGCTCTCCAGCAGCAGCAGCAAACAAACACGGGTGTCCTACACATCACAGGGGCCAACAGGTACCTAGAAGAGGACAGAGAAGATCAGCTACAGAACCATGGAGCAGTTCACCTCCCTTTATAATTGGGTTTCTCTGAGCTCCAAATACACTCCAGCCCCACAGCAGGGTGCACATCCCAGCAGCAGAGAGCACACTGCACAAATGAGCATTTGTTTTGTGAAACACCCATGTTCCCCCAACGTGCGTGGCTTCTCCGCACCAAACCACTCCAAAATAATGCTCGATGAAAATGAAATGGACACGGAAACCCATAGAGCAAGCACTGAAATACTGCAGATCGCTGCTTGCCTTCCTTTCGACGGGATACACGACCAGTTAGTGCGCTCCAACAGCATTGAACTTCATATTCCTGCTTGACAGTAAAGCTTCAGTTTTAGCTTACATCCCCACGTGGGAGCGTGCAAACCTCATTCTGAAGCATGAGGCAAGCAACTGCGCTCTGTTACTCCCTGTTTTACTCCGAGACCAGTAACACAAACAGGTCAGCCAGAGAGATCCCCAAACCCCTCACCTCCAAGCGCCCAGCCCATTGCTTCGCAGCGCGAGTGCCCTTATAGCGTGCACAAGCTCTTCACCTTCTGAGCCCAAATTCACAGGGTGATCCACCCACCCTCGCTGCAGCTTCCTCAGCTAGAAAGTTTTGTTTTTATCCTTACATCCTGTATTTAGTCATCTGCATATTTTGCACAGCTGCAAACAGAAGTTAGCATTAACCTTTGGGACCACTAATTCACAGGCCCAGGCAGCGATCTCAAAGTTACAGCTCCGGCAGCCATCAGATCTGGCACTCCCCAAGAATTTCCATTTACACTGATCAGTCTCCTGTTCCCCTACAAGCTCTGCGTTGCCAGGAGCTTCGCTGTTTTCTAGGGGGGTAATTTCTTTTGCCAGCCCACTGTCAGCTTCCTACCTGCCCAGGAAAACACTGACAGGATTAGATTAAGCATCAATTTTTCGAGAACACTGTTAATGCTAATGAATAAGTGTTTCCTTTCTGCAGATTTGCTTTCTCTGATGCCTCCAGCTAGGCCGGGTGGATAAACTGCCTGCCTCTTTTACCCACCCTAAAGCCAGCCCTGGTAAGTACAATTACTGCTAAGCTACGGATAGTAAACTGAGTCTTAAGCATCAATTTCTTGGCTGGAGAATGTTTTACACAAAGATCATTGTAGTAACTGTATGGGGGCATTACGCTTCTCTAGTTCCTTTTCTTTTTTATTAAATGAAAGTGGAAGAGCATTAACAAAAAGCTGGCACCTGCAACACACGAGGCAGCTCTTGTGTGGAGCTCCGAGGCTTATTTAAGAGGAGAGGGCAGCTCAGTTCCCACAGCTGCTGGCCACTGCTGTGGGTTTTCAGTATCTGGGCATCCCTGCAGAGCCCCCTTCTCCTGTGCACCCCAAAATTGGCTCAGACACGTGCAAATATTTGGATTAGAAGATGAAAAGAGTACTGCATGATGCACAGGTACGGTCTGGAAGTTCGGGAGCAATCTTCCATCACGTCTGGATAAAGTTCCTCTGGAAGTGCCAGTCACTTGCCTTCACTCAGCGCTGCTTACTCACACAAAAACACTCATTAAAGACAGTGGGAAACACCACCAAAGAAGGCAAGCAGAACTAATTTAAATATTCCTCACCTGATCGAGAAAGTGAACCTTTTAGCAAAGCGTAATTGAACGGAGCACTGCATCACCCGGGGGAGCAAACAAAACTCCAATTTTAACAGCAATCCCCAGTAAATTCTCTGCCACCTGTTTCTGTATGGCTCCGCACTGGATCTCATGCCTTGGTAAACCTTCCACTTCCTCGCCCTGAAACAACTCACTGTACATCTTCAAAACTTGCAGATAAGGAGCACTGAGCAGGTACAACGTATCTGTAATACACAAACCCTCCTGCATGTGTTTAACCATGGACACTTGCATCATTCTGGACGATAAAATGAATAGTACAGCACTGACATCATCGAAATAGCCTTCGGGAAGGAAACAGAAGGGATTGAATTTTTGTTCTTTTTACACCATAGCAAGGACCTAAAACAAATCAGAACACAATAAGCCTCAATAACATGCTGGGACAAAAAAAAAATAGGGAAATCGAAGCGTGGCCTTCACCACAGACAATTTTTGACCACTTCTGGAGTTAAATGAGGAAAGCAGCTGCTAGAAGCAACAAATAATCATTTCAGCAGAGCGCTGTGGATGTCTAGGAAGACCCGTCTCCTCTCTGCAGGAAATGGCTGCAGCGTGCCAAGGAGACTTCACCTTAAAAAAAAAGAAGAGTAGAAGGAAACCCATCAGAATCCAGTTACTTCTCACAAGGCATCTCTGGCTGATGACTGTGGCTGCAGAGCAATTACAGCATTTGCTTTATTGCTGTGGTTTAAACCTCTGGGCTCGTTACCAGACTGTTACTAGCACCTGCAGGCCAGCCCCACCACAGCTCCGAGCAGCCCCACAGACCAACAGCCCGGGCTCTTTGTGGGACAAAATCCAACAGACAGCAAACAACAGCAGGTGAGCTAGAGATAAGAGGTCAGGATGCACTGGAAAGGGGGGAAAAAAACACAAGGGAGCTGTCCAGGAGATGTAACTAGACACTTATCGGGCAATGTCGAGCTGTAAATGATCACAGGATGGAGGCAGCAGCAGGCTCGAAGTACAGGTTGTTGGGAGGATCAAGCATTGGCTTCACGGTCATGTGGAAGATGCACACAATTGCTCTGCAAGAAGAAACACTTTAGGGTAAAATGCGCTGATCTGTTCCTATCTCCTCCTCCCCCAGAATACAGCTAGCTGTAGTAGGGAGCGGAACACGACACAGGGGTCTGATGGTGATAATTTCAAGGATCATTCCTTGAATTTCAAGGCAGTATTTGAAGGATAGCCTCCTGACAATGCCAAGCAACACCGAAGACCAAACACGCATTTTGAAGATGCCACCATGAAACTCACTGTGAACTCCGAGCTAAACAGAATAAAATACGTGAGGAAAACCAACAGAATCTGGTCCTTTCTGAAAATCAGTTTCCCCTTGTTTTTATGCGTGTACAGAACAGAAAACAGAAATCCTGCCTGGGGAAAGAGCCCATCAGGGCATTACCCTCCTGCCTGCTGCGCCACAGCCCGTGGGCCGCCCCGCAAGACCCCACACGGTGGTATTTCAACAAGGCACAACGAGAACAGGTTGTATGGCACCCTGGGACTGTAGAGCAGCCCGCTGCCTGCACCGCTCTGTACATTTCCAGACATTCATTAAACCAAGAGGACTTATTTGAATTTTATAATTGAAAACTGTTGTCTTAAAGACAAGTCCCAGGTGGGGTGATCTACAGCTTCCAGCACTATTTAACCTCAAAACACACAGCCTGATCATACGTGTTGTGAAACCTCTGCAGAGGCACTGCAAAAAGTTGTTTCACTACACAATAAAAACCAGCCTGGTATGCTCTAGAAAGAGAAAGAAATCCAAAATATATTCCAAAATTAAACTCTGTAGCAACACACTAAAGGCTTCCTTGTTGTTTTCACAGGTGAGCTGATTGCTCCTAAGAAATTCTGGATTTGAAGAAGTGAATCAAAGTGTTCAGAGATAAAAAACTTCCCTTCAAGATGACAATGAGATGCTGGAAGGAAGGTGGTCAAGTTGCACCGTGCATGTTAATAGGTACGGAAAACGGGCTATCATTGTGAATTGGCTATAGAATTACAAAGCATCTTTCCCTTAAAGGTGAAATCCAGAGGCCAGCACAGTACGGGATGGGTTTCCAGCCTCCACACACAGGTCTCTGTTGTGCAAACAGGGAAGGAGCTCGCTCCTTCGCTGCGAGGCAACCCAGAGCTGAGACTCTTCAAAAGGCTGTTAAACACAGAAAGTAAACAGAGCATTATAAAACAGATTCCTCCTCTACTTACATCTTATTAATCTTTCATGCTGCTTACACAGTTGGTTAGAGCATTTTCGACAGAAATTGATCATCTTTTATCAGCGAGGACTTGCGCGTTTATGCACGAGAGCTGCGGTGCAATGGCTGAGCAGCCACAGCCACCTAAGTAAATATCATCAGGACTTGCTTTATTTTGCTAAATTAACCACCCCTTCATCAAATTCCCCCAGGCCAGTACAAACAAGGCAGGTACAGTTAGCAATCAGCTGATTTCTGAAGAACAAAAAAAAAAATGAAGAGGGGGAAAAAAGGACTGCGGACACTCGTGATGACAACTTGAAGAGAAGTCACACACTTGTACGTGTCTCCAGCAGCAGCATCTTAATAGAAAACTGTTTCCCACCCAGTCAAAACCCTACGAGCCCCACCTGTACACTGTTTTCCACCTTAGAGAAGTGACATAGGCAGCCACAAAACTGTTACACTGCCAGGGACGAGCTGAGTGACGCCGCCACTGCTCTGCTTGGGCCACAGCTACTCATTTCTTACCTTTTACTGCAATTGCCCTACAACCCCAGAATTCAGCACTGCTATTAGGTGAATCACCAGCTCCTGGGAGAACAACGAAGTCCTAAGCACCAACGTGGTCAAATCTGCAGGAGTACAAGCTGCACAACGCTGTCTTGACCTGGAGGATGAAGACGTGAGCCATTTGGAGCTGCTGGCCTCCCTGTGCCAGGAACCTGTCCCTGCCACCACCCAGCACCAGAAGGGCAGCCCCACGCCTATCAGCAAATGGATGGCTTTGGAAATTTCATTATTTACTTGGAGGTCTCGGTTCTGCACTGGAAAGAGCTGTCGGAGACGATGTCTTCGAAAGAGGAGAAACCACAGGACTCGCAACCATTTATTACGAAAACCACTCATTTCTGCTTCCCTGTTTTCTGGGGGCAGGCTCAGCCCCAGCTCTGCACAGGGCGGTCTCTAAAGGTAAAACACAGCCTGCAAGGCCACGCAGCTTGAGACTTCCACAGCACGGTCACACCTGCATACACCGGGCACCCCAACCTGCTATTAAACATAACCAAAAGGTATTAAACATCACCGAGCACCTGCAGCCAGCTCCAGCCCCACACTTAACACGCACCCACTACACACAAGTGGCCCAAGATCACTCCAGGAGAGATTTCCCGGTCAGGACCACATTCTGCCATATGCAATTTGTTCTCAGTGCATTTCTGAGCTACTTATCTTGTAGAACTACTGCTTTCATAACGTTGGAAAACACTATTAGCAATAAAAGCGGCTTTAAGAGACCATTACCATCCACACAGATCAGAATAACTTGGCTTCATTTCTCGTAGCAGCTATTTCCCAGCTGTAGCAGTGAAGGCAGCAGCCGTACATCCATCTTCCCCACTCTACATCCCAAACCGGGATATCGCTTCCATTGCCTTCGACAGAACGAGGAGATCAAACGCCAGGTCATTAGGAAGAAGCCATTTAACAAAGCTCACTGTAAATGCAATGAAAATAACAGCCAGAAACCATTAAAAGGGAAAGGAAGAATTTGGCCCGTGAAAAAAATAAAGTATGTTCAAGGGTTCTGCCTGCAATTTCAACTTCTGCAGGCATAACAGCAGGACTACATCTTGCCTCACTTTTACTTCTCCTTGACATCTGTCACGTGTGTTTGCCTGTGTGAAAGCTTCACTAGAAGATTTCGATAAGGTCTTACAGAGTCGCTGCTGAAGTTGGTTTTCTCCCAATTAAAGCAGCTATTAAAGGCCAGCTTTAAAAAACAGCAACCTTTAATTGGAAGGAGAAACGCCTAACAATAAAAGGCAGACATTCACCAATTAAAAATCTGACAGGATCTTTCAAAAAAAAACCTAGCGTTCGCTAAATGCCAGGTTGCTTGTTTCAGACTACAAAAGCTGCTTCAAGCAGCTCTGAACAAAACAAAAGGTTAGGAAAAATCAATATACATACACGTGTTTGTCCTCGGAGAGATTAATACTTTATATTCCCTCGGTTGTCCTCGAGCAGATGAACAGAGTTCCCTCCATTCTTTGTGCTGCTTTTTAAAAAGGCAGCGTGAAAGCCCACGTGATGAGCACTGCCCCGAAAGCTCCAGGTCTCCCCTTTAGGCTTAGGGAGGAGCTTTTTCTTCAGGAATCCAAAGCAAAAACTCACACTCGGAGGAACTGGGGCTGTTTGACAGAGGGTACGCTGAGGCCTAAGTGCTCGTGCTGTGCTTTACACCCCGCAGGAGCAGAGGATGGAAGCAGCAAAGCCTCTGTACCACAGTGCTGCTCTTGGAGCCACAACCCCAGGAGCTCCACCTTACCCTCCATCTCACCACCTTGCCACTCAGCCCTCCTGGAAGCTCCTGGTCTTCGGGAACAGCTCAGCACATCACCCCCTCCTGACAACATCCCTACAGGAGGGCAGATATGGGATCAGTCCCCTATAAAACATCCCACCCATGGGCTACAGCAGAGTTATTCTGGCCACAAGCCATCCGAAATCGCTCTGTTCTTGGCAGTAACTGGAGAACCAAGGTGAACTCGGTCAGTACAGGCATCCTACTGGAAACAGCTCCCAAAGAACAGATGTGTTCCCGGCACAACAGGAAAAGCTGACACTTCACAGGGAGAGATAAGGGCCTGGCAGCAGGACGGTTCTTCCTGCCGCACCCTCCTCCATCTCACACTTATCTGTGCTCCAAGCAACTGAAAAGCAACACCGCAGAGAGCAGGAACAGCCCTGAGCTCCCACACTGCAGAGACGCAGTTTAGGACCATTACTGCAGGCTCAGAGGACGTCAGAAACTTCCTCAGGCTCCTTTGAAAAACTGCACGGCTGCTTGGTGCGACAGAGCAACCCCCAACGCTGCCACGGGACACCCTCTGCTCCACGGTCTCATACGCAGTTGACTTTCCTGAAGCAGCAGCTCTCACTTTAGAACAGAACCTGCAAAGAAAAGACCGCTTCCCACTTGATTTCAGCACTGCTGTAACACAGCAGGGCTTTGTCAAGCGTCTGGCCCTAAATATTCTCACCAAAAAGGAGACCGGTTCTGCCCCTAGGAAGCGCAGAGTCCTTAAACCTGGCATCAGAGGAAAGCCAATTACTCTCTTGCAGAGATGAGCTCCTTAGCTTGAGTAAACATAAAAAGTTAGCCCTTCATTAATAAAATAATTGGTATTTATACAACACCTTTCTGCACGTTTCAAAGCATTTTATAGACACACTAGCCAGATATTGCTGACCTACACAGCATTGCTTTCTGAAAAGCACGGCCAGCTCTGCTACAATCTAATACAATAAAGCAGCGCTTGAAGAAGCCCCTCTGGTTTTGTTTGTTTGCAGCAGAAGAACGCAGGCAAAGTTTTGCTGCTCTTCACACACCGCTTCCTTCCAGGGGCCTTCCGCACAGCCACGAGGAGAACTCAGCAGCCTGCTGAATAAACAGGGAAATGCAAGCGTAAAGCTCCGAGGGCTGGCAGGAGAATCCGTGTAAAGTGTTTGGAAATAAAGCTATCAAGGAAGGAAAACTCTGCTACATTTCAAACCAACGGCGGGCTGTTAAAACCCGTAACATCCTGCCGAAGCTGAATGAAGTCGTAAGAAAGAGAAAGGTTTAAATTTGCTTGCCGTGGTGTTTTACGAACACAAAAAAAAAAACAGAAATGCCACCTGTTGCTCAGCAGGTTCATCCTCACCCAAGTTAATACAAAAAAAACAAGCAAGTGATTTGAATTCATTTCCACGCTGTCTGCTTTTTGTACCTGGCTAACCCTAAGCAACGGGAACATTCCCGCAACGCTTCCTCCACCCTCTACAACCAGTTCTACTCCCAGCCTTTCGTGGTCTGGCCCAGCGCAACACTTCAGGCACTACACCCCAAGCAAGTCCTAATTCAATTTTGGGGTTCCTAAAATAAACAAAGAATGTTAGTTATCACGCTGGTCTACTGAACAATTTTAACTTCATGAAGTCGATAACCTCCAGGTTACACCCAAACACTGGCCGTAAGCTATCGCTGCCTGGGAGCCAAAGATTAGACAAACATGATTTCTTTTTTGGTGAAGACAGTAATATAAGCTCATTCTCATACCATAAATGAAATGCGAAGTTCAGATTTATTAAAATAGAGACGTAGATGTAAAGGCAGCCCTTACAATTCTTCAGTTTCTGTCAGGAACTATAGAAAGCACGCCAAAAAAAAGACTACTAGAGGAAACGCTGCAACAAGGCATTTACATTATTCATTCTTCCACTACCCACAAATACCCTTAATTAACAGAAAATACAGCAATCCATCTACAGCTTGCCACATTCATCTCCCCAGATTATTCAAACTTGGGGTTGACAAAGAAATAACGAGCACACCGCGCTTCAAATCCACACGATGCACCCTTGGCCAAACACAACGTGCAAGCGCACAGTACGAGCTCAGGGTCCAGGTAAGAAGCCCGACTTTTGCCAGTTTTCACAACTATTCACGTATTTATTATGCGAGCACTCCTCGGGAACTCATCAACGAGTGCACCCATGAGAGGACGTAGGCCTGAACATACAATTTTAATAGCCACGTACTTGGGTATTCAGCACTTGTTATATAAAAAATAACAAGTTATCAACGCACACTTGTACTTGCCTTACGTGTACACGCAGCTCCAGCCTAAACAAATCTGTTTTTCTAACTGCTTTTCTTACAAAACTAACGAGCTGGAGACAGACCTGGCTGTGCCAGGCATCTCCTTTCATTCATTTTTCAGCACGATGTTTTGTTACCTATTACCACGCACTTCCAAGGCTGCGGCGGTGACCCTGGGAAGGCAAAGCAGTTGTGTGAACCTCCCGCTTTTTTCCCTTGCCATCTACCTCAGGTTTTGCAAGATCTGAAAGACCAGTTTTCAGAAATAATGAAAAGGAAGGGGATTTTGTCCTAAACACTATGGTTCACACAATACTTTCAAATCAGATCATAAAATGTGCTAGATACAGAATTATTACCCCTTTAACTTCTCTGAAGTAGTAGAAAAACTAGTTTCTAGCAGTTTCTGGTGAAGATGTGAAGTTTGAAAGTTCATTACAACGCACAGTAACAGAGCAGTATGACCGCTTGCTGCCTGCACCCAATTTGAAGCACGTAAGACCACTGTATAAAAGCTTCGGTGGGAAATCAGCCGCCAACTCAGTGGTTGTAAGCAGCCCAGCAATGATTTATATGCAGCTGCAAATGGCACAGAGGGAAACTAACACACTGCCAGGCCCTTGCTTGGATCCAAGTATATCACAAATTCAGACTCCAGAGGAAAAGAGGAATAAGGGTAGACAGAAATCAATAGCCAAAAGAAGACAAGGCACAACTGCCCTCACTACATCCCAGCAAGGCAGTGAGACTTGTTGGGGTGGTGCTGTTTCCGCTATCACATCCTAACACAGGACAGAGCCTAGACCAAGGACTTCCTAGTCCTAGGAAGTCTCCAACCAGCCTTATTTTACCCAGTCCTGCCATGTGTTTGTGGATGAGGGTCAACAACATACCCTACAGCACTAGGGAAGCAGCGCCCTGACCCTCCTAGTGGGACACAAAGCTGGGGCTTGCTGTAGTCTTGCTCCTGTGACCCCAGGATGCTGTACACAGCAAGGTGGAAATGGGAGCATGGTTTACGTTGGAACAGACATGAAAAGTCATTCAGCTCCCATCCCTTGCCACAGGGGTTGGCACTTTCCACTAAATGAGGGTGCCCCCAGCCCCAGCCAGCCTGGCCTTGGGCACTGCCAGGGATGGGGCAGCCACAGCTCCTTGGGGCAGCCTGGGCCAGGGCCTCACCACCCTCAGAGGGAAAAACTTCCTCCTTATAACTAATCTAAGCCTCCCCTCTTTTACTTTAAATGCATTCCCCTGTCCTGTCACCACAGCCCCAACACAGAGTCCCTCCCCAGCTCTCCTGCAGCCCCTCCAGGCCCTGGCAGCCCACTGGGAGCTCTCCCCGGAGCCTTCTCTTCTCCAGGCTGAGCACCCCCAGCTCCCTCAGCCTAGCTCCACAGCAGAGGGGCTCCAACCCCTCAACATCCCCGTGGCCTCCTCTGACCTCGCTCTGCCACGTCCCTGTCCTGCTGCTGGGGCCCGGAGCTGACCGCAGGCCCCAGGTGGGGGTCTCAGGAGCAGAGGGGGACAAACCCCTCCCTCAGCAACAGCCCCTCAGGCTCCACACGCGGCCCCGGGAGCCGTGCGAGCGGGCTGGGCCGCCCCTACCTGATGACGGAGATGAGCAGCCCCGAGGGGTCCTTGCTCCTGCTCATGGCGCTCCGGTAGCGCCCCGCCGACTCGCCCGCCGCCATCTTGCTCCCCCCCGCAAGCACCAAACAACCAGCCCTGCTAGCGCGGCGCAGCCAATAAAAGGAGAGGGGGGCGGGACGTCGGGGGGCTGTGAACCAATAGGAGACGGGAAGGGTGATACAAGCTGCTATGCGCTGTGCGGGGGTGCCGCGGGGTGTTCTGGGAGTTGTAGTTTTTGTGGGCGTGGCTCTGGCCTGGTTCACCCTCAGGTGGCATGGGTGGGGCAGGCCAGTGACCTGCTGACCTCGTCCTCCTCTACTCAACCCCCTTGTTCTCATTAACAACTTAATTTCCCCCCCCAATTCCCTCCTGAATGCAACAATACTCCTCTTTTTAACGGTTATTTTTGTCGAAACAGCTCTGAAGGTATGCAAAATCAAAAGACGCTGCTCGGAAATTGCCCCAGACTGCAGGCAGGCAGCACCTGCAGCAGCACGGAGGCTTTGAAACGTGGTTAAATCCATTTAATGGTCAGGGGATCATCAAAACAGTTGACAAATGTATCCACAAAAAAGCACAGCACCCAAAAGCCTTTTATTTTTCCTGAAAATTACATTAAACGGGGCTGTAAAGGGCCACATCTTCCCTTGCCCTCCTGACAGCAGCCTGGTAGTACTCCCAACCCCCCGACATGGTGGCATGAGGCGGCCTTGGCCTTAGCCAAGCACACTGTGAGCCAAATGGGGTGGCTACACTTGTATGTAGGATTGAAAATTTAAAAAATGTGTTGGTTGCTGAGAGCACAACATCCTAGTTCGGCCACAACAACCCCATGCAGCGCTACAGGCTTGGGGCTGAGTGACTGGAAAGCTGTGAAAAGGAAAAGGACCTGGAGGTGCTGATTGATGGTTGCCTGAACATGAAGCAGCAGTGTGCCCAGGTGGCCAACAAGGCCACGGCATCCTGGTTTGTATCAGGAATAGTGTGGCCAGCAGGACCAGGGAGGTGATCGTCCCCCTGTGCTCTGCTCTGGTGAGGCTGCACCTTGAGTGCTGTGTTCAGCTTTGGGCCCCTCAGCACCAGAAGGACATCGAGGCCCTGCAGCATGTCCAGAGCAGGGCTACGAAGCTGGTGAAGGGCCTGGAGCACAAGTCCTGTGAGGAGCGGCTGAGGGAACTGGGGGTGTTTGGTCTGGGGAAGAAGAGGCTCAGGGCAGACCGTATTGCTCCCTACAACCACCTGAAAGGAAGGGGTGGGGAGCTGGGGGTCGGCCTCCTCTCACAGGTAACTAGTGATAGGACCAGAGGGAATGGCCTCAAGTTGCACCAGGGGAGGTTCAGGTTGGAAATTGGAAGAAATTTCTTCTCAGGAATAGTTAGGCATTGAAACAGGTTGCCCAGAGAGATAGTGGAGTCACCATCCCTGGGGGTGTTCGAGGAAATGTTGAACTTGTTACTTAGGGACATGGATTAGTGGGTGACATTGGTAGTAGGGTGATGGTTGGACCAGATGATCTTGGAGGTCTTTTCCAACCCTAATGGTTCTAGGGTTCTATGAACCAGCTCACGCTAAAAATAATGGCTTTGCGTTACAGCCTCACGCAGGCTGATTGCAATGACATCCTCATGGGGTTAACAAAGCATCATGTAATTTAATTTCTTTAAATGATGGTGTTTTTTAAAATTGGCTTTCCCCTGTTTTCCCCAGGAAGGTGGTGAGGTGTGGTGAGATGAAATGGCCCAGGCAATCTTGCACTGATCTTTGCGCAATCTTTGCGCTGATGGGAAACCTGCTGTGAAAGGAAACCAGACCTGCTTTGCCTTCTGCATTTTCACCCCTTTGTGCAGCTGGAGCTGACAAACCAGTGTCAGTTCACAAAACAGCACGGAATTGGCACAACTTTGACATTTACTGAAGTTTTCAGATCTTCAGCGTTTACTGAAGGCCAACCTCCTTGTCAGGTCTGCTTCTTTCACTATCCATAAGCTCCCTGTCTTACCACAGCACCGTGCCCTCTTTAAAAATGGCAAGGTGGATGCTGCCGTGTTCAGGAGTTAGACAAAATAGGTTTGTTTTGTGTATGATGTCAAAAAAAAAAGTTATTTTACAACTGCTGCCTGCCTTTCCCCATTTGGAAATGAAGGCTAAAGATATCTCCGCAATGAAGGGCTTTGAGAGCCCATGTTAAAAGCACCACTCAGGACCCTGGGTTATCATTACAGGGGCAGGAATTCCTTAGCAAATGCAGTAACAGATATCCAGGTACTAATAGTCACTAAGTGTTTTCTAAACCAGGCTCACTCCATCATGTCAAAGACGCTACTCCTGGTTGCTATTCTGGAGCTGTTTCTTCAGCCCAAAGCTGCACATTAATTATTTTAATTGCAGGAAAAATGCTGAAGTCTGCAGGTAAGTTAACAGTATCCATTTATGCAAACTGTATTTGAAATATAAGGTAATTGGAAGCATGGTATTCCTCGGGCTTATTTACAAGGGGCTATTCTTCCACAGTAGCTATTGTGGAAGAATCTTTATCTTATCGATGGTTGTATCTATTTTAATTAGCAAAATGGCAGAATAAGTTCAAGCACAGGCACTTTAATTCTGAAATAAAAGGTACTTTATTGCTGAATAACCAGTGTGTTTTCAGAGCAGAAAAATTATTCCAAAGTAATGTGATTTTTATCTCAAGGTAGGTAGTGCACGTGACGTGTGTCCCTTATAGCAGTTCTGCTCCATTTCCCCTGTGCAGACAGGCTCTTAGCTCTACAATTTGCAATCCAGCTATGTCAAAAAGCTTATCTTTGTTGATTTTCTGGGGAGGTTTGCTAATGCCTTTGCTCGAGGATGGTGATTTGAATGGCGTGAGTTTTATGCACTGGCTTGAGGGAGTTTTTTCAGAAACTGCCGACTTGCCAATATTGTTTTTTTGTTAATTGGCAATTTGTATTGACTGCTCTGTACCAGCACGTCCTGGAGATTGCAGTGGGGATGAAATCAATGTGTCCTACCTTTTCATTCCTGACAGCTACAATAATCACCTCATTTAGGAGGAACTTCATCAGGACAAACAACAACAAATCTCCTCCAGAACTGTAACCTTACTGACTTTCAGCCCTCATCTCTAATTGCCAAACCACAGCCTTGTTCCTTTTACAAGCCATTCACTACTGACTGAAACAGAGGTATGGGTACAAATTTATGTTTTCTTTAAACAAAAGGGGAAAAAATTGACACAGTAGGCCTGATGCAGCACATGAACACCAAGATCTCTCTTCGTTAATAATATATGATACAATGAAGATGAAGGGTTACAAGAACAGCATTTTCTCTATACACAGCTTGTGAGAAAGATCTCAACCTGAAAACCAGTGGATTGGAGGTAGGGGGACAGAAATGTACATTTTCTTTTCACATTTTTTTCACAGAGCATTTTAGTACTATGAGGTACATCTGGTAAAATGAGTCCTTGACTACTTGAATAAAATAAAGTCCAAGGTGGCCAAAACATTTTCTAGATGATAAACTAATCCGTGTCATAATGCAGAAGGGTTTGGTAAAGAATTCCCCCGAACCAGAAAGAACTGGGAAGCACAGACGGCTTCACTCCTCCTCCCTATCCTCCCATTGTAAGGAATAAAACCTAAAAGGCTAGGTGTGGAGGCGAGCACACATTCTGCTGTTTCTCATCCACTGGGCCAGTTGCCCATGGGATCGGTGCAGTGGCAGAGAGCTGTGCCAAAAGGAAACCTAAACAGGCAAAGACAGACACATTCTTTTGCAAATATGGTTTATTTCCTTCAGGAAGCCATTAAAATCTCCATTGGCAAAAGAACTCTTTTACCCACAACACATATGCCACTTTAGGGGATTGCTTTACCCCTTTCCTAAGACAGTTCTACCTGCAATCCTTTTCATAATTTATCCACTGGTATTTTCTAGGAGTCGCTTATGAATTCCTAAGTCTAACAGATTTACCAGTGCTCAGCATCATTGTACACACAGGCTCCTCATCCACAGGTTTAACATTTTAAAAAATGCCCCATTTTACATCATTATTTCATTTCAAACATTACTAGAAATGTCAGAGAAGGGTTCAGCTCACACCGATACCTTACAGGTGTAATTGCCTTGTCTATAATGCGTTTATATTAGTTATAATGAAATTACCTTTGACTTGCATCAGTGTAAATGGGAGCAGAGTGAAGGCCAGAGTTTCCATCAAAGTCTGTAGGAGCAATTGTACTTTTATAAAGCAAGCATAATTCAGTTGGCATACATCAGTCAGTTTAATAAAATGTATTACCTCTTCTTGCGGAGTTTGTCACCCTGACATTGGCTGCATTACGCTGAAATTGGTCCACAGTCAAAGAATTAGGCTTCAGACCCCCACTTCTTGCAAGAGATTTAATTCTGTTTTTTCTTCTGAAGCTTTAGCAGCCTTTACAAATCTGCCTGAGTAAGAACTGAAAAAAGAAGTGTGCTGAAACAACAGGATTTGGCTCTACAGTTAGTCATTTGTCTGAATGACCTTGTTGTTCCTATTTACCATTATGTAAGTCTGAGCTAAAGATGTTTTGGGTGATCTTTTTTATCTTCTATATGACAACAATCAGTATCTCTTCCCAGCACGTAGCTGCCATCAATCCCTTCTGTCTCAGCTTGTGAATAAAAAGTAAGCAACCCATGGGGCAGGAGAAGTCATCACATGGCTTAATGCTGGGAATCAAGGCAGAGATATGATTCAAATGCCTCCTTATTGTTTTTTGCCTCCTGACATTTCCCAGTTTGCACTGTGTACTGCTGCTGCAGGAAAAAATAGTAACTAAGATTAAGCTAAGTGGAAAAGTACTGCTGCTTTTCCAGCGTCGAAGCCATGGAGCCTATGGTAATGCAGTCCCTGGAAGAAATCAGAGCAGAAGTGTGAGGTATTTCTCTTCATATGCAGGTAACACACTGTGAAAGAAGAAGATGAGCTGTTCTTCTGTAAACTTAAAAAAACAGATTATTGGGGTTTATTTTTTCCTCTTTCTTTGATTTATCTTTACTAAGGGAATGTTGGTTTTGCAATTGTACAGCCTATACAGAGAGACAAGACTGAACCAGACAAATTGGCAGTTTGTTCATGCAGTCGGTGCCCTGTTTCAGTTTCAGCCTGGGGCAGAATGATTTGGGGACAGAAACCCTGTAATTGAGCCTATGGAATAATCTTTTATTATTATTATTATTGTGGCTTGCTTTGTTAATTGATATAATTCCTTGAGAAACAGTACATTGCAAGGTGGTAGATCAGCTTTCTTACCTAGTTATGCCTTATCACACTTAAAAATGCCTGCGAAGCTTGAGCCTCAGCACCGGCATTCGCCTTCCAAGAACTTGAAATTGCTCCATGGCCTTCTCAGCAAAGCTTGTCTATGCTTTTCCACGTGAACTTTAATCAAATAGACAAATTTCTGGCAGTGACAATAAATGTAGAATGAAATCAGGTTTTCCACCATTGGTGGATATTGTAGATGCCTCAAACCTTGGCTTAGGAAGCCTAGACATGACTTCCTGGTGGTGCCTTCCATCCTACAGCTAAGACAATCCTCCCATTTGATGTCTGGCATCCCGTGGTCCTCAGCTGTCTTCCAGATTAGAAATCTTCAGCCTCCCTCTCCTTATACTGTGAATGACAGCAAGCTGCATGATGCTTGGTTGAAACTCAGATCTTTAAAGCCTCATCTTCATTAGGAACCATGGAAAACCTGAGCATGTAAAAAATATGAAAAGCAACATGTCCTGACTCTGTCGTGCTTAATTTTTCCTTCCCCTCATCTTGTCTTTAAAGAGTTCTTAAAGCCTACCCATGAGCTCCTCATTTTGACCCAGCTCCATAAGTTCACCACGTCTGTCTGACCGTCAGTCTTCACATCATGACTTCTGGATCTGCTGGGTGTCAACCCTTGCCTCAGGTGATAAGTGAGCCAGGAAGTTTCTACAGTTTGGGAGAAAATACGTGCCCAGACAGAAATGAAAGTCCCAAATTCCTGCCTACGCTGAGGTGGAACTACAGGCTTAGCTGCTCTATTCCAGCAAATTCACGTGGGATGGAGAGGTAACAAATCCCTCAACCCAAGAAAAAAAACTTAGATCAGCTCTCCACCTTATTAAACTGTAGCCGGACAAGCATACAAACCCATTGGAGATAAGATTTCATAAATTCCACTGCTCACAGAAGTATTTCATCCTACTGAATACAGCTTTGGATATTTTCTGCTTTGTGTAACTAGCAGCTGCAGGCAAGAGAAACAACAAAAATTTGAACTGAAGTAAGTAAAACTCCCAGTACCAGCAACACACTTGTATTTTCAAGAAAAGCAGCAGTGGTATCAATCCTTCCAAAATGAGACATCAGACATCCAATTTCGAGGCTTCCCTTGCAGAAAATGGGGCATAACTTTCAGCAGCTGAATAGTCCTTTTGGCCTCAAATTTAATTTACTATGAAGTGATATAAGAGAAGGAGAATATGACAGTTGTTGTACTTCTATAGCACTTTTGACAAAGTAAATATATCACTGGCAAACATCATAATCCCCATTTTACAGAAGAAACTCTGACCCAGTGGTACTAAAATCAAGCAAACAACAACAAGCCCCATTTACCTTACAGTCTTAAAGTTTTGCTGACAAGGAGAAAAAGAAATCAGAGTGATCTAGGCTCAGTCAGCAGCACAACACGGTTGAAGGGTGGCCAGGATGAAGGACATTTCAGGGAGTCCGTGCCACTGCAAGGGCTTTAAACAGAGTTGTGCATGGTCAAAATCTGAGTGTCCCCAGGGTTTGATCTCCAGATGTGCTGCTGTGTTTTTTGGCCTTGTACACTCCGTGCTTTCTTTGATGGGGCCGGTCAGCTTCTGTCGGTTTTGCCACCCTGACCCGTGATGTCTTCCCTCCTGCTGCTCCTGGCCTGGAACAGGGTGACGTGCCCAGGCTCAGCACCACTGCTTTGGTGATGGAGATGGAGAAGGGCTGATTTTCCCCGTGTCCAGAACGTTACCACCCCGCACCTCTGAATTCCTCCCGTTTGGTGGCCAAGGGGAGCCCAGAAGTGGTCACCAACCTGAATCTCAGGCTGGACAAAACTAAAATCTTTGGCCATATCCCTCCAGCAGCTCCAAAAATTCAGACTGGGAACTGCTCAGCAGCAACCAGTCTGCGAGATGGCAGTAGTGATAACTCCAGAATACGCATTGTCGTGAGGTTGTGGTGAGTAGTCAGGGAGTGAGGATGCTCAGTGAGCTACAGCCACTGCCTCTTTGAAAGCGCTGTGATAAAGAGCTAACTGAAGCACCAAATCTACGGGAACAGACTTAAATCAACTTTATTGTACAGCCGTGTTATGCGGGCACTGAATAAGGCTGAAGATAGATGCCTTTAATTTTTGCTGTTATTGTCAGCAAGAAGGACAAAATCAGCAAGACAGATACTTGCAGATGAGCCTCACAGCTCCATCACCGCTGGCGCAGGGCTTGAGACAGACGGGTTAGGATGGAAGAGCGCTGCGGTTTGCAGTGTTTATTGGATGCTCTTGCAGCCACCAGAAGAGCTGACAACGGATTAAGAGATGTCAGCAGAGTTGAGCCAGCCCATACCCTTACAGAAATGTGGTTCGGGTGGCCTTTGCAAAATGAGAATGATGGGTCTCTTGGAGATTTGCTTTATGATGTTGCTTGATTTAAGCCACAGGAATTTAAGCTGTCAGTACACCAGAAAAGTTCCTAGAGATGGTGGTGTAACGACGTGATTTCTGAACAATGATGGAAGGTTTTGCAATTCCCATTTAAAGACTGGTAATGCAATATTAAATGCTCAGCTTGAAAATGGAGTGTAATCTATTGTACATCTATAAAATCAGAAGTTAAGCAAAAAATAAAATAAAAAATAAAGCCACTTTATCATCCCTTCTTTAAGTATGCTGTCGGTGGGAATGGTGTTTTTTGACAGTTTCCCTTAAGGAAAGGCAAGGCCAGCCATCTATGTGATAACTTTTCTTCCTATTTTTATGGCTTTGGAGAAGAAAAACATTTCAAGGAGTAGCCAGCTCCAGGGATCTGGTGAAAAATTAGGTCAGCACAACTAATAGATACCTGTCACAATGAGTTCTGAAGACTCCCATTCAGCTGCTGAGGACCATTCAGCTGCTCCTCTTGCTCTTTTGTCACCCTATCACACTACCCTCCATTCCCTATTCCTCCCCAGCTCATCTGCCTCTTTGTTGTGCCCTCTCTTCCTTCATCTTTATATTTTACTAATCCCATCCACTAAACACCACTGATATTTTTAGAATGATGGTGACACAGTTCAGATTTACAGAGCATTGGCTGCACGTTTCTGCGCTATCTCCTTTCCCTTCTCAAACTCACGTGTCTCATCTTTTTAAATTATAAACTCATCAGGGCAGAGGCCGCCTTGGTATAGGGCAGATTTATGCAGTATAATTAACTGGGGTAATAAAGTACACCTCAGTGGAGGCTGAAATGTAAGTTATGGGATTTACATTGCTTTTGCTCTTAAGGTGAGAGGCGAACACCAGGATGACCTCGTCCAACTTCTTGCATAACTCTCACCGGGCACTCCCCCACCACTCACAACGACCTGCTGGGGGTTATCTGCCTTTGCCAGAAGGTCTCCAGGCTTCTCAGCCGCCTTCTGCCCCTGTGCCTACTTGCACCATGTAATCTGGGGCTGTGTGATGTGCAGGATGTTGCAGACGAAATGTTGGGTTCACCCAACGGTGCTCACATTCTCTGGGCCACTTCCCCGGCATGAGACAACCCCTTCTGGTGTCCCGGATATTCACAGAAAAATGGGGTTATGCTACAACTGCATGAAATATAAACATGGCTTTGGACGAACAGAGAGCTGGAGGCAAACTCTTCGCATCTTACAGGCAATGCACGTGACTTGACAAATCTGGCTATGAATCTCTGTGTTTTATCCATAGGTCCAGGACCTGCATATCTTGCTGAGAGCCTCAATGATGAGAAGCAGCATTCAGGCTAGGTTTGCACTCTTCTACAGTTCCCCTCGTTCCTAGAAAGATGTCCCCATGGCAAACCTGGCCTGGGAGTCCCTTCCAGGGAAACCCCAACCATGTGCGTGGTCATGCATGGGATGACACAAACCAGAGGCAGAACATGGATTCAGGCTTATGATAGGAAAACAGCTGAAAAGACCAGGACACTGAACAGCCTTTGCTGGCGTGCTTTTCACTCCAAGGTAAAAAGGAATGGGAGAAGGTATGGTATAACACATACTGACTTTCGTTTTTCCAAAAAAAAAAAAAGCAATAAGTGCGTAGCCTTGGGTTACGAACATCTTGATAGCTCAGTCACAGTCTCAGCGACTGGCTGCAGTCATTAGAAGCTCAGTAAATTTTGGAACCTTTGGAAAACTGCTGCTGCCTTTTCAGTAAGGAACCATTTGTCTGAAGTGGTTTTAGTTCAGTGAGTCCAGAAATCTCCAGGATGTGATGGCAGGAAAACCACAGGGGTAGATATATTCCTCGGTATATTTCTGCCTTCAAGACTGACAAAGACAACATTCCTTTGCTGTCATGGAGGTAAGAAGTGGCAAGAATATCTACGGCCATTTTATACCCAGCTCGAAATATAAATCAACATGCTGCAGAATGAAAACCAAATCCAGAGGCTTTTTCTTTGTTAAACTTGGCTTTACTTTTTTCCTGTGCTTCCATGTCTATTCCCAGGTGCTCAGCTCCTCCTGTGCTGGGAAAGAGCAGTAAATGCAGAAAACTCCCTGGGGTCTCCAGGATCACCAAGCCAGGGGCAGGGAGGCTGCCACACATCTGCAGCCTCTGGTGATACAGATCCTGCTCTCTCCTCTGTATGTTCTCCTTGTGTGACTTCAGGCACAAGGATGGGCTTTGGGGATGCAGGAAAAATCTCGTCTTCAAAATCCTTGCAGGTACGGAGCCTAAATTTCCACCAGTGACTATCCCTTGATACATGAAGTTCTCATTTTGCAGCCCAGAAACATTTTTATCCCAGCAGAGCTCCTCACCACCCTTGCTGTCACCCATTATGAAGGGATTTTCTGTCTCTCGCTTAAAAAAAATCTCATGTTGAGTTACCCTTTACCCATCCGATGCACAGATAGATGACCACATACGTTGCCTGCTGACTGCTTGAATCCCTGTCAAAGAGAGAAGTGGTCTCCTGTGGTAGCACAGGGGTCAGAGCGCTCATCCCTGCCTTGCCTGGAGCAGTGCTTCAAACCCTTCATCTCCTGGGGAACATCCAACTCCAGACTGAAGTCTGTAAGGGCTCAGGAGAGGGAAAGTTGCTCTCTTCATTCCCAGGCTGATGTTCTTTGAATTGTAAAACCCACCCAAGGAGCTGATTGAGTGCTCGGGCTAGGAACTTAGCTGAACTCCTCGGGGCTGTGTTACTGAGAAGCGCACGCCTGGGCTGCACACACAGCAGCTCTGGTGCTGGGGTTGGGGAAGGGACTAATGCCACCTGCACTATTAAGGAACAGCGGGAAAAGAACACAAACATGCTTGTTATGTACCCAAGCTTTTCCTTTACAACAGCTCTTTTCTATTTGACTGCAATTTTTTGAAAAAATAGACATTTTTTTTTTTTTTTCTCTCTGCAGCGAAATACGCCAGGCTGGCATCCCTGGCAGTGAAGATGCTGCCCTGCCTGTGCTACCTGGGAGGGCAGAAAGACAGCAGAATACGCTTTTGCAAGGGTCCTCTGTCAAAACAAGCAAAACAAATGAACGAGAAAGTCGAGACCTGGCACGTAAAATTCCCGTGCTCCAAACTCATGCAGGTATCAAAGGGAAAGAGAGGAAATTCAGGCCGAGAAGGAGGGGTGAGGAAAGCTTTGATTTGTGAAAGTTGCACTGGGGGGCTGACGAAGGAACGAGAGCATTGCCAATGCACCAGGGAGCTTTGAGTTAAACACCAGGAAACAACTATCAAAACACAGACAGGTGAAATTATAACGCGACGAAACCCAAGCGCTGAATAATATTCTGCTGGGGATTGTTTTACTGTACCGCAAGGAGCAAATTTCAGATCGTCTCTGCTTGAAAATCCTTTATGCAGAGAAGACCTTTGGCAACTCGTATCTGGATTTGGCATTACAAAGCAACTTTAATCCTCGGTGACTGCAAAGCACTTCTTAGGCTTACCGTCTGCTGCCACGTGGAAACGGGCAGGAGGAGGGGACAGGTTTTTGGAATGTGTCTCAAAGGCCTGTATTATAATGGAAACATCGATGCTGCCATCGGAGAGTGGTGCAGACCATGTCGGTGTGCCTGTAAGAGCTCTAAAAGCTATCCTGGGGACAGAGAATAGGGCAGCATCCACAGTGTGAGTGCTGCAGTGCCAGCTGCAGACCATGCCTGAGACACAGCAAAAATTGCAGAAACCCTGCAATTAGTGCTACTGGTGATTGGCTTTACAGGAGCTGGACAGCTTCTTGGTTTTTTATTTATTTTATTTTATTTTATTTATTTTCAAAGCTCGACTCAGATGACCCCAAAAGTCATCTGGCGTAAAGCAGTGGGATCCTTAGCTGGAGGCTTTTGTGTGTGGAGGACAGACGGGTCCACACGGGGCTCTGGAGCCGCAGCAAGATCCAGCAGCATGGAAACCTTTGGAGAAGAGATGTGACCGCAAGAAAGAGCACGGATTGGGAAGGCAAGATAACTGCTTGGCTGACTTTACAAGGAAAAAGGAAGACTGCAGTTTGAGGGGAAGACCTAAGCTGAATCCTGGAGGTGGTTCATGGATCACTGCTATGGTACTGAGGGAAGGATCCGGCAGCCCTCCAGGAGACTTCATCCTTTGCTTTTTTTAGGTGTTTGGCTCAGCTTTCCTCCCAGCGACCAGCCAAATACCAATGGCCACTTTGCAGTGTTTTTTGTTTGTTTGTTTGTTTGTTTGTTTGTTTTAGGATAGATTGGGTCACTTGGGAGCATCTCTGGTGCTGGTGGAGTGGCCATGGTCCTATTCCACCTTCATCCCTCCCCCTTCCAGGCCATTCAAAAAATTCCTGTTTTTTTCAGTAAATCAGCATTGGGCACTGAAACAGGAGACCAAAGGTTAATAAAGATTTAGAGCATCTTGCCCCACTATTTGCAGCGCACAGTTCCCAAAATGAAGGCTATCCAGAAGACGCCATTTAAGATTATAAAGAAATAATCAGATCCTAAGAGGTTGGGAACAACTCTACCAGCCACAAATCCTACACACTGCCCCATTTCATCTTCTGCTGGAGAGGTATTTTCCTGCAGGGAATAACGAATGGCCAGAACCCAGTTGTGACCAGATGGTCCCAATCAGCTGTTGTTTATACCAAGACCTGGGAGGCAGGTCAGTCAAGCTCCCTGACCCTAATATTGTCTCTTGAAAAATAATCAATTTACAAGGCTGGGAAGCGTGACCTGTCAGCCCTGTTTGTTGATCCAAGACGTAATGGCTCAATAGCTTTAATTATTAAAGCCAGTGCAGACAACCATTGATCCTCCCACTTAGTGCCATCTCTGTAGCCTAGATCTCAGGGGTTTAGAGCAAGGGCATTTGCAGGGAAGAGAGAGAACCAGCCAACCTGCATGGCTGACCCATTGGCATCATCCCAGTTTTGGACCTCCGTATTGGACGTCCGGCTCCCTCCATCCATCCATTACACCTTCTCAGAGCAATCAAGTGATGACATTTCTCCGAAAACAAATGTCCCGACTTCTCAGCTAACAAGACGTTGGAAGGACCATTTATAGAGTTGACCCAGATCATCTTTTCTCTCCAACAGTTCAGAAAGCAATCGGCATAAAGGACATTAATCGAGTTGGCGCCGAGAGGTAATTGAAGACAGTAATTACTCAGTTTTTATAGAGCTGGAAATGTAATAAGGATTTTAAGAAAGTAATAACTGAGGCTTTCTGCAGAGAGATCCCCTGGTGCATACAGTTTAGCTAAGGGCCTATCTTTTTGAAAATACATTTTCTTGTAGTTATTACATCACTGGCTTGCTGGGACATCTCTCCTGAGCCTTTGTAGCTGTAATGGGCTTTGCTAAATCTGAATGTACTGTCTCTCTGCTTTCTGAATTCCTGTGTTGGATTGACACATCTAATGCAGCAATAATACAGGAAACAGAAAACACCCCCATTTATGTACTTTGCCTTCTCTCAGCTCGTGGCTCCCTGATCAAACCTGGCAGATTTTTGTCAGTCAGCCAATTTTTCTTTCTGCTTTGGAAGCTGTGGCAAAAAAATATGTGGTTAAATCTCCCAGGGGCATACTCACCTCACGTGGCAGCTCCGAAATTTTGTGGTCAAAAGTTGATGCAGATTTTCCCAGCAGGCTCAGAGGACATTTCACCTTGCGGTGTTTTGGGTTGCTTAAGTCACAGGACCCCACATCTGATAGAAAAACTGATGAAATGGTAAATTTAGCTCCACTTCAGCCTGATGAAATTTTGCAGAAGCTCTGAATTTACAGAGAACACTATGAGTTCAGCTGTGAGGGACATCTCCAGGATCCACCCCGCATTTCTTGAGTGCTGGTGCCTTATGGGCTCTGAAGCAGGAACCTATGCCGCCAAGCATTTCTTTCTCCAGCTTCTCTTATTTTTGTTTGAATTACCTGCTCAGTTCTTGGGAGCTAGACTTCACTCTTGCTAGGAAGCTGTGCTGTACCCAGTCAATAAATGCTTCAGAATTTTAATGGTTTAGTTATGACCAGTCTGGCACCGTGTATTTACATGGTGGTTAAGGTTTGGTATGAGTGGGCCCTGGTCCACAAATGTTGGATGCAAGAAAAGTAATAAAATGCTAACAGCTTCTTCAGGTCAGCCTGGTTTCATAATAAACAAACAAGCAAATAAGTAAATAAAAACCACCACCAACAACAAACAGTCTTGGCAACTAAAATTATTGAGTGGAAACTCAGTAATTTTGTGAAATTCACGCTTGAAAGCTATGCGGAGTTTGCTGAGCTGTCGCTATTTCCTTGTAGACCTCACCAGCTGTAGCAAAATTCAGCCCCATGGTGTCAGGGATGTGTTAAGAAGAGCATTGCCCTTTGCAGTACCTCCTTGTCTAGTACACGTCATGCTTTGAATTCCCATAGCCCACTATACACCAGCCTCATTTATCTTCTGCCCGTTATCTGTGTCATAAAGTGCAGTCTTTGCAGCACCACGTACAAGTTGATTCTCACACACAAAGACCTTCAGAAAGTCCAGAGTTGTCTCTTAGCTACTGAGGAGACTGTAAGTTCTTCAAGGCAAGCAGAAAACGTGTTAAGAGTTTGTCCAGCGCCATGCTCTGCAGTGCTGTCACAGCTGGGTATTGCTGAACCAAGACTGGCCTTGGCTGAATTGGGTAGCAGGAGGTGGTGAAACACTGGTGAAAACCCCAGGCCCAAGCTCTCAAGCTCATTTTTTATGTCCCTGTCTTATGCTATGAGTGTTTTGTGGAAGAGCTGATGACTGGCAACCAAGACATCCACCTTCGGTGAACCCTTGCAGCCAGTGAAGTTGGCAAGAGCTGGCAAGAGTTGGCAAGAGCCCCTGCCAAGAGCTGGGGCTGTGCATCCCACCAGCTACCTAGGGCTGGTCCTAAGGATGGAATAAATAAATGCAATGGGCAAATGCTGAGCGGTGCTCCCTTGCCTCATTCCCAAGGATGCAACCCACCTCTACTCACACACAGGATCCAGTTCCTCCCTCACATGACTGCATCACTAATTTTTCTGTGTCTAGTATTGAGGTTTGACAGGACAGAGCTGCTTTTATAAATGTTTGAATGTCCATTCCAGCTACATCTGGATTCAGAGGTCTTCTGGGCTGGGAGGACGCATTCATGCTGGGAAGTTGCAAGAGGAAGCCAAAGTCTGACGACCACATTTGGGCTATGTCTGGTTCTGGCACTCCCCCGAGTGCATACGGCTCATTACTAAGGCTTCTGTCCTGCAGGGTTTAGTGGCTTTCTGGCTCAGGTCTTTGATGGGACTTCATTTCATTACAAGTCTACCTCCAGTACCTTCTTCTTTGATAGGACCATCCCCTCCCAAGAGAGAAATCTTTCATTCCCTTTGCTGGGAAGGGGTCCACCTTGACGACTTCTTGGCTCTGCTCACACGGCTGTGTTTCAGCCACTTCCCTTCCACACAACCAAGCAAAGTTTTCTGGAGCTCCAGGATGAGAAAATCACATTTGAATTAATTGCCAGTGGTTCTAGATGCAAAGCTTCCCTGCATTGTCTGCATCACGTAACTCATCTCTGCATTCGCTCATTCATCTCGTTAGTTTTGATTAGAACTGGGGGGAGGGGGGATTCTAAGACCTTCTATTGACCCATTCTGGTATATGCCGGAAATTTATTCAGGTCAATTAGACATCTGCCGGTTTCATATTCAAAGGCCATGACATATGTTTGCTCAACAGGGTACGGCAACAAGGAGAAACTGAATTTGCATCCTGAGCAAGGTGGCACAACGGTGTATCAATATCGTTTTTTAATGAGATTTTCTGCCTTTCACAGACATGAGAAAGTGTAAATTTATGCTAAAATGTCAACAAATGCCAGTCAAACAAAGTTCTGTATCATCCCAGAATGTAAAAGACGCAGAGGGATACAGTGAGTCATTACAGCATGTTAACTCCAGGAATTACATTGACTTGCGTTTGGCTACGCTTGCCTAAGCTAAAAGCCCCATTTTGCTACTCTGGGAGCACTTTTTGCCCTCTTCAGAGGCAGTTGTTTTAGTGTTAGGAGATCTATTTCTCCCATATACATCATATTCATGCCAGTCCACAGTTTTTGAAGTTGTGAGCTTCAAGTGAGCCACTTGAAATCTGCAAGACATCAAATTTGTGGGTGCCCAGCATACACTAGTGTTTGTATAATAGCCTGGCACTTGGGTAAGATGCAGATTTCCATGCTGTTGAGTAAGATAGAGGTATCTAAATGCCACAGTGAAAGCAGATAAATGCCTTGGCTCTAACTGACCTTTCTCTGCGGAGCTAATTAGGCTTACCAGTTGTCCCTGATCAACTGATGCTCTTCTTGCGCTGGTGTCTAGCTTCCCAAGGGCCCATTTCAGCACCTTCGTATCATTGTACCATGCTGTGCTGATGTCCACTAAACAGAGCTGCATGCCCAGCCCTGAGCAACCTGCAGTCTAAATAGAAAACACCGACACCAGGGGCAGCAGAAACATAAAAACACCACGAGGATTTTTCCCATGTTTGAAGCACAGAGTGGTGGCAAAGTCAGGAGAATCCAAATATCCCACGTGCCCCGTGGTGCTGGACTAACAGGGACTCTGCCATTTACTTACGTGTACAAAGTAGATGCAGACCTATACATGACTTGTAGCCATGTGCATTAAAAATATAGAAGGATGTGACATATGAATCCAGCTCCCTTAAAACCACGCAGCATTGGCCTTTGCATTCATCAGGATGCTAGATGGAGGACACTGATTGATCTGAACGTTTCCAGTATTTCTAACCCATTTGGTCCAAAAAGTAGTTCTTCACCAGTTTAGCTGAGTAGCCCTTCTTTGCCAATTGTCCCAAACGGAGAGTATTGTACACGTTTTACATAATTAGTTAATTTCACCAGCTAATTTAACATTAATAGCAGATCTGTGAGTTGAACGCCAGCAAATGAACTCATTAAAGAGAAAAAAAATGATGCATCCTCCTTTTTTTTTTTTTCCTCTTCTAGTTTTGCACTCTTAGCAAGATGCTCTGGGGAAATCAGGATTTCAGGGAAATTCAGATGATCAAATAAATAGGGTTTTATTGATAAATTAAAAAGGATGCATCAGAATGTCAAAAGGCTTTTACAGAGAGATGCCAGCCTCATCTGTCCTGTTTAGGAAGGACCCCAGGGTAGAGGACCCCACACAGCCTTTTTTAATTTATTATCCTAATTTATGCTATGAAATTCTCATGGTCTCCTCAAGTGGCGTGTACTCAAAGTGCCTTCCTGAGGCCTAAGCGTGCTGTGAACATTGATTATTTGAGAGATGTATTTGGGGACATCAGCATGATGGGATATTGGCCATTTCATCAGGGCACAGATGGAAAATGGTTCTTGCCAGGAGGGAGCTCTGCTCCACCACCCTTCTCCTTCATCTCCCCAGCTCCAAGGAAAAGCCCTTTCAGGTAGTTAGTTCTACAAGTGTCCCTGTCTCACACAACCTTCTTTTCTCGTGTCCCAGCTCACTCTTTCCCACCTCTGTGTGCCACACCTCCCACCACTCAAATGGAGAAGGACAGCAAGGGGCATATGGGAAGCTGTGTGATGGGGCAGGCTAAATAAGGGTACTGCAAAATGAAAAAATGAAGCATTGTGTGACCCTGTAGAAAACTCTCATGTCGATGAGACCCAGGACATTGGGATGTAGGCATCTGCTCAGCCAAAGGCTTCCAATGACACCACATTACTTCAGACACTGGCATTGAGTCTGATGACCTCCTGAGGTTCCTTTCAACCTCAACCATCCTGTGACTCTCGTTTCTTCTATTTCACTGGTGTCTGCTTGTAAAATTGAGGTAATAACAAAAGGAACCAGTATGAAAAGATGGGTTAAACATTGAGATACTTTGAGGGGAAGATGTATGAGGAGCAGCTGAGGTCACTGGGCCTGGTCAGCCTGGAGAAGAGGAGGCTGAGGGGAGGCCTCATGGCGGCCTACAGCTTCCTCACGAGGGGGAGTGGAGGGGCAGGCACCGGTCTATTCTCTTTAGTCACCAGTGATAGGACCCAAGGGAAAGGTGTCAAGCTGAGGCAGGGGAGGTTTAAGCTAGACATCAGGAAGAGGTTCTTCACTGAGAGGGTTGTTGCACACTGGAACAGGCTCCCCAGGGACGTAGTCATGGCACCAAGGCTGTCAGAATTTAGGAAGCGTTTGGACTGTGCACTTAGTCACATGGTCTAAAATTTTGGGTAGACCTGTGTGGTGCCAGGAGTTGGACTTGATGATCCTTTTGGGTTCCTTCCAACTTGGGATATTCTCTGATTCTATACTCACAGAGACTTGCCATGGAGTGCTCAAAATTGTAGATACAAGCCCTGCACCCAAACCTGCATCCAGACGGACAGCACTGCAGTTGTGTTGGTGTGAAGATATGTTTCTAAGGGACTAAGGTACTCCTGAAGGTGCCTTGGGCAAGAAAACATGCAAAAGGCCTGGAGATCTCAAGAGGAGATGTATACAGAGAGGGTTGGAAGGAGGGAGGATCTCCAGTAAAAAAGGACAGTCGGCACACTTGCATCAACAGCTTTTTGGGAAGACGTCAATCCAGTGGGAAGTGGCACAGCACTAGCAGACAGCAAGTTTTGCCTCTCTCAAAAGCTGCCCCTGCCCATTCCCTCTTCTTTCAGCTGGTGATTCCTCCGTTGTTTAGAACAGTACTGGAATATCCTTGCACAACTTTGAAGCCAAATTAATCCTTGGTTCAGTGTGCGTGTGTGGGGATGAATAATAGATTTTCTGTGCTAAAACTATCAAAGGCTCTGGCAGGCAGCTGCTGAGCTCCCTTGGGCAAATATCCTAGAAAGGAGCTGCAGCAACAGAGCAGATTTGCATGTTTGATGCATTGCTGTGTCTCAGTTTAAAAGGAGGCAATCTGTTGGGTCTTAGTTCATTGCATGCCTGTCGAAGCCTAGGCACTGGACTGCAGCACACTGGCGAGGGTGGGTTTTTTTTCCAAGACACTGAGATTTTTCTCTCTCAGGAATGTAATTTATATCTTGATTAATCCGAAAGTTAGGGGGTTGTATGCTAGGGGATGCAGGGGGGATTTTTTAAGAAGCACAGGTAGCAGTAAAGAGGAAAGGAAGGCATCTGCTGGAATTGCTTTTATACCAGAAAATCAGCTATGCTGTAGGCAAATGCTGTGCCTCAGTGGAGCAGAGACAATTTCAGGTAATTAATGTTCTTCCTTTACCAGCACTGGGAAAATCACGGACTTTAGCAGGAGATTTATACAACTTCATGTCAAAGCTTAAAGCAACTGTAGAAAGGGGGTGATTCATAAGGGAAAGTTCAGAATCTGCATGCAGGAGCTGAGTCTGGAGTCAAGGATGCTGACTTGTAGCTGATGGAGTTTAAGCCATTTTCTTCCACAGGTACTGTGTTGTTCCAGCCATTTTTCTTATTCTGAGTCAGACATCCTCCTAACAAACCCATGTTTGGCAAATAGATGCAGTAAATCCCTTGCATACCCAAGCAGCAAGGAAGCAAACACTGCTTTTCAGCTCCAAAACACAAGCCTGCCCTGGCTGACAGCAGTGGAAGCAATAGATTTGTCACCTCTATGGGTAGCTTGATGTGCCAAGAAAGCTTCATCTCGGGGGTCAGAAAGTAGGAACTGCCAAAAGTCAAGCTGAGATAGATCCACTCACAGAAATAAAGACCAAATATTAAAAAGTCTCCATGAAGCAGAATTGCGGTGGCGTAAGGATGAGGATTGAGATGGAAGACAGCAACATTTCCCCTTCTGCTTCAAACCTGCCCCCAGCACACACAGGCTAAGGAAATACTTGATCAAGGTAAAATGACCTGTCTAAGAAAAACAGTTCTGATCAAAATGATGGAAGAAGAAAGGTAAGTGGGAAAAGGCGTTGGGAATTCCCACACCTGCAGTGCCCATTGATAGACGTCTCTGCTCACAGCACTCCAGGGGTGTAGACAGAGCAGCACATATTTATTGGTTCTGAACATGGGAAAGCAGAGCAGCACAGCAGGAATGCAACTGAAAACGGATCTGATCAGTGTTGGTGGAAGTCAGTTTAACTCCCTCAATGTAAAGGCCTTGGTCTTACAAAGTTGCTGGTCCTGCAAAGGATGCTTGAGAGATGCCCTGCCAGAAGTGTGGAAAGAAGCAGAGAAAGTTAATACCATGGTTTCCACAGCCTTCCAGGCTCTTATAGAAGGAATTCAATTCCTATCCTCCACCTTCTAATGTGTTGCCCCAACCTACATTTGATCACATGGAATTAGAGTGAGAAGAGTTTTTAGGTCCTTTGAAGATGAAAGGTGAATAAATGTGTTAAATACATGGATTAGCATTTGTCTACAATTTTCTTTTATCAGTTGATAAAATAACTTTGGCAACATCATCCCATGAGGTCGTTGATGTCTATTTGGCTATGACAGGTTCTGGCTCTTCTTTCCCAAGTCACCAAGCAAGGTGGTCTCTGACATGAATAAACTTTATTCTAAGACAGATACACGGAGAGAGGCCATGGCATGTACTAAACCCACTAATAAGTTGCTCATGTCTAAAACATGTCACATTTAGTGAAAGATTTCCTCTTCTCTCTCTCTTTCTGTTCAGTTTTGGAAAACAATGTTAGTTGATCTCTCAGTTCCCTTGTCCTCAGCTAAATCACCTTTTCTCCAGTGATCTCCATACAGAAGCTACCTGGAAGTTATAAAAGGCTAGAACTGGATTTATTTTAAGGACTCTAGACTTTTGCTTAGCAGAAACATCCACAAAAGTTGCACAAGCAAAGCCAGGAGGAGAAAGGTGAGCCGGCAAGAATGGGGATGGAAAACTGAATTGTGTTTTCATGGCTGTTTCCATGAACTCATTGCTCTTGACAAGAACAGATGCTTGATCAGAGCTTCTGGAATTTGGTTTGAAAACAGAAATAATCCTTTTACAGATTTTTAACCGGTGTGAGAGACCTGGCTGAGGAAGAGGTAAATAGATCCCGTACTTGCTCTAGGACCAAGCTGGTAGTGTCGGTGGTTATGACTGATGCTCCCTCCTTTTTTACAGACATAAAGTTTACAACCTACTTTTCAACAATACATCTCTATTTATACTTAAAGGATATATACAGGATAATGGAAAAGATATATATTATAAAGGAAAATACTTCTGTAGCTTGTAGGACATCATTAGCTGACAGACCTGTGAAAGTGTGCATTGATATCTATAGGTCACTTCCCCTACTATGAAAAGCATCTCTATTCTGTATGGGAGGAACCTCTTCCTCTAGACTACAGCTCCGCTTCCAACTTGTTTGACCTTTATATCTGCAGCTAAATCAGCTAAATCAGTGCCACAGCCCATGGGGTGGCTAGGTGACTTTGACAGAAACACAGAGCCACTATAGAATCACAGAATAGTCTAGGTTGGAAGAGACCTCCAAGATCACCGAGTCCAACCTCTGACCTTTTAAAGACCTCCAGGGATGGGGACTCAACCACTTCCCTGGGCAGCCTATTCCAGTGCCCAACAACCCATTCAGTAAGGAAGTTCTTCCTCATATCCAACCTAAACCTCCCCTGGCGCAAATTTAGCCCATTCCCCCTCGTCCTGTCACCAGGCACGTGGGAGAACAGACCAACCCCCACCTCGCTACAGCCTCCCTTCAGGTACCTGGGGAGTGCAATAAGGTCGCCCCTGAGCCTCCTCTTCTCCAGGCTGAACAGTCCCAGCTCCCTCAGCCGCTCCTCGTAAGCCTTGTTCTCCAGACCCTTCACCAGCTTCGTAGCCCTTCTCTGGACTCGCTCAAGCACCTCCACGTCCTTCTTGTAGCGAGGGGCCCAAAACTGAACACAGTACTCGAGGTGCGGCCTCACCAGAGCCGAGGATGGGGGACAATCACTTCCCTGGACCTGCTGGCCACGCTGTTTCTTATCCAAGCCAGGATGCTGCTGGCCTTCTTGGCCGCCTGAGCACACTGCTGGCTCATATTCAGCCGACTGTCAACCAACACTCCCAGGTCCTTCTCTGCCAGGCAGCTTTCTAACCACACATCTCCCAGCCTGTAGCGCTGCTTGGGGTTGTTGTGCCCCAGGTGCAGGACCCGGCACTTGGCCTTGTTGAACTTCATACTGTTGGCCTCGGCCCATCAGTCCAGCCTCTCCAGATCCTCCTGCAGAGCCTTCCTACCCTCAAGCAGATCGACACACGCACCTAACTTGGTGTCGTCTGCAAACTTGCTGAGGGCGCACTCGATCCCCTCGCCCAGATCATCGATGAAGATGTTAAAGAGGACTTGTCCCAGTACCGAGCCCTGGGGGACTCCACTGGTGACCGGCCTCCAACTGGATTTGACTCCATTCACCACAACTCTCTGGGCCCGGCCATCCAGCCAGCTCTTAACCCAACGAAGCGTATGCCAGTCCAAGCCACGAGCAGCCAGTTTCCTGAGGAGAATGCTGTGGGGGACGGTGTCAAATGCCTTACTGAAGCCAAGGTAGACCACGTCCACAGCCTTTCCCTCATCCACTAAGCGTGTCACCTTGTCATAGAAGGAGATCAGGTTCGTCAAGCAGGACCTGCCCTTCATAACCCATGCTGATTGGGCCTGATCGCCTGCTTGCCCTGCAGCTGCCGCATGATGACACTCAAGATAATCTGCTCCATGAGCTTCCCTGGCACTGATGTTAAACTAACAGGCCTGTAGTTCCCCGGGTCAGTCCTCCGGCCCTTCTTGTAGATGGGCATCACGTTTGCTACCTGCCAGTTGAGTGGGACCTCCCCCGATAGCCAGGACTGCTGATAAATGATGGAAAGTGGCTTGGCCAGCTCCTCCGCCACTTCTCTCAGTACCCTCGGGTGGATCCCATACAGCCCCATCGACTTGCGTACATCCAAATGCTGTAGCAGGTCGCCAACCATTTCCTCATGGATTGTGGGGGCCACATTCTGCTCCCCATCCCCTTCCTCGAGCTCAGGGTACTGGGCGTCCAGAGAACAACTGGTTTTGCTGTTAAAGACTGAGGCAAAGAAGGCGTTAAGCACCTCAGCTTTTTCCTCATCTCTGATTACTAAGTTTCCCCCCACATCCAGTAGAGGGTGGAGATTCTCCTTAGTCCTCCTTTTTGTGTTGATGTATTTATAAAAACATTTTTCGTTGTCTTTAACAGCAGTGGCCAGATTGAGCTCCAGATGAGCTTTGGCCTTTCTGATTTTGTCCCTGCACCACCTCACAACATCCTTGTAGTCCCCCTGAGTGGCCCGCCCTCTTTTCCAAAGATTATAAACCCTCTTTTTTTTCCTAAGCTCGAGCCACAGCTCTCTGCTCAGCCAGGCCGGTCTTCTTCCACACCGGCTCGTCTTTGGGCACGTGGAGACAGACCACTCCTGATCCATTAAGATTTCTTTCTTGAAGAGCGCCCAGCCCTCCTGGGCTCCTCTGTCTTTCAGTACCGCCTCCCAAGGGACTCTGCCAACTAGTGTCTTGAACAGCTCAAAGTCAGCCCTCCGGAAGTCCAAGAGAACAGTTTTACTGATCCCCTCCCTGACTTCGCCGAGTATCGAGAACTCTACCATTTTGTGGTCACTCTGCCCAAGACAGCCCCCGACCAGCACGCCTCCCACCAGTCCTTCTCTGTTGGTGAACAGAAGGTGTAGAGGGGCACCTCCCCTGGTAGGCTCGCCAACCAGCTGTGTCAGGAAGTTATCTTCCACGCTCTCCAGAAACCTCCTGGACTGCTTCCTCTGGGCTGTGTTGCGTTTCCAGGATATGTCTGGGAAGTTAAAGTCCCCCACAAGAACAAGCGCTGACGATTTCGCAACTTCCGCCAGCTGCCTGTAGAACTCCTCATCCGTCCCCTCATCCTGGTTTGGCGGTCTATAACAGACCCCCACCAGGATGCTTCCCCTGTTGGCCTTTCTGCTGATCCTAACCCATAGCGACTCCACCTTGTCATTCCCAGCCTCAAGTTCAAAGACGTCAAAACACTCTCTAATATAGAGAGCCACTCCACCACCCCTTCCGTGCTGCCTGTCCCTTCTGAAGAGCCTATAGCCAGACATTGCAGCACTCCAGTCATGAGAGTGATCCCACCACGTTTCCGTGATGGCAACCAAGTCATAGCCTGCGTGCTGCGCAATGGCTTCCAGCTCCTCCTGCTTGTTGCCCATGCTGCGTGCATTAGTGTAGATGCACTACAGCTGGGCCTTAGCCTTCTCCCTCAGCCTTGCTATTGTTCCCCCTGGCACACCTCCAACAGGCTTTGTTTCATCCCCGCCCCCCTTCTTACCTAGTTTAAAGCCCTCTCAATGAGCCCTGTCAGCTCCTGGGCCAGGATCTGTTTTTCCCTTGGGGCCAGTTGGGATCCATCTGTGGCCATCAGGCCGGGTGCCGAGTAGAGCGCCTCGTGGTCAAGGAACCCAAAACTTCTGTGTTGGCACCAGCCTCTGAGCCATGTGTTTATCAGGTGGGCTTTTCGTGTCCTCTCTGAACCATTCCCTGCCACTGTAGGAATGGATGAAAACACCACCTGTGTGCCTCAAACCTGTTGTGTAAGGGCACCTGGGAAGGTGGGGCAGGCGGTGGGGGGAGTTTCCTGCAATGCCGAGCAGGGACCTGTCTCCATTCCTTCTCAACTCCTGGGTCCCCTCTCTCTGCCTGACAGCGACAGGGCAGGGGGTCCACCCCCATCTGGGGAGTCTCACCCCGGTGCCTCTCCTTCAGGCCTTGCAGGGAGCTGCTCCACCAGCTGATCTCCCGCTCGCGCTCCCTGATGGCCCTCAACCTCTCCACCTCCTCCTTGAGCTCAGCCACCAGGCGGACCAGGTGTCCACCTGCTCACACCTCACACACACAGTATCTCCACCTCCCTCGGATGGCAGCAGCAGGCTCTGGCACTCCCTGCACCCAGAGACCTGCACTGCCGCATTTCTGAGCGGGCGCTCCGTCTGGGTGCCTACAGACTTTCTAGCGCGAGCTCTCTGCCTAGCGAGGACCACAACGACCTAGCTGGTGGTCGAAAGCCGTCAGCTGAGGTGTTCTTAGGGGCGGGGGGGGGATCGCTCGGCCCTCCCTGCTCCAACTGCCGCGCCCCGCCTTTCCGACGCGGCCCGTCCTGGTCGCTCCCGCTCCCCAGGGGCTGCCTTTGAACGGCCGGGGAGGGGGCGCTGATGGCTCCGCCTCCGCCTCGTCAGCGTCCCTCACGAGGGCTGCCGGGCTGCGGCGGCTCCCTCGGCCGCCTCGAGTGGCCTCGGTGCCGGGGAAATAGCCCTGCCTGTCCCCATCCCCCGCTCCGCTGCAGAACGCGTCTGCCCCGCAGCCGATCGCCTCGGCAAGAGTTCTGGTCTTCATGCTCGAGGGTCTTACTGCTCCCGCAAGATGCAGTCTGCTCTCACTTCGCTTGCGGCACCTCAGTGCAGAGGGGAGAGCACATGGGAAGAGTTTGGGTCCCCTGGTTGCCCAGGGAGTGTTTTGTGCAAGGTGCAATCCTACGGGGGGCAGAGGGATGAAGCAGAAGACCGGGAGGGAGGGTTTATTTTCACCTCTGCCACCCGCGATTTATAAAGCCATTGCTAGGGGCAGCTATCAAAACCCAAACAAATCCCAAGTGCCCTCCAAACAAAAGGCTAATTTAATTTAAAATTGATTTGCACTCTTGGTACAAGACACTTGATTTTGTAACATTAAGCAGCAGCATTAAAATAAAAAGAGCATCTAGCAGCGATTAACATCTGAGTCATGGATTGCTGGGGTGCATTACACCAGCTGAATTCAGCTATTCAACTGGCACGGTAACTCCTCTACGATATTAAACTTTCCTGGCGTAATTTACCATCCTTCATTCATTTGTGCATATGCTCAGCACATGGTCCCAGAGCTTGCATGATGATTTTGCCATATATAAAAGACACACTGACTTTTCATCAATAAGATTTGTATTGTTATTTGACAAGAACAATGTGCTCAAAGAACAGGCTCACAATAGCCTCTATCAATCAGGCACTCTGTGGAAAATCAAAAATGACAATGAAACCTACAGCATTAAATAACCCACGGTGCTGGAAATTAATCAGGAATCTGATGTGCTTGAAAAACTAATGTATTTTTAATAAATTGGATTTGAGTATCACTTATAAGCCACGGATTACCAGCCGAGTGGAGACTGTTTTGATTTGCACTGATAAACTCCAGGGGAGCTTGCCCTTGTGTATATTCAAGCCTTTGATGTCACTATAAACCTGCTGCGCTTGGTGACATTTAAGCTTTGTGGACACTATTCTTTTTAATAGAAACAGAATCCATGCTTATAAAAAAAGGCAAGTCTCCGGTCCTGCTCCCGACTATCCTCAAACAGTCCAAGGGTTAATAAAAACGTCTGAAAAGCAAATACTTCCCAACATATAACAGCTCCCCCCTTGAGGAAAAGATGAAAGAGAATGAAGAGCGTATGACATAAATTAGTGGTGTCACTGGTTGTCTGAGCAGAAGAAACTTGGGTGCGACATGAAAAGGGAGGGATAAGACCTCGCCAGAAATAGCACGGAAGGTAAATGACTCTGGAATTTGTAAGTGCATGCTACAATGCTAATATTAACTCATCCCTCGAGCAAGTGGAGAATGAGTGGCCTCTCATCCAGCAGCTTTTCCTTCTTGCTTCTCAATTTCCAAAGCCCCAAACGAGAACAAATTGTTCTCTTTCCATTAATTTGCAGCAAGTCTGCTATCTACCTGCAGCCATCACAGGGAGAGGGTCTGCTTTCCTCCATCCTTTCGTTCCAATAAAAGTGGGATATTTCAGAGAGCCCCTTGGTTGCCAGAATAAAGACTGAATGACCTCTCGCCAACCTGTTGCTTTAACGAGACACTCACCGAGGTCAGGAAAAAACAGAGCACCATTCCTGGGATTTGGCTTTCCAAACTAGTGCCTGTGAGAGGAATTTCAGCTAGTGAGGACTGCAGTTTGAGCAGCACAAAACACGGGCACTTAGCTTGGTGTCTGGGGAAGTCCTGAGCCTTTATCTGTTTCACTGGAGTGGTGTCTCTTCTGAAGTGACTGGAAAAGCAGAATTATTATATAGGGAATCTCCACTATTCTGAGCACCTCAGAATTATATAGTAAATCTATGTAACGATGAGAGAAATCTGCAGAAAACCAAATAGTCTATGGAAAGCAGAGCGACACTTCCCATCCTTTCCCACCACATGAGAGCAAAGAGTCAAAACTGAGAAGCAACAAATTCAATGTTGAGGAAAAGAAGTACGTTATCAAAGATTTCCACATTCCAGCACTTCTAATTTGACACCCTTGTGCTAATTTAAAATATGCAGTGGAAATAAATGCCCATTTCCGGAAGGGACTGGAAAAGAATATTTAAGCTCTGAGGTACAAACCACATCCTGGCACTGAGAGGCTGGGAGCAAACTCTTCCCAGGAGATGCAATGGGGCACAGCCGAGCCTCCTGGGAGCCATCCGCCACTGGCTGCCCTCGAAGACACCATCAGGGATTACACATCCTGTTGCTCTGGTCATCTTCCAATTCCCTGTGTGCCTATCAAAGACTTCTGATTTGAGTAGGAAGCTAACACTTTTCCAGGAAGATTGCCTCCGCCATCGTTTGGTGCAGAACTGAGTACGTTATGCACGTCGCTCTCGTCTGTAACCAAACTCCCATTGACTTCGGTGGGAAATATCACTCTAGCTCACAGAAGATTAGTAAACTTCTAAAAAAAAAAAAAAGAAGAAGAAGAAAAAAGCCCAAGCCTGAGAGCCTGAGTGTTTAATTCCCATTGATCTCAGCCAGAGCTGTGAGCATATCAAAAGGGAATGAGCTGGACCCCCAGCTTCTGGGGCTTCTTGTCCAGCCCAGCCAATCTCACACATCCTGGACTCTCCTCTCCTCTACGAGTAGGCTGATAATTAAGAAATAACAGCATAATATAAATGGATAGTTGATAGCTAGCACCGTTAACATCAGGGATAAATTGAGCAGTAATCTGCAAAGGATGTTATTGCTATTATAAAAATAAAGATCTGTCTCCCCAGCCAATCAATTCAGCAGATATATACCAACAATCACATTGTTAAAAATGACTTCTATAAATTACCCAGTCTTCCATCTAATGGAGCTAGAAACAGCTGTGAGACAATTTAGAGCTGATATAACCATACGTCGGGAGCGCTTTTTCATCCTGATGCCTTTCCATTCTCTTCAAAGCTGTTGTACTGTAGCAGGCATCTTTGTTTAATGCACCCATGTGAAAACAGACTGTATTTCACACCACGGGTTAGCAAAGCAATTTTGGCAGAAATGCTCACGAATATATGCATTTAATATGGGTGGAATAATTCAATTTCCTCCCTATTATTTCAGCTATGCAGTTACAATCTCCTTAATTCTTCATTAAACCCTCTGGGCTTGGGGGGATGTTGCTGTGTTTTATGATCTGCCATACTTCTTTCAAATGAACATGGAAAGACACACAAAGGAGCAGTTATAATCATGTATTTTTTAGTCAGATATACTAGCGATTTCAGCTAAATCAGAGCAATTTAGCACCTTGCTTTGGTCATGGCAGCACGAGCCGCGTGGCACGCTGTTGGCACTTGGGGCTAATCGCAGAGCGTGTAATGGGATTTACGGGTGGCACGCTCTTCCCATAGCATCTTCATCCTGACCATGCCCCAGAGCTGGAAGCCACCAAGGGGCACTTCTCTGCCTTTAAGTTACTGGCAGCTTTTGGTAAGGGGCAAGGTGAAATGAATACTGTCCATGCTGGCTGCTTTATAGAGTCCTTGCTGGGACAGATCAGGGAAATCCTGGCTGAGAGGTTGCTGTTGTTCACGTGGAGCAGTTGTAGTCAGGGCTCACATCTCCAGCGACCCGATCCTGTGAGTTTGCAGGGGAATGAACGAGGTGGTGGCCACACGGTTGGCTTTTCCCCTCCCTGGGAAGCTCCCTGCCTTCTGGCTTCGAGGAAGCCCTTGACGAATTCTGCTCTCCATCCTGCAGTAAGTCCTTCCCTCTCTTCTCAAGGCCCTGGGGAGATTGCTTCTCCTCGGCCACCATGCTACCGAACCACTGCTGCCCATTGTTCTGCTCCACACAGAAGAGGAGAGCTAATTTTTCTGTCTGGGAAAAACATACAGTAACCCAGGCTTGCTAAACGAAGTCTGGACTGCAGTTTGGGCACTGAGGGACTCAGGAAAACCCACAGCTGCCAGCAAGCAGATGCTGCCATGGTCAGCGTATGGAGGAATGGGCATCAGATGGGAATAAACCAAGAAAGAGTTTGGTTGAGAAATTCAGCTGTGAGCAAATGTGTCTCTCCCTAAAACTTTGGTGAGGATGTGCACAAATGCTGCATGCTCTTTCTGAAGCTGTGCAGCTCTCGTGTTGGTTTGAACTTAATTAACTTTTTGCACTCCTCACTTTCAGGTCTCAAAATCAGCTCCAACTTCCCTGGCTCTCTCTTGTCTGCTCTACAAACATTTCCTTCTCCCTCACCTACTTCAGTTCCACTTTCAGAAACACCCTGGCCTCCATGAAGATTGCTCTCCTAGATTCATCTGCCTTTCCAGCTATTGCTCCATCCCTCCTAACTTCCTCCTATCCTCTCCAGCACTCATTTTTCCCTCCCCATTTACCCACTCCCATCCAACATCCTCTGTCTCCATGGAAACTGCTTTGAAGGATTTCCACCTGAACGAGTGTCCAAAACTTTGCTTTATTTTCATCTCCCATCATGAACCCTTTGAGTTCCTGCTTTCTTTTGGCTTCTGTGACTTGGTGGCACCTCTGTGGGCACTGAGTACTTCTCTCTCTGAAGCTATTCCCTTCCCCATTGTTCTCATAATTTGGACTCTTTCTCCAGATGTTTTTGTTTTATTTATTTATTTTTTCCTATCAACTGGTGTTTTTGGTCTCGGGCAGGATTGAAACTGTCCTGTACCTTGGTGGCTTGCTGGCCTCTCTTCTGTTCCCCTGTCCAAAGCTTCTGGCTTGCACCTTCTCCTTTCTGAGGTCCCAGGGTGAGCATTAATTCGGTTGGGGAGCCCCAGCTACTTGCATTATTTATCTGCTTTGGCAGACCTCAGCTCATAGTCAGGGCTGCGTTTATTCCGCCGTTCATTTTTGTCTTCCACTCATTTGCTGTTGTTTACAACTTTATCTGAATTTCCACCGGGGCACTTCGGAAACTGTACATTTCAGATTGAAATGACTCCCAGAGGAGTCAGTTTTCTCTAAACCCTTTCCATTACCTCTGTTAACTAATACACTTAACAATCCCATTCTTTTTCTTGCATTCCGGCTGGTTAAACTGATGATCATGTTTGACTTCCCTTTTCTCTCCTATCCCACTTAATGCCACAAAATCCCACCCCTCCCTCATTGGGCCTGACAGCTAAATTACCTTCCCTAAATCAATATGCCACCGCCTATCTTTGCTTCATCAATCCATAAAAATTTGCTATCGCAGCAGTGGCGACAAGGCACTTGGAGCAACGGAGGCTCAGATACGCAACAGATGCAGAGCGGCTGAGCCGTCGGGATCTTCCTGAGCTGTGTCCTCTTCTTCCCAGGCTGAAACGCTTGACTTGTTTTTCATGACTTCTGGGGTGGTCGGATGATACAGAGCAGGTTACGACGCGCTTAATTTTACAGCACGGGTTCTGCTTGGCAGTCTCAGCCAGGGAAAAGCGATCGTGTAATGGATTGCTGATTTCATTGCAAGTGTCCCGAGTGCATCTATTTCGGGTGAGGTACATCTCTTTTCTGCAAAACGCTCAGTAACTTGTTTTATGACTAAAAGAGTGACAAATAGTAGTGGTGATTTCAAATGTCAACTAGCAGAAAGCGATAGCTCCCACTCGCTCTCCATCCAGCTGGAGTCAGGTAGCTCGCAGTGTAGGAGGTGTTTCACACTTAATTCCCCCTTGGCCACGTTGTTCCCAGTGCTGTATTTGCTGCTTCCACGAGTGGGTAATTTGGGTTATAATGGTATAATCTAGACAATCTGCCTTGCAACCATTTCAGTCTGCAATTCTGAAGTGTCTGTCGGAGCAAGAACATCATGTTTTGATGAGGAGGTGCCAGTGCCTTCTTTTGCCCAACTTTCCTTGAATTAGGATTTGGCCAACCTCTTCTCAGTGGTCTGTGGGGACAAGACAAGGGGCAATGGCCACAAAATGGAGCCCAGGAAGTTCTACCCCAACATGCGAAAGAACTTCTTCATGGTGAGGGTGACGGAGCACTGGGACAGGCTGCCCGGAGAGGTTGTGGAGTCTCCTTCGCTGGAGATATTCAAGGCCCGTCTGGACACCTACCTGGGCAGCCTGCCCTGAGGAACCTGTTTTGGCAGGGGGGTTGGACCCGATGATCTCTGGAGGTCCCTTCCAACCCCTACAGTTCTGTGATTTTATGATCCAAATACCAAAGAGTTCAGGGAGATGGGTATTTATTCACATTTTCTAACTTGTCTGCCTGTCCCTACAGGCAGTGGAGAAACACCGGCTTCCCCAAAGGCAGTGCTGACTGGGAGCTAGTTGGGTGCTTTGAGCCATGTGTTAGAGAAACTCCTCCTCCTGGCAGAAAAAATACAAAAATTAGCTTCCCAGCTTGGCTGACTTACTGTGGAGATGTGGATAAGGAGTGCCTGTTGACAGCACAACCACTGTAAGAGCGCTCTGGTCTAAACAGAGATGTGTCTGTGTGCAAAGTTAAACACTCCAGCGCGTAATGAAGTGCTCCGTGTCATAACATGTCATGTTAGATACCATCATGGCCTGAGCTGATGTGATCCAGCCTACCAGACTGCGTTACCTTAATGTTACGTGCTGGGAACATGTGGCAATATGTCAGTGCACTTAGTCTGACAAGGAAATAAAATAAATAAAATGAAATGGAGCTTTTCTCTTAGCAGCTATATATATATACATATATGTATATATATAATTATTTTTCCATTTGCAGTTGCAAGTGGGGAATGATTAATGCAGGCAGAGCAAAGTGGACACCCCTAGAATGTATGCACAGCTGCTAGATTTCGTGTCATGCTACCACTATTGGCTCTCAAAACCCAGAATGACAACATGAAGCAAAATCACCTTTGGGAGGAAAAGAAAAATGGCGCATTTCTTAGATGGAGCAGCACCTTACGTCAAGAACCTGAGGTCTGCATCAGATGTGCTGTGACGAAGCCCATCCAGAAGGCATCCCAGTGGTTCTGTTACTCCAATTTATGTTGTCAGCTGTGACTGTGGCTTTAATATGAAATGTATTTCAATTGCAAGGTCTCTGTTGGAGAGAGATGCAGAAAAAATGGGGAAAATTGAGTTGTTTCATAGAAAAAAAAAAAAAAAAGTATGGTGTTTGATCTCTTTCTACTTATGAAAGGACCTGAATTTTACGAGTGCATAGAAAGGATCTTAAATATGTAAGAACAAATATCCCAACTCAGACTAAAAGTGCTTCTGCTTCAATATCCTGCTTCTGCGAGTGAGCACCAGAGCAGACTTCCTTGGCAGTTAATGAATCCTCCTTGCAGATAATGAATTCTGTTAGTTTGTAATTGGCATTTTGGTATTCAACAACTTTTAATGGGTTTTGTCTACTCACATTTTCTTGAGCTCCTGAAAAATTGCAGTACCAAGCCCTGCAGTCTGTGCCCAGTGTGATGCACTTCTCTGCCCTCCATGAGCCACCTCCTCGTTTCACTGATGTCCCCTAGGTCTTGGCTTAAAAGACTCAGTTAACAACAGCCTCCTATTGAAATTCTCCATGTCCTTCATATTTTTACAAATCTCTATTTCATATCTCTCCTCCCCTATTTTTTTCTCCATTTCCCCATCCACAGAGGCCATGTAGCCCATGTAATCATTCCTGCCATGGGATCCATGCCGTTGCTTGTCACCTTTCCCCAAACCTTTCCGAGCTCCACCTTATCCTTTCCAATAATGGGAAAGGCTGAATGAAGTTCATGGCACGCTGGGGGTACCTTCAGCAACACTATGATGCTCTACTGCATTTTTGCACGTCATGGGGAGCGCATACACTGGCAATATGCAAGCAGAAAAACAGGATAAAGAGCAAGGAGCTACACAAAAGCCTGCATGCCAAATTGTAGCAGGGCCCTGTTTATATTGGGATTTGGGGAAATAGCACAATCGGAGAGTTTAAGTTCATGGCCGATAGCTTATATTATCAGCTAGGAGATATTGGCAGCTGGAAAGAGAATTTGAGGATATCAACAATAAATCTATGGCTGGGGGAAGTAAGGACAGAAAGATGTCTTAATAACAATGCTAATGTAAAGATATAAGAAACAAATGAAACCTTTAGGATATGTGCGATACCAAATAAGGCTAATAAAATTGGTGATTGTGATTCAGAAAAAAATGAAAAGTTTCATAAATATTCATTTTTAATAGAGAGAAGTCAGATTTTATATCCATATCCTACTGTAATGAGGAAATACTTTTGATTTTAAGAGCAACTAGGAGGCATATTCAACAGCAACTATGAAAGTTAGACATACTTACATTGACAGGCCACGTACCTAGCTCCTAGGATTATTAAAAAATAGCTGAAAAGCTCTCTAAACCATTAAATGTTGATTTTTCATAGGTCTCATAGCATTGGGAAAGTTCTAGAGGACTGGTAGAAGTTCATGTTGCACCAATATACTGGAGGTGACCTTGAAAGCTCGTGCCTAGCCTGATTTTAGCCTGGGATAAAATTATAGAAAGGCTGAGATGGATTGTGATCAATATTTTGAGGTGGGCACCAGGGCTCTGCTGGGGAAAGCATTCCAGTGGCTGTCCTCTGGTAGAGGGCACAGCTGGTGGCAGGACTTCTCACACTTCTTCAGCAAGATTTGCCACTCATTTGTCAAAGTTTAACATGCATTTCAGACTGCGTAGCTCTGAAAAGCTACGGGAAAGGGTAAAATGAAAAAGGGCAGAATTAAAAAAAGAGGATCAAAACACAATTATCTGGCAGAGCAAAAGAAGTGCTTGTACCTGAGTGGCTGCTGCTCCAGGGAGATGTTTCCAGTGGCATCTCAGAGGCAAGTTTCTGGACCTCTCACTGATCACTGTCAGAAATCCGGTGGAAAAAGCAAACCCAGTTTTGAATGTTGGCTTCAATTTACTTGCGAGCCTTGAAATGCTTTAAAATTTGGAGTATGTCTCCATGGCCCTAAAAGCCAGAGTGCTTCTGGTCCTTGATCTGCACCACTGATAGAGAGCTTGCACGTATCTCCAAGATGCTGTATTTTACTCTATTGGCAATAATCTACATCTGGAAAGTAGTTACAACAAATTATTCCCCCACTTGGCTCTGCTTCAGTACGACAAATGGATTCCTATCAAAGAGGCTATTGATTTTGAACCGCTTTTTGTTCAGGGGATCCCAGAGCAAGGGCTAGGGACATGTCAGAAGGCATTTTAAAATGGGAATGCTTCAAGAAAGCTGGTTCCCTGTGCGGACAAGTCAGATTTCATCAGGATTTCATCTCAGATCAAGACTGAGGCTAAGCTCATGAGATGGCATCGACCCTGGTGCAGTGCATGACAGCTCGTCTCTGTAGGGCTTCTGTGCTTTGCCGTATGCCTGAGTATGTCCGAGCGTGTGTCTGAGGGTGTTTGGATTATGTTGAGTAAGGAACTCCTTATGGCTGGTTTTCAGCCACCAGAGTGCAAAGGGGAGAATTTGGACGAAACAACAAGACAGCCCTGGCCAAGAACAGCATTGGAGAGAAGTCCAGCACCAGGGCTCCGTGTGACAACACAACCGAGACCAGTGCCAAGGCTCGACAGAGAGACAGAAGAGATGGGGATATACCAAAAACATGTCAGGTTCAACAGCTTTATCTGAAAAGTGAGGTGAGCCAGACAGTCCCAAGATGAAGAGGATGTGATCACAGCTTGCAGGTGGCTTGCCTGTTTTCCAGCAGGCAAAGCGTGAAAACCAGGAGCTGGAAGGAAGCTGGGATCTCTTTCACAGACAGCATTCATGCTGCACGGTGGTGGGTGATAGTCCTTTTCCTCTCTATTTTTTTCCAGGCATGGAGGTGGTGTTACTTTCTCTTAGATAGCAAATGTAATTGCAGACTGCCAGCCCAGAGCAGTCTGTGGTCTTCCCAGAGCTCTCCCAACCTCTGTCATATAGGGTTAGAGTTGTTTTCACATCAATGCAGGAAAAGGCATTCTGATGTTTTATGAATTACATGGTCTGGAGACAGCAAAAATTACTGTATATTTATATCCAGAATATTAATATTAAGTATTCCCAGGCTCTGGGAATATTTACCTGTTTGTTTGAACCTGTCACCATACATGAAGAAACACTTTGATCCCAGATCAGTTTCCATCCCAAGAGCACAAACCTCCTGCAGGCAGAAACTTCAGAGATATTTATCTTAGGTGCATTGAGCTCCTGTGACTAAGGGTACGAGGAAGGTGAGGGGAGAGGAAATGGTGATGAATTTATTCAGCAACCTGACAGAGTGGGAAGAAACAAGCAAGATCTGGGGGTCCACGGCTCTCTTGGAGATCATGCCAAGTCATAAAGAAGGAGCTATGTGGCCCAAACTTTGTTTCCTCCAGCTGAATCTCTCATTCTGACTGAGGCTGTCACCTCGCTTTGCCACATACCTGGCCTCATCAGTCACTTGATGTGAATTAGGATGGCTCCGGTGATATCAGTAAAGGTCTGAAAACTTTTAGCAGCTGAGCATCTGGATCATTCATTTGCAAGATATTCAGAGATTATTAGAGGTTAAACGTCCTCCATAAATGTCAGATGTCGACAGCATTACATTTGGTGATAATAAACTTTAAGCAGAAGAAAGTTCCCTTAAAATATCAACCTTTCACCCAGCAGGGCTCATTGAAGAGTTGAAAAGATGCTGCACATTACTGGCCCATAAATAATGTTAATGAAAAGGTCAAGCAACCTGTTAGGGAAATCTTCCTGCTCAGTGAACGAGCTTGCTGAATCAGAGCCGGTGTGGAAGCCCAGTGTTAGAGCTCTTTGCTTCGTTCGCGTCCAGCCTGCCCCAATCCATACTGCTGCATGCTGTCCTTCCTGAAATCAGAAATAATCCTGAATTAAATTTCCCGAATCCAGAAATAATCCTGACTGCACAACGTGTCAGAGTTGGGTCAGGTAAATCTTCTCAACCATTTTTGTTGGTAAGGTAACTTCTTCAGCAAGAGGGCTTTGGTCTGTATAAAAGCTCCACGCCTTTTCCTCTTGTGGACAACTTCAAAAGCTTTTGAAACAGATGTTTTACTGGGGAAAAAATAATATAAAAAAAAATAAAAAAACAGCAAAGAACAGAAAAAAAGCTACAGCAGAGGTGAGAATACAGAACTGCCCCCCCAGATATAATGAAAACCTTTGGGAAAATGCTGGCTAAAATTTAAATAGGAAAGATTAGATATCATTGGTTTCTTCATTTTTCTGTCAAAGGCAGCATTTTAGGAGCTGGTGCAACAAAAGACAATTTGAAAGAGACAGAACTGGGAGCCAAGCTTGTAGAAGCCAAGTGAGAGCCCCAAAGGTGGGAGACTTCTCCAGGATTTGTGTGGTTGGCTCGGTTTGCTCCTTCCCAACCATGGGCAGCACCAGCTCATTCCCATGTTCAAACCCACCTCTTCTGATCATTTCTCTCTTCCTTTGCATTTTATATCAGATCTTGCCCTTCGCTGTAGCTCTTTTGACAATTACATCCCCACTTCTTTCTCTCCAGTGCAGTTCACTGTCGGACTAGGCTCTCTGACAGGTGATATTTATTAGATCTTGCAGAAATCCTTCAAGTGATTTGGCTTTGACATAAGAAGCTTCAAAATCTTCCACCGTGTCTTTAAAAGCAGAACTAAAAGAGCCAAAAGATGCTGCCACACTAGAACTGGGAAACTATATGTCTTGGTTCAGTGGTAGGGTTGATTGCACCAAGATTATTTTATTTTATTTTATTTTATTTTATTTTACTATTTTATTTTGTTTTATTTTGTTTTATATTTTAGTTATTTTATTTTATATTTCATTTCATTGTTTCATATTTTCAGAAAATCTCCATTTTGAAAAAAAAAATCACCCATGTTTTATGAAATTTTCTGACAGAATCAAGCGGTTCTAAACATTTTTGAGTGCTCAGCAGGACCTTTGTTCGGGCAGTTTCACTCGAGCTAGGACCATAAGATCTGGGCCAGATCCACAAACCCATGAAGGCACCCAGCCCTAGAGCTATTCAACCCCGTTGGTTTTGAGCACATGAAGTGGAGGTTGAGCAAGGGACGGAGGCGCAGCGTGCACCCCACCTTTCTCTCCTCCCTCCACAAGAATCCAGCTGTCAATGCTGTATTTCCTAGGGCTGGGAAAGCAACAGTGGACTTGTATCTCCTAACCCTCCTCTAAGCACCAGACCCCTTTAATAGAATGATTTAGGTTGGAAAAGACCTCTAAGACCATCAAGCCCAACTAATAAAAATATATTAGCCAATACAGATGGTCCAGTATATTTTTCTTCCCACACTGCCAAAAAAGCCGTGTCCATTTTTTTTTTCTGTTCTTTTGGGAAATAAAAAGTGCGTAAGAATGTACAGCAGGTTTTTTTTTATTTCCCCTATTAGATTGCAATACAGATTAGGCAGGTCAGTGCTGTGCTGTTTAAAAGTTTATTTACTTCACACTGTGATTTCTCCTTGAAAGAGTAAGGGCAAAGTAACCTCTGCATCTTCAAAAGCTCTGGCACTGCTGTGATGTCTCCGAGAGAAATTTGTATATTGTTAGGCTGGCAGCGAGCCGTTCAATCCCGCAAGAGATTCAGCTAATAGCTCAGGTGAGCTGAGAAGAGCTGTGGTTACTTGGATGTTTCTATACTGCATATCATTAATTAATCTACTACGGCAAGCTCTTTTTGAACCATTGTATATTCCCTGCTTATTGCAGTCTTATCGACCCGACCCTGGGGAAAATCAATTCTTGTAATCTATCCTATTACATTTAAATATATGTACAGAGCCTGATATAGTACAACAGCAGTGGGGCTTGGAAGAGGCAAGGAAAAAGGCGCAGGAAGGAGGCGAAAAGGAAAGGAAAAGCACATAACACTTCAATACATTAAGGTAAGCCTTGTGGATATGCCCTTTTTTTTTTTTTTTCCCTGAATTCACAGCATTATAAACCAAAATCTGTGTCTGATGCTCCGCGGGAAAAGGGTTGCGAGCACCTCATGTGCAATGTGGTGGAAGCACGACCTAGGGACACGCGTGGGCAGGTGTGAAGTCCGTAACGCATCTGATCCTGTTACTGCCTCATCTAAGGATCCTTAATTCTTACAAAAGTGGTTGCCGTTCATGCTTTTAATTCTTGGTGTCCCTGCTGTGTTGGCTGAAACACAATGTCTTTAAGGCAAATCCCTATTTCTTTATCTGTCCAATAAAAACCGTGTCATTGTCCTGCTTTTGTTGCTATTGAACCAGTTCTTATTTTTCAATGGAACTCAATAGATAATGTGACCTGATTTTCCTCCGAGATTAGGCTGACACAAAATACGAAGCCAAAAGGATGGTCTGGGAAAGTAGAGGCTGGTCAGAGTCACTTTGGTCCCTGGGAAAATCATGGTATAATTCACCTTGGAGAATATTTCTGGGTGCAGGAAAGAGAGTAAATTAATTGGGAAGGGTTAGCATGGATTTATCAAACATAAATCATGCCTGACCAACTTAACCAGGCTCTTCCTGGTGATAAATTGTAGGAAGACAAGAGGCAGTAAGCAGGAACGGGACAGACTAGAAAGAAGGAAGAATTTTGTCACAGGGAGACCAGTCAAGCACTGGAAGAGGTATCCCTGTGTAGCTGTGGAGTCTCCATCCTTGGAGGTCTTCAAGATGCGAGTGGTCAACCTGGTCTGATCTGAAGGGTGACTTTGCCTTGGGCAGGAGGCTGGGCCTCCTGAGTTTCCTTCCAGATGGAATGATTCAGTGATTCAGTTACTCTACAAGACTAGAGTGGCTACCATGCACTTGTTCCCGTTAAGAGGATGGCAAAAGCTCCATTTTCACTTGGTGGGCACAACGAATGGGAGCGTTGCCCTTGGGGAATGGGGATGGGGACTCACGTGGAGGAAACCCAAACTTACTGGTGTGTGAGTGGGCATTGCGTGGGATGACACAAAACTGCAAAGAAAAATTACTCTGGGCACTGCTGGTAAATCTGCTCCTCTACAATAGGATCAAATGTAGATTACTGGAAGCAGGAATTGCATTAAATCCAAAGCGATAACTGATTCTCCACTGATCATTTCTAATTCCTTTAAGTGTGAGGAGTAATGAAACAGACCCATCAAGATATTGGAAGTGCAGACACCACAAATATTTTGTAAAGACAAATAGTGGATATAGTGAGGATGATTTTGCAGAGCAGGTGCAATTGTTATTTGAGCTGTTTTTTTTTGTTTGTTTGTTTGTTTTTTTGTTTTGTTTTGTTTTTTGTTTTGTTTTGTTTTTTAAAATCAGTGAATTGCTTACAAGTGGCTGGTAAAAGCCTTGGAGATTAGCCATCGAAGTAAAGGCAGCATACAATACTTGTGTCTGGTGTTGTCCCATTTTCAGCTATGCCTTTGTATGAGGTGGAAAATGTGGGAGGTTACCATAGTGAGCTGAATCCATAAAAGCTTTCCTGTGGCCCAGAACCATACTGGGATATATTAGAATGGGTGCAAGTGCTTGATATTGCGCTAATGTGCACCTAAATGACGCAAAAACATGATTTTATAATGGGAATTTTGTGCAGGCAACAAAGATGTGTCACATAGGTGCCCTTCAGCCCTCTCTAACAGCTTTGCCCCTCTGTTTTGTTTTCTCTTCATAAGCCAGCTTTAAAGAAAAAGGATAGGAAGATCTAAAAGCCTTGCTTTGGCTTCCTTCCCTCCAACAATAGAGGAAATGACAAATCCGAGATGCTCCCAGCCCTCCTTCAAGGGCTGGATTGATGTCCCTGCCTCGTGGTTAGACCCAGCTGGGAGAAGGGGAATTAGGCCTTGTCTTTCAATTACTGCTGTTTTGCTCAGGGCCGCACATTGAAGCCTCCCAGCGGAGAAGTCCTTCTTACTGCTTATAATCTCTGAATTGTATTTGAAAATAAAGCTTTTAATTAAAACTGGCATTTCTCAGCTTCCCACTGGCAGCCGACATCTGCCTGCAAAGAAATATCCTTTGTGACACTTGCAGTACAGAAGCCCAGTGTTACAGAGAGTAAACTAATTCCCCACTCTCCTGCCATCAGATGAGATGTGAAAGACAAGCTCCTCAACACTTACAGCCATTAAAGATCCCACGGCATTTCGCAACAGCAAGGGGGTTAACCCCAGCGACCTGGCCGAATTCCAGCTCCGGTAATCTCTATTTCAAATCCCCCCCCTGCAGTTTCTTACGTGACCCGATCTCCTTCCCTTCCCATGTTATCATAACTGGGAGCTGTTGATGCAAAGAGTTAAAAGAGCTGCTTGGTTGGCTCTACGGTGACGGTGTTTCATAGGTGGGTCCTTCCTCATACACCTAGAAAGAATATGATGCCATCTTTTCTCAATCCCCTGATCTGAAAACAAATATTGTGAAAATTTTTGTGCCTGAGGCATTATTTTGGCAGTCTTCAGCAGCTGTCAGGTACCGTTTCAAACCAAAACCTGGTAAAACCTCGCCGTTTCCATAATGCCGTCTGTATTATCTCCCTCAATTAACATTCAAGGATGTAGAGAGCCTTAACAATACTGGCAAGGTTCTTTAAGGACGTCACATGCACAATGATACAATTGAATCCTCTTATGACATCTTTTAAATCACATGAGAGTCTTTTTTGGGTTTTAAGTAAGGATCTTGACATGTAAATTAATTTTATTATGTCTGTTTCTCCAGGGGTCCTGAGGGCAAGGCTTTTACTCTGTCTGCTCACAGTCATGTAGCCTGATGTAGGCTAATCGTCTCTTGTCCTTCTCCCTGCAGCAGACTGCACTTCAGGCATTTTCTGTACCAAATCTGTCATGTGCAGCATAATCCTGGTGAGGGAACACTGGGAAATGGCAGATTGAAACGATTTATTGATAATATATCTGATAGCCACGTTAGAGGTCTACACCTTGAGTTCTACAACAAGTTCCGTGAAGTACTGGAATTCCATCCCAAAAAAAAAAAAAAGTGTGAAATAGTGAGGATTCAACACCAGGAGATAAAAACTAATATTGCTCCTCCTCCAGCACTGACAATCCCAAAGTGTCATGAAAGTCAAGGAAAAACAACAGACAGAAAACAAATGTGGCCTCGGGAGTTTGTTCATAAATTTATATGGCAATAGCACTGCATGTTCTCAAAAATGGAATAGCCTCAAATAAGATATTAAAACTCAGAATCATATCTGCTAACCTAATATTTCTGTCTGATACAATTGAGATTACCCTGTAGATGTTTTATGTTTTTAGCAGCTTTTTTTCCTCCCGTCATTAAATATTTAATAGTTCTAATTTATCACTTTAATATTGAGTTGTTTTTACTTACATTCTTGGACCATGAACTGAATTGCACCAACAAAACAGGTAATTCTGTGCATGATTATTAGAGTTGTATACCTAAGATGGACACCCAGTACTTATGCCTCCAACTCCTCATGCTACAAGTAATTACTTAATTTAAGAGAAAGTTCAATATCCATTCTGTGAATTGGTACTGTGTGGCCCCAGCTTAGCCCATTATTGCTATTTTTATTCCCCAAGCATTAAAAACTGCTATAGGAGATCAAGGCTTCAGCATGCTAGGTATCCTACAGACACAAGGAATGGACAAATGGGCAGACAGTGAAAAGAGGTGAAAAAGAGGTGAAAAGAAGGAAGCTGCCCCAGCATCTCACACCCTATCCAATGCCCTGTGCATTGCTGTGTTCTGCTTTGATGCAACACAATACAAGGTGGCCAAAGCTCATGAGAGGTCTGTGGTGGGATTTATCTGCCCTGACTTAGGTTCTCAACTGTCAGATGCCTACGTCTAAGCTAGGGTTCCCCTTATAAGCAGTGGAAGGCAATGGTCCCATCCAGAGGATAATGCATTACATCTTACAAACAGATGTCTAAGACAGGTTAGATGAGTTTTTCAGAGCAGGTGTTTATTTCTGCTGTTGTCTTTATGGTGGAGCATGGAGATACAGTGCTCAATCCACTTCTCCACAGCTTTTTCATTAGTTGAGCAAAGATAACCCATCTGTCTTCTGTATCAGCACAGATCCTATGCCAAGGGGCAAGCTCTGTCTGTGCTGCATGACTCCAGAAGCCAGACAAAACCATTAGGAGTCATGTCTGTCTTAGTTTTATTGGCTAGGCTTGTGTAGGAAGCCCCATAATCTTGTTCAGCTTTTTCCCTTGAAATTGCTTTGAGGCACAGCAGTTAAGTTCTGGCTTGGTGATGGTGACTGTTTTAAGCATTTTTAAATCAGCCAACTTCACTTTCTGCAAAGAAAAATCCCGGTGCAGTGGATCTGTTCTGGACCTGGCAGCACACTGAGGGGCAACCCCAGAATGGTTGGATTTACGTATAGCAGGCACTGGGGATGTTAACTTGTAGCCTGGTCAGTGCCAGCAATGCCAGGGAAGAAGTAAAAGAGTATCAGCAGCATCCTAGGAATAAATCTCTGAAATCACAACTGGGAGACTGCAAAGCATGAAAATGAACCACTTTGTGGTGTTTTTCAGCAAGCCGTCAGAGACCAGGCTACTTTCACCTTCATCCTCAGAGCCAGGTCGTTATGAAAAGATATGGACCTGGCTGTGAGCAGTGGTGATAAAAATTGTCTTAGCTACAGTCTCAGTGGCTCTTGGTGACGGAGATTTGAATCACAAATTGTGAGGTGAATTTCTGAGAGGTCAGCTACAGGTCTGATGTGCCTGTTTGGATCCTAAATGAGCACCTTCAAAAGCCCTTTACAGCAACAGCACCAGAGCAAGTGAGAACATTTCAAGGGTGAAGCAGTGTCATATCTTCCTGGGGTCCTTCTCAGGTCTCTCCATGTCAAAAAATGCATATAGGTGAAAGTAGCGTAAATTGATACTATCCTGGCAGAAGTTCAAATATATAAACCAAATGGGGAAATCTTGGGGGAAGAGACTTGACCGTCTCTCATACCTGCCTACTCAGTGGACATATCTGCAAAAAGAAAACGTTCCCCCATACTCAACTGCAGCAAAATGTGGCCTGTGGCCTATCCTGCGATAATCTTGGCAAAAAAAAAAAAAAGTTCCAGTACGTGTCTGATGTGTGCATTTCTCAAAAGGACTTGAGTGAGAGAAGGAAGAATTATATCTCCTGCAGGCTCTTTTGAAAAATCTTACCCTTAAAATGTTTGGAGGTCCGTGAACAGCAAATGTGATAGAAGTGGACATTTCCCCCATGGGATCTGATGCTTCAGGCCTTAGCTGTCTTTCAGCGAGGATTATTTCATTAATTCAGTCCCACTCTGCTCCAGTCAGGAATTTCTGCATTCAGAACAGGGCTCTGACGTGGCTGCTCTGTGCATATTCTAGACAACTATTAAGAAATAAAACCCGGAGTCTACATTTCTATAAGGATCTGAGCAGACACGATCTGAGTTGCATTAAAAAAAATAAAAACACAGTCAGAGTTTGTATTACTAACCAAGATATAAGTCATGAGGTCTAAATCTTTCCACAGATCTGTGGATGTAACACCATACACTTCTGCAAGTTCCCTGTGGCAGGGAAAATCAAAAAGGACGACTGTCCTTAGGCTGATTTGTGAGACAGAAAATGAATGACTGAGTATAAATTGTAAAATACCTTGGTTACAAGTGAGTATGAGAAAATTAGCCTCATATTTCTTCCCATTTACATGTAGAAAGTTGCAGCCTAACTCACAGCAGAAAAAAAATGTCCTTACAAGACTGGACCCAAAACTGGTGGATGTAGATGCTAAGCCACTCTCCATTATATTTGAGCAGTTGCAAAGTTCAGTGATATTCCCCACGATATCCTTGTCTCTAAATTGGACAGACATGGATTTGACAGAGGGACCACTCGACGGGTAAGGAACTGGCAGGATGGTTGCACTCAAAGAGTTGCGGTCAATGGCTTGATGTCCAGGTGGAGATCAGTGACCAGTGGTGTTCTTCAGGGGTCAGTACTGGGACCAGCACTGTTTAATATCTTTGTTGGTGATGTGGACAGTGGCATCGAGTCCACCCTCAGCACATTTGCTGATGACACCGAGCTACGTGGTGTGGTTGACATGCTGGAAGGAAGGGACAGCATCCAGGGGGACCTGGGTAGGCCTGAGAAGTGGGCCTGTGTGAACCTCATGAGGCCAAGTGCAAGGTCCTGCACCTGGATTGGGGCAATCCAAAGCAGAAATCCAGGCTGGGTGGAGAATGGACTGAGAGCAGCCCTGAGGAGAAGGGCCTGGGGTTGTTGGAGGATGATCAAAGGGCAGGAGCCCCTCTGCTGTGGAGCCAGGCTGAGGGAGCTGGGGGTGCTCAGCCTGGAGAAGAGAAGGCTCCGGGGAGAGCTCCCAGTGGGCTGCCAGGGCCTGGAGGGGCTGCAGGAGAGCTGGGGAGGGACTCTGTGTCGGGGCTGTGGTGACAGGACAGGGGGAATGCCTTTAAACTAAAAGAGGGGAGATTTAGATTAGTTATAAGGAGGAAATTCTTCCGAGGGCAGTGAGGCCCTGGCCCAGGCTGCCCCAAGGAGCTGTGGCTGCCCCATCTCTGGCAGTGCCCAAGGCCAGGCTGGATGAGGCTGGGGGCAGCCTGGGCTGCTGGGAGGTGTCCCTGCCATGGCAGGGGCTGGGAAGAGATGGGCTTTGATGTCCCTTCCGACCCAAACCATTCTGGGATTCTATGAAAAGCATCTGATACCTGAAACAGATCGTAGATCTTCCTCAAACTTTACATTTTATATTTTATTACTGAGTCTCTAGATCCAATTCTCCCAGTGATCTAGCGTCTGGGTTGGAACTAAAACCCAGTAAATGCTATTTTTACCATCAGCAGAAGGCCACAGGCTTTGCACTGACCCAACACCATGAGGTCTCAGGGTGGCTCTGGGCTTGCTGGGGGCTGAGCTGGGTGTCCCTGTGACACAAGCATCCCATGGCCAAGGGACAGCAACCCTCTGTGTGCCTGCATGGGCACTGGGCAGCTCTGCCACTGGGGACCAGAAAGGGGGCAGAGGAGGCAGAGGGGATGGAGATAGCTCTGGGGAGGCCAAGGGTGTGGAGGAAGATCCTCACTGTGAGTATCACACTCTCCCAAGGAAGACCCCAGGGTGATGACTTGCAGCCTTCTCCCAGATTGTGCTTGAGGGAGGCCAAGCCTGTCAGCCCTGGGATGCAGAGGGATGCTGGCAGGGTGAGCACACACCATAGAGAAGTCAGAGTGACTAGGAAGGCTTTTCTTTTTTCTTCTTTTTCTTTTTCTTTTTCTTTTTCTTTTTCTTTTTCTTTTTCTTTTTCTTTTTCTTTTTCTTTTTTTTTCTTTTTCTTTTTCTTTTTCTTTTTCTTTCTTTTTTCTTCTTTTT
>NC_048893.1:1950519-1981274 GCF_011077185.1 Oxyura jamaicensis
TTTTCTTTTTCTTTTTCTTTTTCTTTCTTTTTTCTTCTTTTTCTTTTTCTTTTTCTTTTTCTTTTTTTTTTTTTCTTTTTCTTTTTCTTTTTTTTTTTTTTTTTTAATAACAATTCAAATTGCATCATTGATGAGGCTTTTAAAACCGTAATTGGGAATTTTGGAGCATTTGGTTTTGAAAATATTAGTTGACTAACAAATTCTTGGTTCCATCTCTGTTATACATTCCTTTCTTTTTTCCCCCATAACAGTATCTTGGAAGGCGAATAGGCTATTCTGGATTTTTGTTACTGAGATCTCATGAAGCTAATTCTGTTTTGCCCTGCAGCATTATTTCCAGCACTGAGTTGGCTTTGAGCTCAGCCAGGTAGAACTCTGACGGTATCTTAGAGCATTTGTCTTTGACTTGGCTTAATCAGTAATATCGGCCCTCGTCTTGCTGAGCAAAGTTTTCTACTACAAACAGCAATATTATGAAGAACATATTCATCACCTGACTGTCCAAAGGGAATTAAACACCTCTCTCACCTCTCTTACATCTCAGCAGCACTCAGGGCCGAATAGATGCAGGAATTTTCATGCCCCTGACAGCAACCTTTCCCTGAGAATAAAGCCCCACAAACTATAATTTGGCTGCCAATGTCACATCCAACATAATCAACTACTGACTTAATTAAAAATCCTTTTAAGTGATGCACAGGGAGAAAAACATTTTTTTTTTAAGTATTCCTCATTTGTAATTATTATTTCACTTGTGAATCTTCCACACTCCATTGAAAATGCCATATGGAAAACAAATTAGTTTGCTACAGTGACTAATGTTTACTGCCACTTCTGCTCTGAAGTTTTGGGCCAAGTTTTGAAATTGTCAGCCCTTCCTCTGTTAAAACTGCCAATGAAATTGGTTTGTGTGATTAAAGTCTGGATATAAGTAGAAGCAGGACTATAGGAAATGGCAGTATGCCTCACTTGGTCACTAAGAGCAATCCGGGAATGTAAAAGCAGGCAGGTCTTTATTTAAGCAGTTGCCTAAAAAATGTTGCATATGCTAAATATGATAGAATTTAAATTACACTGCTTTCCTTGGGAGAGGGACAATATATCCCGGTTGCATCATGTTGCTGACTGTAGGGAACTTCATGGCCTCTTAGGAGCTTCACAGCCTTGCAAGTCATTTGTACCTTTCTTTAGCCTCAGTCTCTCTATTTGGAATAATATAATACTCTAGTCCTGAAAAACAATTTGCTTAATTATACTCTAGTACTGCACCTGTCACTCTAGTCTCATGTATTTCCCCTTCACTTGGCTGTTCCCTGTACCTCCAGGATAACACTGAGTGCATTTTTTCTTGCAGTATTCCCCTTAATTCCACCAAGTGTAGGAGTTACTTTTACAGAATAGTGACTTCCAAGGTTATACTCTTCTCTTTTTTGATGACTGGCCCTAAATTGGATTTTCTCCCACCTTCTGCTGTTTTCTCACTGTACTGTGTACTGTTTCCCAGCAGTCAGTAGTACAAGAAATTCATTTACTGTCAGGGATTGGCCTTCTACTGCGCACATTTGCTCAGGTAAAAGTCATTGGCTCGCCTTCCAGCCATATACAGAAGGTTATCGCAATAACTGTAAACGATGAGATTTCACTTTTCCCTTCAAATGAACACTTGAATTCTGTAGAATTGGAAGGGGCCATCTGGATGTGAGTGCATAAAGCAGGCAAAAGTTTTTGGCTCCTCTGCTCTGTGAATTTCATGGAAATATTGATTAAAGTTTCTGTGGCTGAGTCCTCCATGAGCAAATTCTGCTCTAACCACCATATGGAATTCCCATTGGTGAGAGCTTATGTGGAGGATGCCACGAGGATGGGTATGAAAAACATAGTGACGGGTAACACAGATCAGAAGGGACGACTTGGCTCTGTGCAGTAAAACACTTAGTCATCCAAAGCTACGAGCACAAAGTACTGAAGAGTGTGGGAGTTGCTTAGGACCAAAGACTTCAGGGTTTGGACTGTTTGTATCATTATTATGTACTATTTATTAATAATAATAAATCTAATCACTACTTGGAGGACAGGACAGTTGGCAACAGTGACTCTATTAGCCCAAATTATGAGTGTTTCAAAACACCATCTGTTGATGGTTACCTCTAAGGAATGAAAATAGAAAGCAAATTTGCATACTGGGTGACTGTGGAGCACCTCCAGGACTCTTGTTGAGGACATGCTGCTGGGCATAGGCTTTACGATTGAAAGGACAACTGCTTCTTGGCGTCCTCATTCGTATGGTTGCCATGGCTTCTTCTCTCCCCAAAACTCCTGTCAATTACTGCATCTTTGTCATATGCAATCATTTATTTACTAACCCTAAATAGAAATATAGGACAGAAACGTCCCTTCTGCACCACCGAATGTGGCTCCCAATTATCAGAGGCAACCACATCATATGGAGTGGAAAGTATCCTGCTACTCCTACCTCAGCAATCTCTGAAATCAAAAGAGATATATAAATGTGAGCTTTCTAGCCAGGACTAAAACCTAGCATTAAAAATATAGGGCATAACACATACCATTTTAACAGAAAACACTGTTAATGTTGCAAAGTAAAGCACTTGAAAATTAGGGAATGACAGATTGATTGTTGCCATGGAGAAGTCCTTGAGAGCATTAATCACTGCCTTGAGAGCTGGATTGAATGGTGTGCAGAAAAGAAAGCACAGGGCCACACACAGAACCACAATGTGAAAGCAGAATACCACATAGCTGCTCATTAAAGGAGCACCATTATCCTGTGCACTGATGGTAGGTGTCCCGTGGAAAGACACAGTATGGGACCATGTAATTAACATCCTACCATCATGCATATGCACAGGGGATGTTCTGAGAGCTTGCCAACGTCTCTGAACTTTTGAGTGCTTGACTATGTAATGGCATTCTCTTTCATGCAATTGTGTTTGAATGAAAAATCTGTATTCATTTTTCCTAGAAGAGATAGGCATTGACAGAAGATTCATTATAGTTCGTACTGCTTCATTTCAGCCCAAAGGTCTTCGCTTATGGTGGAAGGAGGGCAATACTCAGACTATGGCCTGAATGCAGGCTCACGAGCCTGACGGTTTGGGTCCTTGCCAGTCGTGTCCTCACTGTAAGGCAGGTGAACAATGTGTGGGCCTCCAGTTCTTGTCCCCTTTTTTAGGGTAGGAGACCTTGTGGAGCACACGATGGAGCTGGGCAAAAGGATTTTCAGGCTCAATATGCCAGGGGGATGCATTTATAAGATAATTAAGGATTTTTCAAAATACAACCTACATTTTAGATAACCGTCTTTTTTTCTTTCTCCCTGCATCGTTACCTATTTCCTATTTCAATTGATTTGAAAAGAAATCCTGCTCTTTTACTGCTCTTTTATGTGAGCATTGGCTGCCCTTTACTCACCACTCCGGTTTAATGTTCCCAAATTTTATTAACCTGTTATTTACAAACTGCCTAATCAAACAGATTAGCCAGCAAGACTCAAAACAAGACAAAAGATCCCGTGTTAGTCTCTTACTGAGTAAACAATCAGCTTGGGTCATGTATAATTAATCAATCTGCTATTTCACAGAGGACTCAACCATTCCTGTCCATCCTGGCAAGGAACACAGCTCTCTGGATTTTGCTGTGGCTGTCTCTGTTGCAAATGCATGCTTTGTTCCAGAAAGGAAACCAACAGACTGAACAGAATGGCCCTCTGGAGAAGCTGGAGAAGTGTCTGCACAAAAGTCTGGCCACTGGAGTGTATGAGTGGAAGGGTCTATATGTGCCCACTGTTCCCTCTGCTAGACCAAGACAAACTCAGCACTGGACCAGATAAACCGTACTGGTAACCGCTCGTCCCGAATGCTCTGGCCTTTGGGGGAAGGAATTATACTTGACAGAAATTGGTGTGACAGGTTGCTTTGAGGCATGTGAGGCTCAGCCATTTCTGGAAGTCACACTTTCAGCATTGACTGGCTGAGGTGGTTAACACAGGCAATAGCACAGTACCGTTCCCTGAATTACACTCTGGTGTTTCATAGGGTACCCCCCAGTCAGATCTGAGTAGGGACCTGACTTTCCAAAGCAGTATGAGAGTTTGTTCCTTGCGTTCATCTTCCATGTGCCCACAATAAGCAGATTAATTGACGACTAGAAAGTCCTAACAGTTACAGGTAGAATATTTTTAATGCCAAGGGAAATTAGTTGATGACTATGAAGTCCCAGCAGTTACAGGTCTGTATTTTTTAATGCCAAGGGAAATCATTGGATCACCTACTTTGACCTCCTCCTGTTCAGTTTCACTTACCAATAACTTCTGCCTGTTTGAAGGAGACTTTGCGGTAAAAGCTCAGGCAAGGGACAGAGGATTTACCAGTTCCTTTGGGTTTGTCCCAGTGCCTTGCTGATGTGTCTTGCAAATTGAATGCCTCTTCTTTTAACACCCATCTTTTAAGCATTGAATTATTTCCTGGACTCCTATCTGCACCACACCTACTTCTAGAATACTTCTAATTTTGGGGGCAGGATGCCATTACTGGTGTCACTCATGCTATATGCAGAGGTAAATTCATCTCCTTACATTAGTTGCTCTACTCCTGAATTGTTTAATCTCCTGTTTAATTATTATGGCACTTCAGTAACTTCGCTGACAGCCTCTTTGAAAATTTACTACTGGAAAAGCAAACTGTGTGAATAGAATACCCTGGATGGCAAATAGAGGACTTTTCCCCATTGATTCCCTGAGACTATGTCTTGTTTAAAGCTACTATAATGAGATAAAAGAAATACAGGTACTTTTCAATTAAAGAACTATGATCTCCCTGGGGGAAATTCTTCAAGAAAACTGTGTAAAGAAACAATCTGGCTGCTACTCCATTTTCTTTTTGTACACAAGAAATTAAGGTCTCTTGAAGAATGAAATAATTCTTGCTACAGGCAATTTCTAGCAAAATGATGTTGATCATTTTTCCTCCAATGCAGCTTGGGCCATTGGATTTAACCAAAGGTTTACATTTCTCCTAAAAAAATAACCATAAGATTGAGGCTAGTTCATTTGGCATGAATTTCCCTGTGGAAATGACTATAGGGAGAGTTTCAATGAAGTGAATGTCCAGGGCTGCTAAGCGCTGCTTTTTCTTCGGAAAATCAAGCTACTAATGATGACCTTCCCTCTCAGGAGACTTCTGCACACATTCTACACCATTTCTATGTTTCTTACTTTGCTTATGAGAATGCTATTTCAGACTATGTTGGACAATATGCTTCCACGTTTCTGGACAATATTTCAGACATGCTGAGCAAGCTGTAGTAAAGTAAGGAAGAAAATCCCTTTTGGTAGCAGCGGAGATGACGTCCCAACACATGATGACTCCACTAATACGATGGAGGATGGGGTACGGGTCAATAGCAGGGTGGAAGTAGAAGGATGTCCCCACAGTACTCATATGTTAAGAGACAGAGCACAGTGAAACTTTTGATAAAGAAGGGTGGAAGCTGTTTGTATTTGTACCCAAGCACCCTGAATTGTTTTCTGACTCCCTTTGCTGTCTTGCTGGGAAGTAGTAAATGACTGTCCCATCCTGCATGACCTTTGAGTTTTTCTCTATGTCATCTCTCACGGAGATCTCAGCTCCATGACTGCACAGGAAAGTACTTTCTGTTCTCATCCTACCTCTCTCTTCTTCCTCTCTTGTGTCTTTTTTATGCTGTCTGAACCACTGCTGGGCTGAGGCTGAGTTCCTCAGCAGTGAAGGGTTTCCATGTCACTTGGGATGTAGCCTTGGAGCTCTCCAGGGAAGCAGCCTCCAGGTCCTCATGGAGCACTTATCCCTCCAGCCTGTTACTGCTGCTTGCAACTCTGACCACCGTGCAGGCCTGCTCCATGGCTGGTCTTCCTAGGTGCTAAGGAAGCATAAATAATATACAAAAATATCAGATATCAGATTTCCTGAGAGGAATTGCACATTTTAGCCAAAAGAAGTTGAGGGAGGGAAGGAGGCGTCTAATGATATGATGGAAGAAGCGTCAAATATTAACGGAGATTACTTCAAATCTCGCTTCAGGCAGAGCAGAAAGGATAGATAATGATCAAAAAGCTGCTTGTGGAAATGCAGCTCCCAGCCCTTGTGACTCAGGCCCCAGAGGAGCGAGGCCAGTGAGACTATCAATGCTAAGTCCCCGAGCCCTTGATGCTCTCTGCGGGAGGCACTTGAATGTGGCCAAGATGATGCTACAGCCCAGCCAAGTTTTCTGATGAATAACTCCACAGGGGGCAGAGGCCTGCTGAAGGTCATGAAACGCTTCTACTGACATTGATGTTAAATACTAAATCCTTCTGCTTTTGTGGCGAAGCAGCTGGAACCCAGCGATGTGCTGCAGTCCCGGCCGCTCGCGTGTTTACGAAGGCAAGTGCAATGAAGCTGGCGCAGCAGACCACCTCTGACAGGCAGCTCCCTGTCTTCAGTGATCACCTGGATCCATGGATCTCTGTGGCATCCGATACAATCTGTCTGACCTTCTGGTATAAATTTCCTCTACAAAGCAATTCGTTTTTGCAGCCCATTAGACCCTTCTGTGTATTAAAGAGACAAGTTCAGGAAAAAAACAATACACAGGACGGAAATAAAAAGCTTTCTTCTTTGTCCTGTATTGCCAGAAGCATCTTAATTTAGTAAAACCAGATAAAACTGAATTTTGCTTCTTTGTTTTCTATAAGCTTTTAGAAATTGAAGTGAGGTGAGGTCCTGCCCTGTGCTGTGCCATAGCTGAAGACAACTCTGTCCAAACACATTTTTGTATCTTCCAAGTATTTTCGCTAGTCTGATTTTCATCCTGCAGACCCTGTCACATCGATATTGTAGCCTGCTCAGTAAGATTTGTGCCATCAGTAGCCGAAGGCCACAGGCTTTGCACTGACCCAACACCATGAGGTCTCAGGGTGGCTCTGGGCTTGCTGGGGGCTGAGCTGGGTGTCCCTGTGACACAAGCATCCCATGGCCGAGGGACAGCAACCCTCTGTGTGCCTGCATGGGCACTGGGCAGCTCTGCCACGGGCACTGGGGACCAGAAAGGGGGCAGAGGAGGCAGAGGGGATGGAGATAGCTCTGGGGAGGCCAAGGGTGAGGAGGAAGATCCTCACCATGAGCATCACACTCTCCCAAGGAAGACCCCAGGGTGATGACTTGCAGCCTTCTCCCAGATTGTGCTTGAGGGAGGCCGAGCCTGTCAGCCCTGGGATGCAGAGGGATGCTGGCAGGGTGAGCACACACCAGAGAGAAGGCAGAGTGACTAGGAAGGGCGTTTTGTAATAACAATTCAAATTGCACTGTTGATGAGGCTTAAAAATTATCAGTTATTTGGGACTACTAGACTGCTCCAATATTACCTGGTCCAACAACAATAATTACAGCAACAGTTCTTAGCTCATCTCCTATAGCCCATAACACGAATTTAGTGTAACAACATCCTGAGCAGGTCATTCCACAGCCAGGTGGTCAGGTTTTTCCTTCTGGGTGTCCTCACAGCCAGCATCATGAACACAAACCTTCTGAGGGCATTGCCACACGTATATGAGCCATCTGCAGGAATCGAGCCTGATTTCTTCCGTGCAGACATCTGCTTGGCTTAGTTAGGGAGGCAGTTAGACCACTTAAAGTTAGGCACGTATTCCTTCTTTAGGAATACAATTGCCCTGGCTTGCTTCTGTAATTGATGTCGAGTCTTCTCGAAAGGTAGCGCAGGTTTTGGGTGCCTTCATTGTAAAGCTCGTTGAGTTTAAGAGCAGAGGACCAGCCCCTAGAGGGAGAAGTGAGCTGTGTTCGGGCCATGACCTGTGCTTTTTGTGACCGTTCACTGATCTGCAGGGCTTGAACACCAGCATTCTTCTGGGCTGCACCGCAGACACCTCGTGCTTGGCTAGATAAGGAATTTTGTTGGCTAAAAGCAGCAGTAGGCTGTTGTTATAAAATGGATGAACCACTCTAGAAGAGAAACCACAGGCTTTGTGCCTCTGAAATAATTTGAGAACCTATTTGTTCCAGGTATACCGGACACTTGGAAATGTTTTCAGATGCTCGGTAAATGGGAAAGATATTTACACACCCTACAAAACTCAAAAATATAACCGAGAATAGAAATGCTTTCATGTGACTCATCTGCCCAGGCACAGAGGGAAGCTTGAATGCGCAGAGCAGCCTGAAAGCAAACCATTGCCTAAGAAATGTATTGTCGGGGTGAGCTGAGCTCCCCGTGCAATATACTCAGCTGTGCCTGAATTGCTGATGTTCCCCCCTAACAAATGTTCTAATAACCAGTTCTGCAAATGATATATATATGTGTTTTGTGAGTGTTGGATTCCCTTTAGAAGTAAATCCGTGATATGCTGGAGGATGAGGGAAGAAAGGGAAATATTCTTAACTTACCCCTTATGTCTGCCCCTGCTCTTGTGCTTAGGTAAACTTCAACTCCTAAGGTGGCAGAGACCGGGGATGGATGTAGGACACCATATATAAACCTGGCACCTTTGAAAACCAAGCCTGCATTCTGGTCAATATTCAACAACAGTCTTGCACAGATGTTTTCAAGGCAGAATTGTATCCCAGTGTTCCTGTGACAGGCTCAAGAAAAACCCTTCCTGTGGCCTGCTGGAGACAGCTTCCCCTCTTCTGTTTGGGACTTGACCAATTTCTTTTGCTGTATCAGTGCTTAGCACCACGACACTTCTGGTTTTCAGCTTCATACATCAGGGTATACAGAATGCCAAATGAATACCGTTGCTCTGCCTTTGTGCTTGCGGGCCTTTTTGCAGTGCTCAGGAATTTCGGAATCATTCACATCATCATTGCTCGGAACTGATCAGATCTTGTGCTTCTTTTTATTCATTCAGTCCGTGAGGAAGGCTGAGTTCATCAGCTGAACAGGCAACCCAGATAAGACAGGTTTGGGCAAGAATTTTTATTGTTCCGAAGATTTAGTATTCAGACATTATAGACTTGAGTAAATTCTAATTGTGTTTCTAACTCTACATTTAATAAATGGACCATGGAGAAGGGAAAAAAAAGACTGTGAGCAGCAGGAGGAAAAACAGGAAATGAGGCCATGAATCAAATCTGGTCTTGGAAATGACAGTCAGGCTGGCTACTAATTCTGCAGCTCACTCACAACTGATGTGAACCTCACCAGTCAGATAAAAGTATATCGACATAAATAATCCCATATTAATATGACATAATATTAATATATTAAGCTTTGAAGCCCGTGGGCAAATCTGAGGGTCCTGAACTGCATGATGCGCGTTAACTAAATCAGCTTTGCCACAGCTTCCTGTGGATAGTGCTGCAAGGCAAGGAATCCAGGCTACCTCCATGGAAGCGCAGAGATCTCTGGGGTGATTTATACGTAGTCCTAAACCAATACACAGTGCGGAGCAGCCAATAGGGAAATAAAGAATAATAAAATATCCCAGGCACTCCAGAACTGATCTCGAGGAAGTGGTGGTGATCTGCAGATGGCACTCATAACCTGGGGCTGTCTCAGAAAGAACTAAATCCAGCATCACTCCTGCAACGAATAAGATGAGTTGAAGTCAACTATTTGCTCAGAAAAGGAATAATAATTAATCGTTATTCATTGATTGGGATGTTAACCTTGATGATTCAGGAAACCAAGCCATGCAGATGCAATTCTCCCTGTGATATCAGTTGGTAAGTGCTGCTGATAGGGTGCTACTGAGCATGTGGCAAAATTCAAGCACGCTCTTGTCTTAAACTAATGAGAACAACACACTGACTGTGAAAAGTGAAACCATGATTGAAGCATCGATTCCGAGATGAGCCATGAACCTTCAGCCTCTGCAAGGGCTGAAATGGAACTGAAAGGAAATGTGTTCTGCCCTTTATATAACCAGGGCTTTTAAATGTGTTTGCAAAGCTCACTTAGAAGAATGTGATGGCTTAGCTTAATTTGCCCTGCAGCTGTAACAGGTACTGAAAGCTGTGCCAATAGTATCAACAGAAGCAGGATTTGGCACACCAGGAATGCACGGAAGATCCATTATTTCCTGATGAAATCTCATCTTGTGACAGAAGGCACCGTGGATTGTTACATCCAACAGGAAAGAGTAATTTTGATTCGGAGAACTCGCAGGCTTTGCTATTACGGTCATTGCTGATAGGAGTAACCTAGGTGCTATCAAAATCCTTCCATGCTGAACATTTCGAAGCAATAGATTACCATCGAGGGATAACCACGTAAAGTCATACGGTACAACATGCTCACCGTGGCAGTGACCGAGCAGGATGATCCTCGGCAGAATAAAAACTCACAGCAGGTGTGCAATGAGCCTTTATATGTCACCTCCCCTATCAAGTGTTTTCGTGGCATTTTATAAGTCTTGAGACAAGAGTCTGAAATTTAATAGCGACTTGTTCCTGGGCTCATTAGGATTTATTTGTTTGTGAATGTCTGGCAATGCTGTCCTTCACCACTCTGTGGCTTCACATTACAGCTAACACTTGAGTATCAAGTGGTACGAGAAATATCTACCACATGAGAAATCTCTACCACAAAGGAGTACGTCCAGGCCAGGACAAATCAAGACTGAACAACAGCATTGTTTTTTAATGAAGGATCAACTGCTTATAATCTGGCCATAAAAATGTCTGGGGTATGTGGAAAAGCACACAGCACCATAAGAAATGATTATTTTTAACCTAATAAGATACTGCTTGTTTTTCAGATATACGATGAAATATTTGAAGTTTACCAGTTTGAGATGGATTTTTGGCTTACACAATTCATAACTGGGTCCACATCAAACAAGAATCAGCAGCAGTTAATGGGTTTGTATTGATTGCTATATTTTTATTTGCCATTTTGCTCTTGCATTATCTTTCTTTCTTGGTAGAAATGTGTTCTCTAGTAACCACTGAAGAGAACTGATACAGAAGACCAATGTTCTGCTTCTTTGGCGCTGACTTACTGAATGACCTTGGGCATGCCACTTTATCACAGGTACCTCAGAAAAGTTTTATTGTGACTGAAGATTAGGATGCAGAACTCCTGTAGATGGATTAACACTGCTGAATAGTAGCATAAATTATTCTGTGCGGAGCTCTTTTTTGATGTTTTGATTATAACTGCTGCCTGCACGAATTAAACTATTTTTTCTATGCCACATAACAGCTAAATCTGTTACCACACTGATAGACGCTACTCTTAAAATAAGCATGTTATTTATGAGAACATATAAGCCTTTTAAAGTTATACACAGAAAAACTTCTTTTTTTCTACTTACAAATTACATGTGAGAGTTGCAAAATAAGCATGAGTTTATTAGCCAGTTGTTAATGAATGGTATTTTGGTCTGCAAACGTGTTGTATGTTTTTCTAACATTATTTTGTAATACTTTTTTTCATCCAGAAATGTCCTTGAAAGAGCTCTCAGATATGTTTGACAGTCCACCAGAAAAACTTCTGAGATATAGATAGCTCTGGCCTGCAGCAAAGTCTTTCATTTCCATCTATTACAGGGGAGCCATAAATTCTGGGGTATCTCAGCCTGGCTTTTTCTACAGTGAGTGAACCTTATGGACACATTAAAATGACCCAAAGAAATTCTGAGATGTAGTTCTACCCATTTGTTCTTTAAGAATGCCACCCCCCCAGCCCCAATCTATGCATATGTTGCTGTGTTCTGTAATTCCAAGTCACACAAAACAGTCAGAAAAACCCATAGTAGAAAATAGCTGTTGTTAAAATCTCAATTCCTAACTATAAGTCTATCTGCTCAGCAAGACAAGAGCATTTTCTTAGAATTCCCCAAACAGAGGAAAGGACAAATGTAGTAGAAGAGCCCGATTCTGATTTGGAGAAGGGCACTTTGCAACAGTTACATAGCTAACTGAATAAATACAATTTGACCCTCTAAAAACATTCCTGGTGCAGAAAGAAAAAAATCAATATCCTCAGCTTGCTGGTGCTCACACAGTGTCAAGACAGATAGATACACGGTCCATTTATTCCCTTAAAAGTATAGAGTTACCAGGGTGTTGTATTTATAATACTGCCCCTCATAGAAACTGGTTTAACATCTATAAGAACAGGCATAAACATTACGTCACGTACCTCAAGAGAACAGCTCATATGTCCTTGATATATTCTCAAGCAATTTTTATTATGTAGTGAAGTGGCGATCAGCCGATGCTTCAGCAAATATCTTAAGCCCCAAGGAAGGCAGATACTGCTCAAATGTCGTCTGACAGACACTTTACGTCCAAATAAAAATTGCTTGAAAATATATCAAGGACATGTGAGCAGTGCTGTTGATGCAACCGACATGATGTTTACATCTATTCAGAGAAATGAAATGAGTCAGTTGACATGAGCCGCAATAATCCACTCTGAGCAGCTTTCAACACATCAGGACAGATGCCTTGCAAGGGAGGGGAAGGGTTCAGGTCACTTTGGTACAAATAGGATAGCCTTCCTTGAGCTAAGCGGACGAAGGACTTGGATGGGGGGAAAAAATCCCACAGGTTTCACAGAATCACAGAATAGTCTAAGTTGGAAGAGACCTCCAAGATCACCGAGTCCAACCTCCTACCTAACGCTAACAAATCATCCACTAAACCACATCCCTAAGCTCTACATCTAAATGTCTTTTAAAGACCTCTAGGGATGGTGACTCAACCACTTCCCTGGGCAGCCTAGTCCAGTGCCCAACAACCCGTTCAGGAAAGAAGTTCTTCCTCATATCCAACCTAAACCTCCCCTGGCGCAACTTTAGCCCATTCCCCCTCGTCCTGTCACCAGGCCCGTGGGAGAACAGACCAACCCCCACCTCGCTACAGCCTCCCTTCAGGTACCTGGGGAGTGCGATAAGGTCACCCCTGAGCCTCCTCTTCTCCAGGCTGAACAGTCCCAGCTCCCTCAGCCGCTCCTCGTAAGCCTTGTTCTCCAGACCCTTCACCAGCTTCGTAGCCCTTCTCTGGACTCGCTCGAGCACCTCCACGTCCTTCTTGTAGCGAGGGGCCCAAACCTGAACGCAGTACTCGAGGTGCGGCCTCACCAGAGCCGAATACAGGGGGACAATCACTTCCCTGGACCTGCTGGCCACACTGTTTCTTATGCAAGCCAGGATGCTGCTGGCCTTCTTGGCCACCTGAGCACACTGCTGGCTCATATTCAGCCGACTGTCAACCAACACTCCCAGGTCCTTCTCTGCCAGGCAGCTTTCCAACCCCTCATCTCCCAGCCTGTAGCGCTGTTTGGGGTTGTTGGGCCCCAGGTGCAGGACCCGGCACTTGGCCTTGTTGAACTTCATACCGTTGGCCTCGGCCCATCAGTCCAGCCTCTCCAGATCCTCCTGCAGAGCCTTCCTACCCTCGAGCAGATCAACACACGCACCTAACTTGGTGTCGTCTGCAAACTTACTGAGGGCGCACTCAATCCCCTCGTCCAGATCATGGATGAAGATGTTAAAGAGGACTGGTCCCAGTACTGAGCCCTGGGGGACTCCACTGGTGACCGGCCTCCAACTGGATTTGACTCCATTCACCACAACTCTCTGGGCCTGGCCATCCATCCAGCTCTTAACCCAACGAAGCGTATGCCAGTCCAAGCCACGAGCAGCCAGTTTCCTGAGGAGAATGCTGTGGGGGACGGTGTCAAATGCCTTACTGAAGTCAAGGTAGACCACGTCCACAGCCTTTCCCTCATCCACTAAGCGTGTCACCTTGTCATAGAAGGAGATCAGGTTCGTCAAGCAGGACCTGCCCTTCATAAACCCATGCTGACTGGGCCTGATCGCCTGCTTGCCAAATATTTTTCCAAATATTGTGGTTATTACTATTTGCATATTTTTGACCAGTGTCAAAAAGTTGCAGAAGAAGACAGGAGGTTCACTGTGCATTATATCTGGGCTAAGATATCGCAAGATGTAGTAAGTGGGTAAAGTAAGCAAAGAGGCCAGACGGTATGAGAGGAAAAACGATGTATATTCATATATACCAGCTGTGTAATGGTATTTCTTGCCTCATACCTAGGGACTCTGAGATGTCTCTGACACCACTGGGATCCAGAATGCAGTTCTTTTTCTAACGTTATCCACTGGAGAACACCTCTTTTCAGACCTCTGCCCAGCACATACCTCTGCAACTATGACAGTCGGTAAAGGTAACCCATCGGACTCCCCCAGCTTACAGAGCAGATTTTTATCTGTAGAACAATTACCTCCCCATGCAGCTTACCCTGTGGGCTTAAAAGAAAATGCATTATGTGTTACTGACATTATTCAGCTCTTGGAAAATAAATGACACGGCCACAGGAGCAAAGTGAAGCGTAATGTTATGGCGTTATAATGTGGAAAAAGGGCCGAGGTTTCAGCTCAGCCCCACATCCCCAGCACAGCCCTGAGGCACCAACCCCACTGAGGCACTGTTACAGGAGCCTGGCTTTGCGAGGACAGGAGCACAACCACCCTCCTCCACGCCCCCGAGAGAGGCGTTGAGGGGTCCAGAAGGCACCGGGAGGGCCCTAGCGGCATTTCTCCACACACTCAGCCCGGCCCCATAGCTAATGGACACCTCCTCAAACCCGGGGCTGCGGAGGACTACACTACCCAGCAGGCACTGCGCGGCAGATCCGCCCCCCCTCCACGAGCTCATGGCGCTAAGCATCTTGGGAATTGTAGTCTGCCCCCCTCGGAAAGTTTAAACCGAAAAAGTTTCCTCACTCTTTCCGGGTACTTCGCCCGCTCTTTCCATGGTTTCCATGGCTACCGCCGCGCAGCCAATGGCGCGCAGGCTTAAAAGCGCGGAGGGAGGGGCGAGGCGAGCGGCGGGCCAACGAGGGGCGGCCTTGTTGCGGCGTCGGCTGGCAGCGAGCACGGGCAGTCTCCTTGGGGCCGTCCCCTGGGCCGCGGCCTGGTGGCAGCCGGGCGAAGATGGGCGGCGGCGGCAGCACCCGGCGGGTCACCTTCGAGGCAGATGAGAACGAGAACATCACGGTGGTGAAGGGCGTGCGGGTGAGCACGGGGCTTCCCGGGCACGGGGGTCCTCTGAGGGGCCGCTGCGGCCCGGCCCAGCCCGGCCCTTCTCTCGTCACGGTCCCTTGGCCGTCTCTCCCCTCCCCCCTGTCCCGTTAATGAGGGGTTTTGTCACTCAGGGCGCTCAGGGAAACGGCTCTGCTTTTTCTCCGGGTAGGGAGAGGCCTGTCCAGGCTGGCTGGCTGCTCTGGTTGGCGCTGGGTCCCTGCTCATTGCTGGTTTCTTGTAGGCAGGGAGTGTGAGGGTGGTGGGAGGGCTGGAGGAGCTGCTTAGAGTCCTACAGTTATTAAGGTTGGAAAAGGCCTCCAGAATCATCTGGTCCAACCACCCCCCTACTACCAATGTCACCCACTACACCATGTCCCTAAGCACCACGTCCAGCCTTTCCTTGAACACCCCCAGGGACGGTGACTCCACCACCTCCCTGGGCAACCTGTCCCGATGCCTGACTGCCCTTTCTGAGCAGAAATGTCTCCTCGTTTCCTCCCCTGGCACAACTTGAGGCCCTTCTCTCTGGTCCTATCACTAGTTACCTGTGAGAAGAGGCTGACCCCCAGCTACCCACGCCTTCCTTTCAGGTAGTTGTAAAGAGCAATAAGGTCTCCCCGAGCCTCCTCTTCTCCAGACCAAACACCCCCAGCTCCCTCAGCTGCACCTCCTAGGGCTTGCTTCTGTCTCCCCTGGTCTCTGTGTATCCCAGCTCCTCTTGTCCCCATGTTCTCTTACACACAGTGTAGTCTATGGCATCCCTGCCTATAGTAGTGGGTTTGAACTAGATGATCTTTGAGGTCCCTTCCATCCTAAACCATTCTATGACTCTGTGCACCTACAGAAGCATTCCTGTTCTGTACCTACCTAGGGCATGCTGTTACCTGTAACGTACCAGAAAGCTCCTGACACCGCACCACAAAACCTTGTGGCATAGAAATTTGTCAGTGACACAGCGCAGTTCCTAGCAGGAACGATAAGCAGCTGCCCTTTATTGCTGCTCACGGGGAGGAGCAGTGAACAGCAAAGGATGACAGTAACTCCTGCTTTTTTCAGCACACTAATGTTTCCCTGCTCTGGTCATCAAATGCTCTGGGGCAAATAGGTGCCAGTAACACCGTGTGCACAGCAGAGTGCGTCCTCTTCGACGCACTGGGTTCTGTGATGTCTGCACAACATTTTTCTACTTTAGTGCTGGCTCCAGTTGCTTGAATATTAGGAAGAGCTACTGAGATTTCTGTAAGGTATCCTAGCTCTTGAAATAGTGGGAGTGTAACGTGAATGATGCCGCAGGCACTAGGAAGATCTAGCTTCGTTAAATAACTGATGTTAATCAGTAGGGCATCTGTACTGGGTCCGTTTACGTACATAAGACTGTGTCATGTTGAGTTCACAGCTTTAGGATGGAGGTAAGAAACCTTACGCTGGAGGAACTTTACACATTCAGTTGTATGTTAGCCCACAAATGTTAGCAAAAGTTTTCTAACACAGATTTTTACCAGCAAGAGATACCACGCTGTAGTTTTAGTAAAGAGTTCTCTAACGAAAATGAATTGTCATGGGCAGTCAAAACTGTATGTTTATAGAGTTGATGTTTGAAGAAACCAAAAGGGAGTTCAAAGTTGGAAAACAAGAAGTCTCATGTTATTCTTTTAACTTCTGTTATTTTTTTTCTATGGGCAACAGTAGGTCTGATATGGGCGTGACTCGAATTCCCAGGTGAAGTCCCCATAATTAGTGCCAGAGCTTTAGGGTGTGTGTGTGTCAGTGTTAGGACAAACTCAGTGCATGACCTCCGTGCTGTGACCTGTATCGGGATGAAGCTCCTCTGCAACTGCACAACGTGCTGTTCCTCTGGTACCCAAATAACAGAGAAGGGCAAAAAAGCTGATTTGTTACAAGCAACGTGTCAAGGGGGATTGTTTCCTTTACCATTCCCTGTATCCTCTATTTGGTCACATGAGTTTCTTGTGGTGCAAGAGCCAAAATGACCTTGTTCAGTCTCATTCTTTGCTCTCAGGGGTAAGTGCTCACCCCAAGAAGCAGAGCTGCTGGCATATCTTATTTTGGGGCTTTGTGCTCTTTTGTTTTTTAATTTTAAAATTGACTGCATTTTTGGTGGGGGGAGAGGGGTAATAAAAATGAAGGAAAGGTGCAGTCTGACTCAGTTTGGGCTGGGGTTTCTATTTTTCAGCTCTCTGACAGCGTCATTGATCGTATGAAGGAACCTTCTTCAGCCAGTGGAAGACAGCACCGATCATCCAGTGCAGGTACGCCTGTATTTTCTGTGCTTTGGCGAAGGGAAGGAAATTGAATGTGCCTTTCTGAGCGTTGTGACAAACCTGTTGCCATTTAATTGAGATGATATTTTTTAACATTAACTTTTGCCGGTCTCTTTGAAGTAGGAAACAGTCTCGGATGAGTTATATTACTCTGCATTTTCTTCTGACAATAAAACGTGCGACACAACTGCTTATTAGACTCGTTTTTTTAAGTTATTTTCTATAACTTACTATCTAAAGGCCTTTCTTTTATAAAATTAGAAAAACCAAATATGGAAGTATGCATTGAGTCCTGGAGTGGAAATTCTCGTGCATTTAATCAACGTTGAATTTTAGTACAGTGAGCTTTGGTTGAATTATGGTTAACCCAAAGATAAAAGAATGATGTGTTATTTCCCTGTTACGGAATAGCGGAAACAAGTTGTGTGCAGTTTACACAGCTCGCTGGCTCAAAATGATGGCTCTCTTACCACTTTGTGTTTTCGTTCTTGAGGTCTGTTCGAATGCATCGAGTGGGCTGGGTGCCAGGCAGGCGCTGGTCTAATTTAAAACAGTTCAGCAGAGTGAACATGACACAGCTACCGAAGGAGTGAAAATGAATGGCAGGGCTTGGAGCTCGTGATTTATGGCTGTTGACTGGGTGAAACCTGTCAGGTTCGAGGAAGGCTTCTTTTCCTATCAGCGTTTCAGAAATATTCACAGTAACGATATTCCCAAAGGGCCTTCTGCCTTGCTATTTGAAACAAACCAACAAAACCCCACCAAAATCCAGCCTCCTGATAAGAACTGTGGCAACACTGGGCCTTGCAGCAGGACCTGAATGAGCAGGACCTTTTTTTTTTTTTTTTCATCCGAAGCATAGGAAGGTGGTTTCCTGCTCCATGACTGGAGATGTTTATGGTGTAGGTGGCTGTGTCTGAGCTGGGTTCCTTCTGAGGTCCGTGGGAAGAAAAAGATGTTCTGGGGGACGATTCATGTGGCTTATCTGGGAATTGTGCTTGAGGATGTGACATATTGTGCTCCAGGAGCGCCGGGGTGAAGAGTTTAGATGGCAGTGTCTAAGGGTATCAGGTGAATCCACCCCAGGATGTTTCACAAGTATTCCCAAGTGCTGCAGCTTTAGAGGTTTGGCTTTCCCCTTTATGAAAGGGAAGGCTGGGACACAGTGAAGACAAGGAAAATACCTGTGCTAAAATGGAGTTAGACTGGCTTGTGAACTTAGTTTGCCTGATAAAACTTCCTAGAATTTGGTGCTAGCTTAAATAAAGTTTAGATAGAGTAGGGCTGGCACACAAACTGCCAGATTCTCTCTTGTTCAAATAGTGTCCATCTCACAAGATAATGTGCATTTTGGTGTGGTGAAGAAATTATTCTAGGTAAAAGAAATGATTCTAGGTAAATCATTCTAGGTGAAGAACTTAAATTATTCTGGGTAAAGGATTTATATGACAGAGTACTTGTGCATGCTAGCTGCTTTTATTGTGGTGCTCGTTCCTTTGTCATCCTTAAACCTGGGTTCTGGAAATAACCTTGTGAACATCAGCTGGGGTTTTGGGGATGTGGTCACTGGAGATGAAGGCTGTAATCTCTCAAATTCTTTACTAATTCACAGTTTGCACGTATGGGCCTAATAAATCACTCGACCCTTTGCAAGCTCAGGAAAGGTTACGCATATTTGTGCTCTAAGAACCAGTAATTTAGGTGAGGTGCTTGTGTTTACACAGGATAATCCGGGTTATACGCCCGTTGCTCAAATGATTTGTATTTAAGAAGATGAAATTATACCTAAGTACGTGCTACCACACCATCCGTTCCTTTCACTGGATGTTTTTTGATGAAGAGTTGCAAACTAGTGAATCTCTTTGATGCTGTAAGAGCAGCCAACCTGTTTGTCTTGTAGCTACATCTTAGCTTGTCAAGAGTCTGAATTTGGCTGATAAGGTGGCATTACAGGAGCAGCACTTGAGTCAAAGCTGGTGCTCTGATGATTTAACGTTCAGCTTCCCTGGTGATGGCTGTGGGGGCTGGATCCCAGACCTGGAGACTTGTTCTGCTGTGATGCAGGTGTGCTTGGTGTTTTTTTCGTTAAGCCTCTTGCACTGATAATAAGAGACCTGTTTCCAGGCAGCTCCTCCCCTCCTGTGTGTGAATCTGGGGATGATGAGTTGTTTTGGGGACAGAGTGGATCTCTCGCTGCTTCTGAAGGGTTTTCCAAGGGTTGTGGTGTTTGGAGGCTGGTTCTGGCTTCTGGACCACCAGCCAGCCAACATCAGAACTTGACAGTTGGTTAGCCTGCATTTATATCTTTGTACATTCTAGACAAATAATGCTTGTCTGCATTAAAAAAACAAGTCTAGAGGGAGAAACGTTAAAGCTATTAAAAACAATCCTTAAGTCTTTGATAGCTTCTGTTTCAGGAATAATGGATTAGATTACATGTGGAAGTGTGTATCTTGTTGCTTGCTGATCTATGATGTATTTATTGACTTCAGTTTGGGGTGGGAAAATGAAATTATATACACTCAGAATGAAATCTGGCATCTAAATGCTGCATCTTAAAACATGCTGGCTTGCTTGGATCATTTTATGACTTCAGAGTAATATTAAACGCACTAAAATATTTAACGAGTGTAAAATCTTTAAAGCATGTCTGTAATTTATAAAGCAATATTGATGAAAAGTAATTTGGTCAGATGAGAGCTTTTTTTTTTTTTTTGAGGGTATATGACACCTAAAGCTTCAGTTGTAGCAGACAAAGGGAATGGTTTAATTCATGGTTTAATTCATTTTAGCTTAGTGCATGTCAGGAAGGCTAATGGTCTGTCGTGGGGGGGCAAAAAAAGAACAAATGCTTAAGTTATCAAGTTTCTGCATCTCAGCCAGACATTCTTTTTTTTTTTTTTTCCTTTGCAGAAGCAGATTACGCTGGGGATACAGAGGATTTTTATTTCTTTAAACTGTGTTATTTTTTTATTGTTACTGTACTGTGTCACCCACTCCTATGTGAGACCTAATAGCAGCATCCCCGTAGCAGTGAGGAGCTTACTGAGAAGCTGGCAGCAGGCACCTTGTGGTGCATTGCGTGAAGATGAGGCAGTGGACGTGAAAGCAGAGATACAGACTGGAAACAAAGAAAAACTATGTCATGATGAGACCAGTGAAACGCTGGTAGATGTAGCACGCTGCAAGCACCAGTGTAGTGTGCTCTGTCCATTCCGGGAGATTTTCAGAGGGTAAACCTCTGAGCAACCTGGTGTGACCTCCAGGCTGACCCTGCTTTGAGCAGAGCATTTGGCAAAATCACCTCCTGAGCCCTCTTCGAAGCCAAATGCCTCCGCAGCCCTAAGATTTGGAGATGGCAAACTTATTGTCACACCCTAAGTGCAAGCATTTTATTCTTTCTAATGCAAGTGGGAGCCATTATGATCACCTGGGCGATGTGCAGCCCAGGAGGATGCATCTGAGGACTTTTTTACTTGGGTCATTGACCCTGTTCTTTGTCCAGCTTTTAGGAATATTTTCTCCTCATGATTTGAAGAATTACAGCAGGTATATATTCTCATTACTCCTGCTGCTGGTACTGGTACTTCTGGAGAGTCAATAAACCTAGAACTGGAGTACCTCATGATAAATGTTGTGGGAGGCTCTGCTTTATTTCTTGTGACTTTGAATTGTTTTGGATTTGCACTTGAGTATCTGGAGTGCACTTGAGTATCTGGAAGTTTACAGGGTTTTGCTAAATTTATGCTAGTTAAGCAAGAATCCTCAGCAATAAATCCTGTTAGTTCTGTGCCCTTTAATGGATTATTTTCATTCACTTTTTTTTTGTTGCAACACTTTTTCTCTATATAATTTGAAGGATGAAGGAAAGTGACATTTCTGTGACGCTATTTTGTAAAATTCCTCTTATTTTTAGAAGAGGAAGAAAAAACAACAGTAACAAAGCTTTAGCAAGACATTTTGGTGCCTGGGCTGATTGCTGCTTTTTGTCTTGCTGTGAAACACCTGTACATCTCAGGCTGTTCCTTTCAGCCAGTACCATGAGTTGGCAACCTTTCCTCCTGCAGCAGCAACCAGGAGAGCTTGGTCTCCGTTCGATAATGTTTATTTTGCCTTATTCTAGGTACAGCTCTGGGTACTGTTTAGTAGAACTTCTTAAACCTAACTGGCACTGAAAGCCTCTGTGAAATCAAGTAGGAATCCCCAGCCAACAAACTGAGCTGGTCCATGGACAGCTGGTAGCCTGGAAGGCCCTGATTTGGATCTCCTAGAAACTGCTGTGTTTGTAGGTTTGGTTTCATTTGTGTCTGACTTCTACAGAAGTCTTTTGAAGGGGCTGAGAGGTTTGTGAGGAATACTGAAGACTTGGCTTTCGGTCTGAAAATCCTGGAAGCCTCTAAACTTGCCATCGTGGCAAGATTATATTGCAAACAACATCCAGCAGTTTTATGAAGGTGCATCCTGCTGCCCTTGATGAGGTAAGTGGCTACATGGTGTAAAATACTGACACGTAGAGGGAGGGTAGCTTCATCAGAACATCTTTGCTTCTGATACTCAGGCTATAGTCTGCTCAGGGCATGTATTTTTTGATGCGTGATCTGAATCTGAGCAAGCTGTCTTGGGTATTGTTACACGTGGTGCTGCAGCACTCACTCTTGCTCTCATGTGTCTTGCTATATTGCCACTTAGTTGTCACCGAGTTTCTCGGAGATAACTTTATTTTCGGTGATGTATATTGATATTCTTTGGGTTAAAGGTTCGCTATTGATGGAAGTATTTTATTATCAAAAGGTGAAACGTCTTGTAACTCACTCGACTGCTAAAGATGCCTAACTTTTAGTGCTGTCACTCTAACAGCAAATCTTTACTCGAACCTGACATTCATGTCACTGGATTGCAGGAGTATAGGGAATCTGGAATTATGCATGGGAGATGAAGTAAGTTTTGCATAAATTAAAGTTCTCACTGTCTGTGTGACATGCACGGTGTTCTGTGAATGCTTTCAGATGACTGGGTACGTCCTTGTAAAATTGGACTAAAATTAGAAGGAAAAACTACCAACTAATGCAGCTGGCACTTCTGGTTTCCTTTTTGCCATGGAAATTGGACAGGAGAGCTGTGGGAGGGCTTAGCTCACTCTGCATCCTGCAAGTACAGTATGAACCTCATCAAAAAGGTGGCACGTGATTAAAGGGGGGTTGGGTAGATGTGGTGGAGTGTTAGAGAAGAGGGGAAAAGTCCTGATGTAGTTGTTTAAAAGGCTTGGATTGTTGAATGCAGATAAGTTACACAATTGTACACCTTACAAATGCTGGTCTTGGTAACTATTTTTTAAGGTGGAAATGCAAAAGCCTGTATGTGCACAGAGTACTCTTGTGTCCTATACTCCCCGTGTTTGTCCAGTTCAAAGATGCTTTGACTCTTCACCGAAATACCATCTTTGAGAATTCATCGTCGCTGCGCCTTTGGGCTGCCCACTGTAATTGCGCTGTGCGTGCTGATAAACCCCAGGGAGCAGCAGACTTGTAAAGCACCCAAAGGTAGAATGGCAGGGCTTGTTGCAACTTCTCAGGCAAACTTCTGTTATTTGAAGGTATGGTCTTACAGCTGACCTCATCTAATGGTCTCATGTCTGATCATGCCTCATCCTATAAGGTGGTGTGCAGGGATCTAAGCCATCAGGAAACTCCTACAAGAAGAGTTTAGTGCTGGTTTAGCTCCCTGAATTGAACCTTGCGTGCTCTGAGAAGTGTCTGCGGGAGGAGCAGGAGCACATGCAGGACCAGCAGCCTCACTCTTCCTTCTTGGTGACAGCTGGCTTTTGGAACAGCTTTGCAAATCTTGTCAAACTTGGGTTTCTGTCCTAAATCAGCTGCTCAAGCAACTTCATCACTGGTGGCTTAAGTGCAAGTGCCAGTGGGAGGGAACAAGCATGAGCACGCCTCTGGGAAATAGTACAAAACAATGAGTACACCATCAGTTTAGGGAAAGGTAGGACAGAGGTGATTTGTAGCACAGGTTAGCATACGGAAATATTACGTAGAAATTCTTCAAATGTTGTCATTGAGTGGCACAGACAATATAATAGCTATATTCGGTACCACAGTCCTTCCATTTTCAGGTATTAACTTGGATGGTGTTATCTCCGAAGTACACTTAGTCCATTGCATAGTAGTCCAAAAATGGTTTGGATTATTTTCTTTCCAATAAAATAAGTTGCGTTGCTTTTCATTGAAACAATCCTCAAGTTTTCGTAGACTAAATTTGTAGTTTTTCTCCAAAACAAAATGCAACAAAACCCAACCAAGCCCCTAAAAAACCTTATTCCTCTCTCAGTATTGAAGAAGACCGCATGAAATGCGTGCACTGAAACGTGCCCCAGGAAATGGCATTTGTTAGCATTACCCCGGTTTGTCATGGTGCAAATTTGGATTAAGTTTGTGCTTGCAGTGGGAGGATGGGCCAAATGGAGATGTCTCTCTGCATCTCTCTTTCTCTCCTTTTTGTTTCTCGCACTCTAATGTAACAATCATGTTTAAGCTTGTATGGAAAAAGTGGCCCATGTGTGGGAGGCATTTATGGCTGGAATTGAAGTAATTGATTCCCAGCCCCCCTTTCTCCTTCTGCTCCTGCTATTGCTTTATTTGTTGTTGCTCAGAGTTGTAAAGGGAGCTGAAGAAACGAATTCTGAAGCTTTCAGGGGTTCTGCAAATGGAAGAATTGGATTTTTGAGAGCTTGTGGAATTGAGATTTTTTTTTCCTTCTTGTCTCCTACGTGTAGGTTGGAGTGAGAGAGCAAATATATCACATGGATATTGTCAAGTTTCAGGTGGACATCTGATTGATAGAATTAGGGGACCTAATTTTAAAACCGATAGAACTTTTGATATTCCATATGAAATTTAAGGAAAGAGCAGTCCATCAGATCCTGTCCTACTTGGATGCATAATTAACTAGGTCTTAGGCTGAGTTAGATTCATTTGATGATAGCCAGCTTCTTTTATAGCTTTTCCTCTTACAAGTGGTTTTGTGTGTGTGCATCTCTTAGCGGATCGGCAGAATTTAGCTTTCAATGGCACTCATTTAGACGTGTCATTTCTGTTTCCATATATTCTTTGAAACAGGTAATTCTTATGTACTGCATACTGTGTGCTTTTTTTGGTCTCAAGTGGATTTGTCAAAATTAAATTTCATGCTATTCTGCTTTAGGCTGCATGTGCCCTATTAGGGTTTACTGAGTGCAGATGTTTGCTCTAAAAATCTTTGAGTAGTTGTGCGGTGCGCACACAAAGCAATTTTTGTCATAGCTGGTATAACAAGCATAGCCAAAGAATTTGCTTAGAAATGGCTTCTAAGTTAGAACTGGCTGCTTTTTGATGTGGAAGCCCAAGATTTGTGCATGCTAAAACAACATCTTCTAGTAGGCAGGGGCAAATCAGGCTTAAAGACAGCTATTAGTTGTGGCGTGGGATTCTTGTGTTAATTTCTAGTACTGCAGCAAGCTGAATTAAGGAAGCCGGTTTCTAAAAATATAGGGGAAAAAAATAACCTGGGAAAAAGAGATTGTAGGCATTTCATGGAGCTCTTTGCCAAATGCATGTCCTAATGAATTTTAAGGACTAAATGCTTTTGCGTTTACGCGTGGAGTTGTTGCCATTGCCTTTTACAAGGCTGAGCACTGAATGGTTTTGTAGTTAAATCCTGGCAAAGTTGCAGACCTCTGAGCATAGCCGGTTGGAGCTCAGCCTTGGGATAAGCTTCTGGAAAATGCAGCCAGAATCCATCGTATGGTTACAAGGCCGATTTGGGAAGAGGCAGAAATCACAGTTCATGTACACTGAAGTTCTTGGTTCATACTGAGAGCTAAATGTGCTGGAGATTGCTGGCAGTGGATGTGCTGTGAACAATTGGATATTTCCTGTGAAATTTCAGCCTTTGACTTCTCTAGTCCGTGCTGTGTCTAGGCACCGGAACAAAACCCAGCTCCTTCTCCTTTGTCCTTCGGAGACCTTCCTGGGATTATAGGTCGAGAAGTCCAGATAGCTGACTGAGATAAAGGGGTATGCAATTTAAAGGACGGTTAGAATGAAAGTCATTCGAAGCAGCTTGAATAGTTCTGCTGTCTTAAAGAATACAATCAAAAATATTGATGGCTTTAATGAAGTAAAGCTGATAAGTAAATGGGAATTGTTTGCCTGGACCAGTATTTGTCTTGATAGCACTGTGCAAGGAAATTGTCATCCAGCCATGTAACGTCCTCTCCGGTTTGAGAGTAAAATGTGTTCTTATCCAAGTTTTCTCTCCACTGACTACAACTGTTACTAAAATGAAACGAGTGGGGACTGCTATGAGGGAAGAACATCTCCAAATAGTTCCAAACCCAGCCTCCAATGAGCTGGGAAGAGACCATTTCCAAGCAGACCAAGTGGGAGGGGGTTCTAGGTGCATTTTTTTTTCCTTAGCGTTATTTAAAAACACCACTTGCTAGGTGTAACGTTACTCGGAGGCCTTGTTATCCTGCCGAGGTAATAAAACTTTGTGGGTTTAATAGATAATGCTCCTTCGCTTTCCATCATGCTTTATGTACAGGTTAGGGAATCTTCAGTGTGGTATTAAAGAATGCTTTGGAGGCATGGTTTATCACATTAAGATGAAAAGAAAAGCTTTGTTTTATTCCTTCATCTTCAGGCTGCAACCAAGTGTTACTAAACCTCTTCATCACCTGTCAGATCAGACAGGTTAAGTATATTGTAAAGTGCTGCTTCTTGAAAGGTTTCTACCGCTTGTTTTTTTAGTTAAACAGGAGGTAACCACTCAGTCTTTTTTCTTTATGTTCCCTCCTGCCTTGGGGAGCCATTATGCAGTTTCAGCTCCTGCTACAATTTTCTTTTTTTTTTCCCGAGACTTTTGCACGTTTGCATGTGTACCAAATTCCTCCATTTTAAATGATCTCATGTGCAGATCTACCAGTAAACTTTGAGGAACGCCAGCCTGGAAATTGCGGTTTTCAGGTATTATTACCTGTTGTTTGAAGTTTAGACTTAAAAACCAGAGGAAGGATGTTCTTCTCTTCGCCCCTGAGGTTTGTCACGTATCTGTTGCAACATCTGTGTATTTGTTACAACACCTGACAATGCTTCTTGAAGCCAGCTTATTGGATTCTCAATTTTAGCTTCGTAACAACGTTTGATTTCACCTGCTGTTAATCACCTGAAAAATAAGCATCCAGTCGAAGCTGGTCATTTAGACTAGGGGTGAGATACTGTGTTTCATCCAAGACAATTGACTTTTTCCTATTATAAGAGTGGCTTAAGCGTGTAAAAATGCTAACCAGAAACCTACGGAAACTGATTTTTGGAGAAGTAGCACTTGACGTTGCCATCGTGTCTCGTGATCAGTTAAGTTTTGATTGAGGACCAACCTGGTTTTATGCCAGGCTGTTGAAGAGGGGGCTGAACACTGTCTCCTTTTAATCTGAACTGGCAGTTGAAGAGGAGGGGAGAGAGCGATTTACTCGAAGGAAAAGTGAGCCTCATGTTCTTGGATTAACAGGAAGCATCTGCTGACCAGCTCCTCTTTGTCTTTAGGTTTTTCATTCCTGATCTTTGCCTTTCATGCTGGGCTAACCAGTATTTGGTGACCTATAAAGGCAGCTCGATCTAGAACAGGACCCTATATGCTTTTTTTTTTTTGGCATTGCTGCTGTTCACTGCACCCTTCTGTAGGGTTTTGGTTTTCCTTCCAGCTAACAACTTCCTCCATTAAAAAGCTATCAGCGGTGGAGGCGGTACATCAATTTAGAGACCAGTCATTTAGAAAAGTTTGTCTTGGTGCTGTATCTCATTAACACTGGCATTTTTCATAATGAGTAGATTATGACTGCAAGAATTTTAAACATTTCAGCGTTTTTTCCTTTGTGATCGTTTCTGAATAATGAAAACAGTTATAAATGTCACGGCTTTGTCTTTAATTTTCATTTCTTATTACAAGCAGTGATGTAGGGCAAAATATTGGGTTGACAATACTTCAGCTCCCGCATTTCAGAATTAACGATACCGTAGCTGTCTGATGGTTAAATATAAAGCCAGGTTTGCTGAAGCTGGAGGAAAACACACTACAGTGCTTTGTAGGAAACTGGAAGGGAACTAAACAGAAACAAGTCCTTGCTCCTTTGCACACAACCTAAGCGCCCTCCATAGTTTTGTAGTGCATATACTTGAAACATTAGCTATTTCTAATCGGGCTTCTTGTGCCCTACCATTGATATTACACAAAATAAGTCCTCTGTCACTTTTTGCTATTAAAACTTGTGTTTCAGGCTACCCTTCAGACTAAACCTGCTGCTGTGTGGGATACAGGAAACTGGAAACATTACCCTTGAGACCTAAGAAGGTACTTAGACGCTTGGTACTTGTACACTTCCTTTCGGGAGTCAGTGATCCTGATCTGTAGGACCTGGTTACAAAAGCTAATTAAGGGTTCTCGTGCTTCGGATTTGGATTCTTTCTAAATCCTAGGGAGCATCATCAGATTCTAGCCTCCTCATTCTGGTGATGAGACCGAGTGCTGTATTTTGCATCCGAGCTGAATAAACAAATTCTGGAATTACTGTTTTCTTTACGCTGATACAAAACATCCTTGTATCAGCCTGTTGTAACTTGCATGAATCAACTGGAGATTAGGTTTGAGAGCGCCACAACAGCTGTTAAAGATCCACTTACTTATCACTGCGGGCTTCTCTTTGTCCCTAATTTTAAGTGAAGTGATTGCTTTCAGACTTTGTGCACAGTTCCTTTCAGTGCCCATGTCATTGATAAATAAAATCATGACTCGATGTGGAGGTGGCTCCACTTTTTTTTTTGAGTAGTCAGCTTCTGGAAAATTTTCCTACTCTTTAAAGTTTAGCGATAAACGCTGGATTGCTTTAATTGCACACAGCAGAAGTTTGGCATCTTGAGTTATTTTTGCACGCAGCTCCGACCGCTGAGAAATGAGGTTAACTGGATCAGCAGATGTATTGATGAATGATATCTCTGGGTGAAACTCTTTTCCTTTTTTTTCTCCTCTCCTTTCATTAACCTTTACAGGTGAAGACCTACTTTTTCTGCAGCGTGGTTGCCTTATGGCCTCTTACATAACTTGTTTTCATCCTCCCTCTTTCCCACAATAACTTTCAAAGTTGTGAACCAGTTTTATCCAAACTGGACAGAGAGGTAAACTTCTTGAGGGTGATTAACTTACGTGCGTGTTTTCTGAGCATTAACAAATGGGTGACAAGTGGCACTGTCAGAGTGTTTCCCGATAAGGTGTCCTGATCAGCATTATATTATCATAGATTGTCTTCACACTGCTGACCAGATTTGCAAAATGAAGATAACTACCGCAGTTTCCCACAAGCAGCACATTGTGACTTCCTTTATTTGACCATTAAGCCTTTTTTTGTGCTTCTAGAAATTTCCTCAAGAGGACGCGTTCAGGACAGATGCTTCTTAATGAGTGATGTTGATCTGTGGGACAGCTGCTACAATGAAGATGAGATCTCTTACCAGCAAGCAGCCATACCTCACAAATAGTCTTCTTCCTTCACTAGTTTAATTACAGATTTCCCTCTGAATCCCATATCCCTTTCCTTCCATCTTATCGGTGCTGTGAAATTTCTTTTTCCTTTATTCATCTTTTTTTTTTCCTTTTTTTTGAAGGTCTTTTAAAAAACGTGTAGATGTAGAACTTAGTGACGTGGTTTGATGGTGGCCGTGGCAGTGCTAGGTTAAAGGCTACCAGGTGATCTTAGAGGTCTTCTCCAACTGATTCTGTGATCTTTCATCCTGCATCTTGCTGGACTTCTTTTCTTGCCCCCTTCTCTTCAAGAGGGCCAGTCTCCGTGGCTGCAAAGGGAAGGGTAACTGCTGGGTTCGCAGATGTGGAACCCTGTCTGGAAAAAATCAGAGCATTTGTGATGAGAAAGGAAAGATGCTTTAATGCTGGGGATGTGCTTGGAGATGGGGCTCAGAGGATTATGAGAAACAGAGGCTTGCTGTTGCATACCGAAAGGCAGAGCCAGGGAAATCCTGGGGATTTGCAAGGCTGCAGAAAAGCCTAGGCATCAGTGAGCTGGGGGGGAGAGAGCGTGGGTCAAGATGAACGGGGGAGATCCTCCTTTTTGGAAGGCCACGGAGTCTGGTTCTGCGCTTGGTGTGCTATCTGATGCTCGGCTGTCGCACACGTTTGAAATTCAGAAGCTGAAGGAACGAACTGGGTGCAGGAAGATGCCGTTCTTCAAAACCGGCAGTGGGGTGGGACAAACAAGCAGCTGTTTGCTCTGCTAGGTACTAAAACTCAAAGGTGACTTGTTAAATTTGACATCTGGTGGTAGCTTTAGGCAACAGTAGCTGCAAGTTAGTGATGGATGCTCGTATCAGTGTGTGATCCTATCAGTGCAGGAGGGTCATTTGGAACCAGTTTTATGACACTGTGTGACCCCCTCAGGGGTCTGGCGGATCTGTGAATTATGACCTCATGCAGGATGGGCAGGCCAAACTCCCCTCTAACACATCTGATGAGTCAATACAGGCGTGCTGATGGGCGGTCAGCGTTTGTGAAGCTTTGGACGAGCCACAGAATTCATCTTTGTGGTTCAAATGGTATGGCGATATCAGAGGAGGTAGGGTTATTGTGTATATAAGAGGAATAGAACCTAAATCCCCAAGAAGCCATGGCATCACTTAGTTACTCGTGGGAAGGAAAATGCTGTGGGTTTTAAATTTGCAAGCCATAGGGAATTTCCTTTGGCATTTGGACCTGTGAACATGCAGCCAGATTTGGAAATAGTGTAAGCAATAGTGAAGGGGTTGGAGGGCAGAGGGCTGATGAGGCATCATCATCATGGAGTATCCTGCAGCAAATATTGGTTTGCCGTTATCTTTCGTTTGTTTGCCTTGTCCTCTTTCTCCTGATTGATTGTTCAGATCGGTTTGGAACCTCTTTGTGGCCGTTACAGAAAGACAGACTGTTACAGGGCGTGTTGAGATCGTTGAAAGTTACCAATACACGAGTGGAACACAAAAACACAGGGAACGTGTCAAGTTCAGGTTGGAAAGCCAAATTAATATGGATCTATATCTTGCAGACATTTATTGGAAGAAGAAAAATTGAGTTTCTTATGAATATGTATAGTCACGTGCGCTGTGTATATGGGATGCACAGCGACAGAAAATAACGTTAGGCTTTCTTTATCCCATTACGTATCCATGCTAACTCATCCAGTTCAGCCACTCATGAAAAGTCATCACTTAACCTAGTGTGGTGGTTTTACCGTGCTAGGCAGTTGAACACCACAACCGCTCTCTCACTCCCCCTCCTCAGATGAGGAGGGGAAGAAGTAAAGGAAAGAACAACTCACGGGTTGAGATAAGGATGATTTAATTAAA
>NC_048893.1:1981674-2206419 GCF_011077185.1 Oxyura jamaicensis
TAGCCAGTGTTCGGGAGGAGGACAGACGTTTTCGCAACGAGAGCCCACCCCTCCCCTCTTCTTCCTTTTTCCACCTTTTATTGCTGAGTGTGACCCCACATGGTATGGAATATCCCTTGGGTTGGGTTAGGTCAGCTGCCCTGGGGATGTTTCTCTCTCACTTTTTTGCCCACCCCCTAGGAGGGTCAGAGAGAGTCCTGATGCTGTGCCAGCACTTCTCAGCAGCAGACACAACACTGGTGTGATACCACTGCTGTTCTAGCTACAAGTGCAGAGCGCAGCACTGTATGGGCTGCTGCAGGGAAAGTTAACATCCCAGCCAGACCCAGTACACCTAGTTTTGGCAGCAGTGCCCATTCCCAGTGCTTTGATCCACATGGATATAAAAACAGGGGCTCCCCTGCCCCACAAACAGCCGGCACGTGGACAATAAAATCCCATACCTGGAGCTACTGGGAACCAATGGAGAGGAATGTGAAATATTCTCAACAGCGGGCTTTTTGTCTGAGTGATGAGCAGCTTTGTGAGTCTTGCTGAAAGCTAGTGCAATCCAGAGCTGGAAACGAGGAAAATTGACTCTGCAGTGCCCCGGATCGCGTGCAATCACAGCTGGAGGAGATGGACTGAACATCAAAACTTGCTATTTGTGTAGCCTTGTCGATACAGAGAGTCCTGTTTTGGAGAGCTGCCCTGTGCAATAGTCTAAGCCCTTGCAATTAGGTTGCTAAATGTAAAACTAAAGAATTGTTTTAGTTTAGAAACCTTTTAACTGTTACACATAGAAATACTTGATAGTGCGCTGTCCCAGGTAGTGGTAGAAGACGTTCACTGAAATACACACGGTGAAATAAGATTTTGATAGCAGGTGTTTTATTTCCCCAGCCTGCCCAAGTGCGAATTCAGATGAGGCCGACTCGCACAGCTTCTCTATCATGGACTTGATTGCATCTTATTACTTCTGTGAAGAGGGATTTTTTTTATATAAGTTCCTTTGACATTATGCGGATTCTACACCACTTCAGCCATAATTTTCTGGTTTATTCTTTGTGTGATAACAGAAATTGTGGGTTCAATTGTGCAAGTTTTGTAATATTAGAGGTATATTCAGACAACATTGAATTTTACTGAAGGGGATCAGAATATCTTCAAGATAAGGAATCTATTATGTCAAAAGGACACTTTTTTTTCAAATAATTGTAAGTTTGTTTAGGAAAACTTTTAAGCACAAACATCTGCTGACGTTTTGGGGGGTTCACTATATTGCATTGAACTTCTTGTAGCACAGACATATGCATATATAGCACATACATACACATGTATACACGTATATATTCCTATATTTGAATAATCGTAAAGTCTGGAAGAGCTGCAGCACCGCAGTTTTACCAGTGCTATGAGCACATCCGTCTGTTCTGCCACCAGCATCGTTGCCACTCAGTCTGAGCTGAGTTTGGGGAGAATTCAAGGAGTTCTCTGTGCGATGTGAAACCCCAGGTGGAGAACCAGACACTCATCTCATGGTGGAAGAGCTCTTGCTCCTGCTGCCCGCTTTCCTGTGCTCAATTTCTCTTTCGTGTGTCGGTTCAGAGATCTAATTTTTGCCTCAGGATTTTGTGTTTTTAAATTTCTGGCTTTCTGTGGTTTCGATACATCCATTTTTTATTTGATTTTTCATTTGGTTTATTAGAAAGCAACCCTGAACCTGTTGGAACTAATGAAAATTCTGTTTTGTTTTGTTTTTTCCATTACAGAATGAATCTCAGGAATGAGTTATTGTTAAATAAAGCTGTTAAGCACAGGCAGGTAGAGCCCAATTCAAAGAAATGCGAGGCAAAGCCTGGTAATCCCCTCCCTTCTGTTTTTCCAGACCCCCTTTATAAGTCCATATTAATTCAGTGTTGGGATTCACTGCTAAAATTACAGCAGTAGGGGGATGCTGAGGAGAGGACGTTCCAAATGTAATAGAACTAACTTTCCTTTCTTATTTCTAGCTCGTTTACCAGCTTATTGCTAATTTAAATTAGTATAAATTGATTGATACCCACATTTACATTGTAAAATAGGTACTGTAATATATGCAAGAGCGCCTTTGGAAAGTAAAATATTAAATAATTTTGAATTATGCACACTTAATTGCATTGTTTTTGTATTTAACTACCCGATGAGCTTGCTTAAGTATCTCTACCAATATTTACCAGTTAACACCAAATCCCGTCCTTGGAGGTGCCTTCGTGTTTGTACTGAATCTGCGACTGCTGGAAGCGGCTGCAATTCTGAACTGAGGTGGAGGAGTCGCTCTCCGTGCTCGGAGTTAAAGGCTGAGAATTTATGCTTAAGGATGCTATTGGGAGAAAACAAATCATAAATAAAAGAAAAATCAGGTTAAGTGGTGACCGTACCCTGCTCCATGGCTGATATTATGCATTTTCTAAAGGTTTTATTAAGGTCGCCCACTGAAGCGACGGCTCCTGCACCCTTCCCACCTCGGTTCTTGTTCCTGGCAGTTCACCTGGGCGCACACCGGTGGCTTCCCGAGGGCTTCGCAGGGATTTCTTTGTTGGGGAGAGAACAGACACTCTGTTCTTTAAGGCAAATAATTTATTTCTGCAGGTTTTCTAGCCCTGGTGGAACAAAGGGATAGTCATGTGTCGTCCTCCCCCTGTGTAAGGCTAATTTGTACAATTATGGGGTTAAAGACTGCGTACAACAGTGTTGGAAAACCATTAATTTTTTAAGAAAGCGTTGTATGATGGGAATACTAATGCGCTAACTGTTTACAGCGCTTCCTTATTTCCTCTTGTGTGCTGCCACCGGCAAACCCAGGCTCTTGCAAAAATAATCATAATTAAGCATCCTTTTTTTTTTTTTCCTTTAAACATTGCCATTGTTGTACCAACAAATGTAAGCACACTAAATAGATTTGCTGCTGATTCTTTAATCAGTCTGAAAATCCTACAGGCTGGTTTTAAAACCCGCAGTCTATTTTCTTTAGCGTACGGTGAATGTTTGTGTGGCTTTCTTAACAACTTCAGTTTTTAGGAGTCCGAGATAAGAGTTCCTTGACAGCATCACTGATCCCCAAACCAAGTGGAAGTGGGTAATTCTGCCAGAATTTCACACTCGTAAGAGACGAACAGCTCTGATGGGCTGATGCTTCTGGGCACGTGGAGGTGGAGCCGCCTCGCACCGGTTCACTGGGGCTATGCAGCCTGGGTCAAAGCCCCTGAGACAACTTTGAGAGTGCTGGTAAAGGAAGCGATATCTTCTTGTTGTTGAATTGCACACGAAATCTATCATATGCTCTTCTTTTTTGTCTGGTCCAGCAAAAACTGTTGTATGCTCTTTGAGTGCCTGTGCTTTATGGCTCTGCTTTTGAAGTGGATTCACAGATTAAATATTTCATCGTTCAACTTAAATCCCTGCTGTTGATATCGCAGGCTTTTGTATGGAATTGAGATGTGGCCCAACCTGGAGTGTTTATTAAATGGAAAGAATAATCTGAGGCTGTACACATAGTGTATTGCGTGCACGTTATGAATTTGATGGGAGTGTGAGTAGGAAAAAGCTTTAATTGGGAAAGACTCATATTTGTAACCCCGTGTCTTGATGCTGTGAGTCTACCAGGTAGCTGCTCTCTGCTTCCTGTTTCGATACTTCCCGCTGTTAGCGTGCCGTTAGGGATTTTCCTTGTGACATCTTCATTAACTTCAATGTCTCCAAAGCTGCAGTTGCCCTGCCAGCTCCCGAGGCAGACGATGGGGCTGGAGGGAGCCCTGAGATGCGTGGCCCCAAGGGTTGGTGTTCCTACCGAGGGAATTGCGTCATTGGGTCCGATCGATGGCTTGCAGGGCCCGGTGCTCTGTTGTCAATACCAGATGCTGGAGGTAAATGCAGGAGGCTCTGTAGTAATTGGGGAATAGTTTTTCTAGGAGAAAAAACATCTTCCTGTCTGTGGCAGTGGTTGGTACATGCATGTCTTCCCATTCCACTTTGTGTATTTCGTAGCCTGTGGTGCTCTTTAGTCTTCCCCCCTCCCCCCCTTGATTTTACTTGCTTTTGGCTTCAAGAATCATAGAACGATTGAAGGAAGTGGTGCCTGTGGTGCATTTCAAATAATCCAAATCAAATCTTCTAAACGCTGCCCTGCCAGCTTTGCTGCATGGATGTCTTTTTTGTGAAAGCAAATATTCCTCTCTGTAAGGAGGCCACTCGAATGACCCGGAGGACACCTGTATGATTCCATTTTGAGCTTTGAGAACTTGCTCTCCAAAGGACATCCTGTTCACTGCCTAACCTTTTGTTTTTAGCAGAGCTGAATGAAACAACAGCAGACCTGGTTATTTTCCCCTTTATGGAAATTCATGCTCTGAATATTGCTTAGCTAAGTATTGTCTAAAACAGGCTTGATTGTATCAAACTGAAGTGTCTTTTCGTTAATAACTTAATGCACCTGCCCTTTCGGGAGGGTTTGGTTAAGGTGCTTCCTAGTAAATGCTGTTTCTATTAATGATGTTTTGCAATCCCAAGACTAATGGCTGAGAGTGAGACCAAGTTACGGATTTACACCTTGCGACAAGCGTGGACAGCAAGGGCAAAGGAAATTGGAGAAAATACGATCAAAGTAGCTGAATCGCATATATCCTTACGTGCCAACCTGTAGTAGAAATAGGAGATACGGTTGCTGTTCCCTTCTCAAGAATTGTGGTTGTCACAAAGGTCTTGGCTTTGCATCCATCCTGCTGTGTTCCACGATGAAGCACGGGTTGCATCTTGGAAGCCTCCACAGTTGTTGGTGACTGCTGAAGCTCTCCTGTACCCCTAACTCCTCAATCCTCATTGCTTCCTCCCATGATTATTCCAAGTCTTTTGGACCCTGGAAAACATATCAGCTGTATGCTTTCTTTTTCATCAGATTCTGAAGGATCAATACCGAGGGTTAATTAAATGGCTTTGCACGCTCTTTTATTTTGTTTCTATAAGCAATTGCATTAGTATTTATGTTGTGGATTGCGAAAAAAAAACCAGTTTCTGTATATGAATGGTTTCCCAAACCATTTAGATGGGTTTTGTGGCCTTAAAAAACCATAAAACCAAAAAATCTGAGTGTCTTCCTTGCCTGGAAAGGCATTTAAATACAGCAGTGTGGAGGATGCTGTCACACTTGGCTAACTGCTGGTCTGATCTGTGCTCTTCTCAATCTAAAACCCAATTCCAGTAAAAGGTGCACTTGTACCCTTTTCCTCCTGTTGCCTCCGTACCCATCTGAAGGCATGAAGTCAACCGGAACAATCCGATAGAAAATGTGGGTAACTGTGCCACAGCTTTTAGTTTGGAGGTTGTCCCTACTTCCCATTGGGCTTGCCCGGAGATTTTGGCCATTAGATAGGTATTGGATGGAATCTGTAGCTTCTTCAGATTTCTTAAAGCTTTCTTTAAATTGTTAAAGAAGCTGAATGCATGTGTGTGGGTGTTACTTACCCAAATACACATACTCATATGTCCTTGGAGTTAATGGAAATGGTTTAAATAAAACCTGGTTAGCTTACCTGTGCCTGCATTAAAGTTACATTTTCTGCAAGAAGGGTAGAAAATGCATTGTGCATTTGTGCTGTACTATTAGACATAAATATCCATATCTTGTGTCTTTCAAGGCTTTCCAGAAGAGTAGGTGGACGTGGAGGAAAGGTCACGCTCCTTCCTCCAGCCGACCATCCAAATGGCAAAGTGTCCTCGTCCGCTGACATTCAGGGCTCGGTCTGTCAAGCTCCAGGCAAGAGCTTTGTGTATTTGATTAGTTTTTTTTAAACAGGTATTCTGTGTCTGTGGTGCTTAAAGGAAGAGTTTGGCAAGTCCTTTAAGCAGCGTGTGACCTGCTGCTAGATCCGGAGCTAGATGGGAGCGGGGTAATGAGCCCATTGGCAATGCAGCTGGTGGCCCTCGATTTCCATTCTCCTGCGGAGAATGCTGCTGATCAGACACCTATCAGCGTGCAGATGCTAAGAGGACGGAGTTATTTCTGGCTACAGCGCTGTGGCTTTTGGAGTGTAGTTTCCCATTACTGACCATCTATCTCAATTGTCTTGTGATGTGAACTGTGCATTAGCACATTCAGGCTTGGGGAAAGGTAGAGCTGCATTTTACGCTCCTTTAGGAGCCTAAGAAAGTGCTGGGGTGCAAGTGTGGCCTTCCTCAGTGCAGTTGTCTGAAAATCTTCCAAGTTTCTCTGCTCTGGGATGCACTTAAAACAAGCTTGACGCTGATTTCCAGAATCCTGAAGAACTTTTAAAATCCTTAGAGGGGTTGTGGGAACGGCCAAGTAATGTTTGGCAGCTGCCGTGTGCTTATTGTTTCCAGATCGCGCTTATTTTTGCAGTCATCCACCCACCAGGTTCTGATATTCTCTAGCAGTTTAATTGTCAGCTGTTCTGGATGCCCTATTGTCTGAGCAGAGTTTGTCATCACAGGGAAATATTATTGGTTTTACCTAGAATGGTTTCATTATTTTTTTTCCGACCCTCTTTCTAATAAATTAACTTTCCTCGTTTGAAATGCTTCTTCCCCCCAGAACAAATCCCTCCTCCTTATAGAACTGCAATTTTTTACTGAAGCACCGTAAACTTCCCATCTGGGAGCTACCTAATTATATCTTACAATAATTCTACCGAATGATCTATAGCTCCACTTTTATCCCCTATTAGTATCTGCCTGATCGATGGCTAACCTAATTGATTGTTAAGGTCAAATGTCTTTATTGGCCGAAGCCCGAATCTCTTCCTATTATGACTTAAAAGACCATTCTCTGGTCTGTTAAACTTCTTGTATTTGTTTTTGCACAGCGGAACAATAAAACTCAAAGTACAGCTGCTGGTGAACAATATCCTTACGCAACATTTCGCCTGTTCTCAGGTGCAGCATTAAAAGGACGTGAAATATTGAGGTATCTGCCTTGAACAGAACGGCAGTAAGAAACACTTGATCATGGCTTTTCAGCTTGTTCTGTGAATAAGGTAGCTGTGATGTGAAATAAATTCCTTGCTTTTATGACAGCTTAATCATTTCTAAGTGTACAAATGCAGAAGCTTAACTGCTTTCATTTTGGCCTGTGATGCTTACTGAGGTGTGGGGGAGATTAATGTGTGCTGCCGCACAAAGCCAGGATCCTTGTGATTGCCTGGTATTTTGTTAAACTTTTTGTCTCCCTTGACGGAAGAGTTGACTGTGGCTATCCGGTCCTTGTTTGGGAATGTGCAGGGGTGATACAGCAGCTCAGTATCTGTGCAAACAGAGGGTGTGAGCATATCCTTGCGTAGCCTCAGATCCGAAAATGGCGGAAGAGTGATGGCAATAAGAAGAGAATCCCAATAAAACGAGTACTTGCTTTTTCCTCCAGGGTTTGTGGTAGCAATCTGTTGGAAGATCCGTGTTTACCTCTGGATTTTCACGCATGCAAGTCGGATTGCAGACTGGCTTCTCACTTGCCGCTCACAAGTGTCCCCTCACCCTTTCCCAGTGCAGCTCCCTCCTCCGAGCATGTGCTGCGTCTGGCAGGGTGGCTGTCGATTTGTCCTGCTTTACTCGAGATGCCTCTAACTGAATTAGTTGCCCAAGATTCCCTTGCAGTCGATGGAGCCGCTTCATTCATCAAAAACCTCGCTGTTATAAAAGTCTACTTCAGATGAGAAGAATTGCACGCCGGGCGCTGTTAACTCGAAAGGGAACGGCCGAATGATGCTGGATGGGTAATGTTTGCAGAAAAAGGCAGCTCCTGGGGACCAGGCCACTGAGATAGGTGGCTATTTGTCCTTGGCTTTTTTGGTGCATCCCCTTGTTTTATAAAATCGGGTCGCTGCCTAATGCGAAACGAATAGCTGGCTGCACAGAGGGGATACAGGAATGGGAGACTGCCCCGCTTTGTGGTGTGGTCATTAAGCATCTCCTAAAGCACTTCATTAGGTTCAGAGTTGTCCCCCCAAAACCAAAAAGTGGAGTTGTCTCCGTGAAATGAGGCACCAGCTCGGTGATGGGGGCGCTTTACCAGAACATGATGACACGGGCTTAAACCTGCCCATCTGAGGTTAAAATTCAGATGTTCCACGTTGGGCAAGAGCTTTAATAGGTTGCAACAGGAGAGGAGAGGCAGCTGTCTCATTCTCCTTGGCCCCACTTTCTGGCTGCTGACAGCCGAATGCCATCTCGGTACCCAAACAATAAAATTGCAACCTGTAAGGGGAATGCTTTGCTAACTGCTGGCTGTCTCTCTGCTTCTCTTACTCTGTCTTAAAATGACGTTGCTGGTTTTTTCCTTCCAAAACAAGTGGTTTTGTTCCTGCTTCTGAGGACAGATGAAAAGGTTGTATCACTTTTGTGAGTTTAACGTCTATACCCTAGAGTGAGGTTGCCTGTCCTGTAGCTCTGGGGCTCCATGAGTGGGACTGGAGCCAGGTGCTTTGTAGGAAAAAAATGAAGTTCTCATTACACCTGGAATACAAGAGGATGGCAGAGTGAGAGGTGTAGGTGACCTGGTATTCCACAGCTTTAAGATGAAGTTTTATATTGGTAAGAAACCTGGGTACAATTCAATTCTTACTCTTGTTCTACAGCTGTACTGTATAGGAGGAGAAGGAAACTACTACAGAAGTCACTCTTATTTACTGCTACAAGCTGACATTTTATGCACAGTTCGCGTAACTTTTGATTACCAAGCTAACACATTTTCCCAAAATGGATGATCTGGTTCTTGATTAATGGATAACTGGGATTTCGCCTGTTTTATTTCTGCTAGGTATGTGTCGGGTTGCGTTTGGATGGAGATAAAATGCAGGAAACCGTTTCCCAAGCGTGCATTTGTGGGTTTTTTGTTTGTCTTGGCTGCCACAGCCTTTCAGTGTGGTTTCATCTGGAAGTCCAGTGAAACTTGTGTGCCTGAGAGCTTTAATATCAGAGAGTTGTGAACGGACCTGTTTCATAAACAAAAGCTTCATGGAACGATTTTGGTAGTCTTAGGTACCTTTCAAGCTTGTAAAACTCAGTGGATCTTGTAAAACTCAGTGGATCTACCTTTGCGTGGAAAAGTTTATTCATAGACTTGAAGAAGTTGCTTCCCTGCTTAAGTCAGTTCTTAACCAGCCTTCCAACTAATTCATCTGATGGAGTTGAAATGAAGAAAATGTGTTTTCCCTGTCTGCCTGCTTAGATGAAATTAGGAGAAATTTAGGTAAAAGCTTTTTCCAGCAATAGAAACTAAAATATCAGTATCTGGGATGTTGCAAATGCTCTGTTGGGTGGAATATGCATGTGAAAATACTTGATTCATTACATGGGAAGATGTTTCCCTGGTTCCGTATGAATAAAAGCCCTCGGTTCAATTTTACTCTTTAGGTCTAAGATTTTTTTTATTTACCCCAGATTTTACTTTATAGCAGCGTTTTTCTTAAGAAAAATGTACTTAATTTAACATGTACTGTGTGGTGCTGTATTTTTCTTAAATTTTCAGAAGGTACTGTTAATTGAAAAGTTGTTTAATAAGGGTAATTTTAAAAGGCTTTCTGGTGTTGTATATTAAAATTTGAAAGGTGGTTAAACAACAAGAAAATGCTCTACCTGCTTTATAGGAGAAAAAGAAAATAAATAAAATGGTGCACTGTATTATGCTGTTGTTTCTGTACTTAGGGATATATTGGGTTCTGTTAACACTTGATTTAATTTTCTTTTAATTGTAGTTCATGATGAAGAACTAAAGAAAAGAATAGCTGAAGAATTGGCATTAGAACGAGCCAGGAGAGACTCGGAAGCTCAAAAGAGAAGGTTTGTTTGTTAATAACAGTATTTAAAACAAACGTACTTCAAGCTTTTATGGCTGCTATTTATCCATTTATTATAAGCAGTTGAATTTTGTGCCGCAGGACAAAACGGTTGGTAAGACCTGTAGGCTATAATGCTAATTTTAATAGTAAATCTATGTTAAGATCAACATGTTTTAAGAATATATGTTAAAATAACTGAAATTCACCTGTAAAAGCTGATATAAAATGCTGATCTGAATCCCTTTTGACCTTATAACTGGACTTTTATTTTTTCCCCTCAGTCTTTTAAGCTCAATTTTCATTGATTTCTGTTGAGTCCAAAAAGTCGCTTTCCTACGTAGAGATAGAAATAACTCAGGAGCGTTGTAGAGGTGGGTCACTTATGACCCCTCTATTTGATCAAAAGGTAAATTTTACAGCAGTAGAAATAGTAACTCCTGTTATTTCTGTACATTTTAGGTATTTCTCTGAGCCGCAGTGTTTTCAACTGCTGTAACACTCAATATCGCTTAGTGCTTTGAAGATACCAAGTGTGGTAATAAAACAGTTTATTAGCAGAAAACCTTTTTGCTACCATTCTTGTATATCAGTACTTCTTTATGCATGTGTTTTCATGGCGTAGTTATTGTGAAAGTCATGCAGAATGCAGCTGCAGAGTTTAGATGTGGCATTTAAAAAGTATACTCTGGCTTTAAGTGTGGTACTGTGTTAACACTGACAATTACAAAGTTCCTGTTGGAATCTGACATCCTTGGGCTGGACAGTGAACTTGGCGGACTGGTGTGGTAATTCATACTTCCTTGTAGCAGTTTTCCTATAAAGGTAATAAAGCACGTAGGATATAAATATTAACCTACGCGTTGGCCTGCCCTCTGAGAATGGGAAGAAAGGCTCATTATGATGGATTTTAAAAATCAGAATGTAATTAGTGCTGCTTAAACTGTCTGCATATATATCCATTGTTTCCAACACATCATTATATTATTATTTAATTGTTAGGTTGATGGAGTATATAATTAGATAGGACTATAGAAATGTCCCAGAAAATGAATCAGGCTTTTTTAAAATCAGCAATAAAGGAAATCAATGAAATAGTGAAATCTATCCTCTTTTGAACTGGGCTTTGATGGGGAAACTTCTGTTGTATCAGAGTTGAATGTTGTCTGTACAGATTTCATCTAAACATGTTCACAGGGTGGAATTATTTTTGTAACTTCAGTATTTTGTCACTTGACACTTTAAAGTAATTTAAATTAATAATTCCATAATTGGTTTTCATTGGATGCCTACAAAAGGAAGGAAGCAGGTTGACTTGTATATATTGACTTTCTATTTTGCTGGGACTCCGTTGGCTAAGGACGATGTTACATATGAAGAGGGCTGTGTAAAATCTTCCTGTTGCCCTAAAATTAGTTTGAAGAATCTGTGCCTTTGAAATAGAAACTATCAAAATAAATTAAAAATAAAAATACCAACAAAAAAATGACAAAAAGTCTTGTTAGCAGCGTTTAAATCTTTTCTGGTTGTAGTTTTTAGAAATAACTTTACTTTCTACATGATATACATAATTAAAAATACACTTTAGCTGGAACGTAGAAACTTTTTTCATATTGGATAAAACAGCTTTAAAAAACGCAGATGTTTACTTACCTATTACTTGGTGTTTTAAGGGCTGATTTCTGTTTGAGGCTTATGTTTTAAAAGCATTTGAGAAGCACTGCAGCTCCTGCAGACTGTGTTCTCCTGAGAAGGAAGCGAGTGCTGCTCTGTCGACCACTTTAAGAACAGATTTATGTTTTTCAGGTGCAGAAATATACCTACCCCTCCTGTTTCCTTCCAGTTCAGACAGCAGTCTCTCCGTAATTCGGGGGCATGAGCAATGTCTGTGCAATGTTCCTTTTAAAGTCAGGATCCGTACTTTTAGGCCTGCGATTTTCTGTACAACTTCACGTATCGGTCTTGTGGACGCTCGTGTACTTTTAGAGTCAGTATAATTTTTGATCATTACCGAACTTCGGTTTTGAAGCAAACACTTAAGAGGTAGGTGCACGTTGTTCAGGTAGGATGTTTTGTATCTTGGGTGTCTGTCCAATGCAGAGTACTCCAAGTAATATAAACAAGACAAGCTAAAAAGACTACTTTAAATTGCAGTTACTTGTAGAAAGCCTGCAAGCATATTGATGCAGTGTTGGAAAAGAGAACAAAACCTGAGTTCGTGGCTATACTGTGCTTAAAACATGTATCAGAATAAAACTAGTAACAGAACAGTTGGTAGCATTCGTATGTCAATAGTTACACATGAAAAAAGGATGGAGGATGCGGTGTAAAAATTCACCAGTCTTGTTGAAGGCTGCCTGGACTGGGGAGTGGCAGTGTCCCATATCCGTGTTGATAGCATCTTGTAGAACTGTAATTCACAAGCTCTCCGGGCTTGTATTTCAGGCCCTTTGATAGGGAAATGAGGATAATGAAGCCTGACCCCTGATCCTTGACAAGAGATTTGTAACTTTTATCTGGGGAAAACCAAGTCAGAGTGCTCTACTTGTAGTTGAAGACTAGACCTTGCACTTTTGATCCGTTACAAATGCAATTTCCTGACCTACTGCTTTTCTTTGTTGACTGTCCTTTAAATCACTTACTGATGATATGTGACACTGAGATCCATAATTAAAGCTTTTGTGGTTCTGCATCCATTTATGATTTTTTTTTTTTTACCAAAGATGGTGCATTTTGAATGTGTAGGTTTTCATTCCTTTCTTGAAAACATTTTTTTCTCACCATTAAGTGTAAAGACACTTAAGCATAAATATCTGAAACTTGCAGCTGTTTGTTGTCTGGTTGCAGCTGCCTAATGGCTAATTTCAATACTGTTTGTATGCAGAGTATGACCACGTTTTGATCTGATGGCCAAGTATGTTCTACTCATTTAAGGAAGAATTTTGTAACTTTAACTTTCTTTATAATTTATTAATTCACATGTACATATACAGTAAGAGTGCTTCAGCTCTACTTTATAAAGATCTTATTTCTGGGATTAGAACCCAAGGCTGACTGTTCAGCTTGCATTATTGGTGGCATTAAAATACATTCATAATACATCAATTCCACAGTTCTTGTTCAAGGGGATTTTGAATAATAATAATTTAGCCCCAACTTTAGACTATCCGCCTAAATGGCATGCCCATCTTTCAGGTATTTGAGAATGCTTCATCTTTTTAATCCCTTTTGTGTGTGATTGAATATGGCTATAAACCTGTATGCCTCTTTGCTGAGGATGTGGAGCTTGCTGAAACCTTTGGTTCTGTGAGTATCAGGTGAAAACCAAAAGGCTCCTTAGGAACTTAAATTTCGCACAAGTAATGATGAATCTTTCCAGGATTTTCCTTGTTTAGTTTGGAAGTTCAGATTAGCAGCAGTGGAAACATAACATAAAGGTTAATAACCACTACCAAGATAACGTGTGGGGCTTTTAGTCTGTTGGTGGAAATTTGAGCACTACCAATGGCAGAACTTCCTTATGTTTAACTGTCCTGGGCCAGGACACCACCTCATCTCACTTACTCTCTATACAGTCCTACTAATGGACAAACATTCCTGGAAGTGCTTTAATAAAGCTGCCTTTTAGCTGAATTTCCCCAGGGAATAAATCTACTTATTCCGATAGACTGGCTGAGTACAGTCACTGTCCAGAGAAGTCTCATTTCTTTCCTTCTCTTAAGTGGAAGCAATGTTTATGCCTTCAGAAGTGGGCAGAGTTGTATGTGAAGGAACGACCTGCTGCTTGGTGTTGGAGATGGGGTATTGGGATCGTAGGTAGGGGTTCTTGTGCTCTCCAGGCAGTTAGGACCGCTCAGTCCTGAATTTCACAAGGAAACCATATTAACCACAAACCCCACTGAAGGGTCAAAGTTGATGCTAATTTATTCATTCTTTTACTCAGCCTAGCTATTGTTTCTCACTTTAGTTTTTGAACATTAAATAAGTTTTATCTTGAGTCTTTTCATTTCGGCAAGTTAAATTGATAATTATTCAAATGCAACAGAATTTGCAGTGACTGCATTAGTACATGTGGCCAGTTAATGTGTCAGAGTTTCAATCTTATGATAATATTCAAGGTAGTTTACAGGTTGTAATACTTTCAGTATTAGAACAATAATATAGTAATACTATTATTACAGTTGGAAATGAAAGAGCTTATATTCTGAGCAGAAGAGGGAAGAGTAATGTGCCTTTTCCCCTAGAGAAAATATATTCTTAGTTGGTTTTCCATTTTATGTCAGTACCTACCAATACTATGTCCTGTTCCTGTAGTGTTAACAGAGGAACTCCGCTCTTTATAAGGTTTTGTATTCCTGAAATCAGAGGCTAAGTTGGTACCTTAACAATGTGTGCGTGGCTTACTGAGTGATGACTTCTGGTACCTTTAAAGGCTTTTTGGGTGTGATTTTTGTTGCTACCTCTGTGTGTGGATCCTTCAGACCAAATGAAAAAGAAAGTTTTTGCCCTCTGTGAGATACATGCCACAACCTCTGTTATACAGCTCTGGAAGAAAAGATCCCTAAAAATGAGAGAACAGGCACAAGAACCCGAGTTTGACATTTGTGACAGGTAAGAACAGATAATCGTTGACATAGTTTCTTTTCCACCAAGTTCTTAACTTCTTTTCTCAAGTGTCATAATAGAAAGAGATGCCAAATATGTGAAACTAGTCATTTGGCATGACATGAAATCATACAAAATATGACAACGAAACTTCTGAATCCTTTAGCTGTTTGGATTTCTTCCTGGGGTATAGTTTTACAGATATAGTTCATTACGCTATGTCTTGTCACAGCTGTTGTGCCTTATTTGAATCATTTTTTTAATGAGAGAGTCTGAAATAGCTTTGCTGTGTCAAAAGACTTAGAAGTAATGAGGAGCATTTCGAGTAGAATGTCAGAGTTCAGTTGGAAGGGACCTACAAAGATTGTAGAGTCCAATGGCCTGACCACGTCAGGGTTGACCAAAAGCTAAAGCATGTTATTGAGTGTGTTGTCCTAATGCCTCTTGAGCACTGACAGGCATGGGGCATGCATGGGGCATCAACCACTTCACTAGGAAGCCTCTTCCAGTGCTTGAGACTGAACGAGATGGTGCCTTGGCTCATGAACTTTGGCTACAAGAAGCTGCTTCTGGTCAGCAGCTGTACGTTCTCCATCGAGATCTGCAGAGGGGTTTGCACAACTACTGGACCAGTAGATAGGGGACAATGTGACAGTAGTAAGTGAGCCCTAGGGATCACAAAATGCACACTTGCAATAATAAAAAAAGGTGTTAGGATAAAGGGGTAAACTTTATCAATCATGAGGTTTTCCAGTTTTCACTGTTGTTTCTCGGTCTCTCTGTGGCTTGCTCTTTTTTCCTTACTGCCGGAACATGATACTGCAACTGCTGGACTTTATCTGTTAACCTGAGTGTCTGAATCTAAATTAGATACATGACTATAATATATAATATTATAGGTGGTATACATTATAGTAATATATAGTAGCACATATAGTATACATAGTAATATTATAGTAATAATAGGTTGCTTTTTGCCTTTTCTCTGCTTACTCTGGACAAGCTCAGCAAATATGTAGTATGTTTCCTAACTTCCCAAGAGGTCAATTTGTGTGAGTAAAATATGAGTAAAAACTTTAAATGTTGTGTCTCTGGAGAACAAGCATTGGGGAGGTAGCTGCCTTTTTCTCCTCTGATCTTTAATGTATAAATTGAAGTTTATTTGCCACATACTTTCTTCTTGAATATAGAACTAGAACTATTCATTTATCAGAATGTATGATGCCATGATGATGGTGCTTGATAATTTTTTTATAAAGAGTTTGCATTATGAAAGGCAGAAGAAAAGATACCTTGAAAAATGTTGTTCACTTTTACTATCATCAATATAATGATAAAAACTTTAGCTACTGTCAGCCTTGTTAGACTACTTGATGCCTCCATTGAGATGTATATAAAAATACTTCAATAAGAGGCAAATGAAGGATGTGATTTCCCACAGAAACTTTTCATAAATGAATACTTAGCATGCGGGCGCCCCCCCGAAAATCAAGGAAAATTCAGCCTTTCAGCCTTATTTATTCGGCAACTCATTTAGCTTAGGTTGATTATATAATTATATAAGTTTATATAATTATATAAGCTTTTGCTTGAGAAGTGTTTCCTGGTTTCCACTCTTTCTATATAATTTGGCACATGGTAAATACAGTTACATGTAGATTGAGGTGTTTTTGCAAAATGCTGGTGCATGACTGTCCATTCAATGTTGCAGAAGGTTTATTTTGTTCAGGTCTTCAATACGTATCCGAATATATATTTTTTTTTAGCCTGCCAATAATCTGAATATAATTTTTAGCATGCCAAGTGTATGTTCCTGTGCAGTTTGTTGATGTATGTGTGTCCCAAGAGCCCTTCCCTATGTTAGTTGTACTTGAATTGTCCTACGTTCATCTCCTGTGATTCCAGCACTTGTTTCAAAGAGTAACAGTACCTACTGTAAGCAGGAATTCTAAGGCAGGGAAAGGCTTAAAGTAGGCATTTGTTTGATCAGTGGCCCTTCAGTAACCGTTTCTAGGTCTGCTCTAAAGTTGTTTATAAGGCATGATGAAGGTAGAAATTTATAGGAGCCAGCACTGAGCATTATGTAAGCGTTGCTCAGAATCTTATTTAAAAGGATCTGATGTATGTAGAAGTTACAGTAGTTTATGAAATATCTTTTCAAATCTCTGTTTAGATGGGCTCAATCCTGAAAGCTCACTTCTGTTTAAATAAGGGTCATGGCCAGGTGAGTTCTACAGACAAACGTTTCTGGTGTAGCCTACACCAAAGACAGCTGCTCAGCAGGGATGAAGGTGGAAGTTCTTCAGCTAAGGTCCAATGGGATTGACCTAAAGATCTGAAGCACATACTTGAGCTTCTTCATGGGACTTCATCTGAGGCAGAGCAAGAAGCGTTTCCATGATCCCTTGTGGAGGGAATTTGGTGGGTGGTAGCTGTCAGTGCATGGGAAGTGGTGGTTGGAGACCAACAGTTCTCTGGCTGCAGTATGGAGAGTGTTTCAGTATCTCCTAACTACCTCGTACTACAGCTACGAGCCTGTATTCTGTTTTGTAGTCTTATTCAGTCTTTGCCCAGCTTTATGGGCCTTCTAGTGAGTGATTAATACATTCCTGTTCTCACTTCCCTGGATTGGCTTCTACTTATTTTAGGTGAGGTCAGAAAGACAATTAGTTGATAATGGCTTTTTCAAGTTTTACTAAGCTTTGACTATCTCAGCCACTGTGACTTCTTTGGAAAGCTTTTGTCTTGAAAGCCACTTGAAAAATGTTTTTTGTTTCTTTTTTTTTTTTTTTTTTAATAAAACAGATCATAGATTTTCAAACATTCCCTGGTAATGAATTGTTGGAGTCCGTTCTACTTGGCTAGCTGGGCTCCATATGGTGTGGTATTTTATCTGTCATTAGCCAGATAACTTATTGCAGCCTCTGTATTTCTAAACATCCTCATCTGTTTAAAGAAAATCTTTCTAAACTCTAAATCAGCTTTTAAAAGTATGTACACAGTGGTGCACAAAGGTGGCTCTCAGTGGTAGGTTATCAGATTGCAGCCATTAGTTTCTTTTTTTTTTTCTTTCTGTGCTTGGGGAGGGTCTCTGTAACTGCGATTCACTTGCGGTTTAATTGATACTCTGATGTGTCTGAGTGCTTCCCCCCCGACCTCGTTTTGTCATGTCTCAGCAGTGCGTTGCATATACGACAGGCTCTTAGTAAACTTCATGGAGTGGACAGCTTTTGCAGAAAAGAACAACAAATCCTCCAGTGCAAATGCAAAGTGAAAGAAGGATGAAGAACAATATTAGAGGATAACCCTTTGGGAAACTGCTCACCAAAAACGTTATATTAAAATCAATACTGGGGCTCGACCTTTTTGTGGTACTGTATATTTTAAAGCTTACTATTGATTTCTGTTTTAATAACATGCTTATTATAGTTTACTGGCACAGGTCTGCAGAACATAAAGGAAAATAAAATGGTTTATTTAGGATATTCATTTTATATTTTACTGAGATTTTAATTCATGAAGAACGTATTAATTTATTTTCAGTTCTTATGGGTAGTGCATTAAATGTGATGAAAAATTTTTGAAGTAGATTTTTTTTCTTCCTAAACGATTCTATTTTCCGGGGTAATTAGCTATGTCAAAATGGGAGAGTGGCTTTCTCTCCCAGTATTCTTCCCACAGGGGACAAAAAGCTACTTTGTTAGTCAGAAAATAGTTATAATCTAGTATTCTGCCACAGGGGCCTCTTGATAGTGTGAAAGTGTGAAAACAGTCAGGAAAATCGTCTCATTCCTTCTGCTGACAGTAGGATAAAAAGCTGGAAATACTTCGATGAAACTGCAGAAGTGAATATAATTGTTTTCAGCTTCTGCTATCTTAGGAATAAGAATTGTATATCTTCTGACGTGAGTGACCAAACTGTCTTTAGAAAGCAGCTAAAGTTGGTAATTGGGTTTTAGGAATACAGGTGTCATCACAACAGGCCTGTGCCGGAGGCTTGCCTCCTCAGGTAGGCCTTTCTCTGACAGGGTCTCCATGAAGTACTGCAGAGGCTCAAGCACTGTTTAAAAACACTATTGAGAGAAATTGCTTTTAGACCAAAGTTTGTTCATTACTGTTGTCATTCCTGCAGGAAACTAATTTAATTGCACACTCGTATAAGAAGCTCTACGTGTGAAGTAAAGCTCAGCTGTCAGCACTGCCACGTTTACATAGCCTATGGAGAATTGTTCTTTGTTCGTACACCTTCCTACAGTGTGCCTTGTCTTCAATGGACAGTTAGCCTTTTTCTTATATAATATTCAGTGTATTAGGGAAAAAAACGGCTACTGATTTGAGAGAGCAAAACTTGGTTATTTATAGTTACAAACAGGACTTTGAAAGCGAAGCGCTAAATTGCGTATAAACTGGAAAGGCAGGCTAATGTGACAGCTAGAAGGGGCCTCCCGTCTCTGAATGCGACATGCACATATGTGCGACTCACGTTCCTTATTTGAAGACGTATAGTTCGTTGCACCCTAGAGAGAGGACTTAAAATAGCAGTTGGGTAGGATTGTCGAGTAAGCTTCTATGTTGTGGGACATCTGATAACGCAGCGATGTGGTGAGGGCTGTTCACTTAGCAGAACAAAATATTCAAGTTCGATGTTACTTTTTTTTTTTTTTTAATAAAAGAACCAAACAAAAAAAGCTCCCTGGAAAAAAACAACAAACCATACCAAAAAAATACTTGCTTTGACCATCCAAAAGGCCAGTTCAGCCTCAGGGCTGGGGAGCACTCAAGGAGAAAAGGACAAATTTTGGCATTGCTTCCACAGGTTGAGTTCCTCCTATTCTCCCTTTCTGGCCGTACCCTTCTCCCCTCTTGCAGCAGAAGTATCCCACGTCCCGTCCGACACCCAGCAAAAGATTTAGATGTGAGTTTATTCTTTGATGGCTGTGATGTTATTGAGGTCTGGAGGGTTATGGGGTAACACCACTCTGCCAGAGGAGAAGAAGGAATGGACAACAGAATCATCTAGGTTGGAAGAGACCTCCAAGATCATCTAGTCCAACCTCTGACCTACCACTAACAGGTCCTCTGCTAAACCATATCACTAAGCTCTAAATCTAAATGTGTTTTAAAGACCTCCAGGGATGGTGACTCAACCACTGAGGTTACTTTCTGAATGGGATTGCATTGCACCTTTTCCTTTTATAATCTTAAAAGCATAGCACATTATCTAACCTGCAAAACACGTAGGAAACAAAAATGTTTGCAGCCATGCTGCTTAGGAGGATGAAGGTTTGGAGATACCAGGCTGTCAGAGGAGCCTGTTTTGTTTTCTTTGTTTTCTGGAAAAAACAAAAACAAACAAACAAAAAAATCACTATTTGGAAATGGTCAGGTTACTCTTTAAGTTTCTGTTATTGGTCTCCTTCTCTTAATAGTGTTACATTTGGTGCTCCGTATATGCAGGGATGAATCTTGGAGACAGGAAGTGGAAATTGGAGAAAGCAGTGCTATAATTCACTCCTACCTTTATAAACCCCCTTTTTCAAGGGATTATTTTTCACTTTGATTTTAAAACTTGGCATCTCAGCTGACAATGGTATACGAAGCTTCATCTTGATCAGTTTATTTCTCAGGGAGATTGGAAAATGACTTGAAGCCAGTGACTTTATTTGGAGAGAGCATCAACAAAAATAACACTGCTTCATAGTTTTATAGTTTTAGATTCGAGGAGGGAGGAGGGAAACTATTCCCTCATGGCAATTTAAAACAAATCTTTGCTTTCAAACTGCTGAGCTCTTTCATTCTGAAAAGTAGCAAATAAGTAGACATAGCAGAGAAACACTTTGGAAAAAAAAATTGGTAACTACCCCTTCACTTTAATGGAGAATTAATGTTGTCATAATTTCATGACTGCCTTTGCAGATCCCAAGAGGAGTGATATTAAATTGGAAAGTAATTTCAACTGGAGTTATGAGAATATCAAGAAAAGTCTCAACTAAATACTTATACAAATTATGTAAAACAGTTTTACTATTCCGACTTAGGTTCTCTGCATGCCTCTGGCATAAAGGTGGAAATTTGTTCATCTATTCTGTCTTTACATAAAACTGATTTATATGCACATATTTTAAAAACAGTGGCCATATGAAGTATAATTACAACCCCCATGTTTAACCCCCCCCCCCCCCCGTTTAAACAGCCTTCCCTTCCTCCTGCTCAACCACCTCTGTCCTCCCCTAGAGAAGGAAGACAACCCACAAAACACCAAGCACCCCAAGAAAGGAAGTTAAGCCAGCCAACTTCGGTAAGGTATCGGCACACCGACAGGAGTTAGTGTCCATCTTGCACTAGGTATTAACAAGCTGTCTGTGGAAGTCTTGTTGATAAATTGAAGAGCTGTATATAATTACAAGTCTTGAAATTAGTGCCTTTGATCTCTTGATCAAGCACTGGCACATAAAATACCATGGCCATTAGCAAAGATTTTCAATTGACAGATGTTATGCTGAGGCTGGAGGGCAGCTGGGAAAAGGAAATGAATGAGATGTTCAGCTGAATGTTATTGCTTGAACCTCATTGTTATGGGTGATTTTAGAAGTAGAGCATTTGAAGCAGAGGATGATCGAGAGAACAGAGAAATGGTTAAGCAGGTAAGGTGGAATGTAGTTTTACTTCTACCAAGATAAATTGTGCAGAGTAGTTTGGTGTTCTCTTGGGTTGTATAACAGGCTAACGAAGGACAGCAAACCAGACTTCCTACTGTAAAGCAAAACACACAGTATCTTGCTGTCTTGGATATTAATACCAGACACAAAAATGCCCCAAACTAATGCCAGAACTGTAAAATGATTTGGGACTGATCAAAGATGAGATTGCAACGGGACGTATTGGAGGGAGGAATTGACAATGTATTGAAAGTTTGTGTTGCTTAGGGATCAATTTTGTCATTACCACCACTTCCCTACTTTCAGTGATTTTCTATATATTTTTGAAAATTTATTTTCAATATATTTTCCAATGAGTGATCCACAAATTTCATATTTGTGTTTTGTCAGCATTAAGGAGGGACAGGTCATTGTGAGGAAGAAATGCCTATGGACTAAAGTAGTGGAGTTCTTGTTAAATATAATAATATGAAGTACAAGCACAGGAAAGTAACAGTAATTACTACGAGGCCATGCTAAAATCTCCAAAAAGGAAAAGATGCATGCAACAGATGATGATCACATCTGTTTCTGTTATATTAATTCCCAAGATGCGGAGTGGCTGCCAGCTCTCCTGGAAGGACAAAAAGACTACCTAACCCATATCCTGAGCGTGTAACGTGGCGTCTCATTTTCTCTTATTCCTTCTCATTTGTTTTTGCATTTTAACTTGGCTCTGAGCTATTGGAAGTTGCCTGGCTTCTGTGGCCAGTCAGCTGGGATGGTTTCAGTCGTACGAGCAAGTGCCTGGTTGCCTGTTGCTCTTATGGCCTGGGGGAAGCCAGATACTAGGTCCAGAGTATGTTGGGTTAGATGCAAAGGCTCAATTTTTGTACCCTGCTGGTGTGTAGGGCAGATTGCCCCACTCAAAATTGTTTGGTGGGGCAGCAAAGGGGAGCACTGCTGGCACCTGAGATCTCTCCTCTCTCCTACACATTGTCACTATTAGAGCTTTTGATGATTTGCAGCGAATTTGTGATACGAATTTTGATTGTGACTGTTGTGGTCTATAGAGTGTATAGCAATTTTGATCCACAAATACTTTTGGACTAAGCAGCCATCAAGTGATTGCAGATTGGGATTTGATGAGCTGCATGTCTGCTTTCTTTGATTTTTATAATGCCATGTTTTTAAAGTTTTAGCATTTTTCCTTTGCCTTGCTTCATTTCTATCGGTCCTAATTGTCTCTTGTTTAATAAAATCTATTCAGTATGGAGAGGTCTCAAAAACCACTTGGGTGGAACGTAATTTCAGGGAAGTTGTATTCCAATCTTAAATTTAGGAGAGGTTTCTCTTCTCCTATGGATGTTTTTTAGTAATGGTTTAGGTTCTCCTCCCTTCCCACAACAACTGCATGATGTATAATACAGTTCACATATAATGTCACCAAAAGAACACAGGAAAATAGAGAAAAAACGACTACATTTTGCCTATCGGTGACAAGTGGGCGGTAGATAATGCAAAAATTGAAGGTAAAAGGTTTGCTTTGTATAACATAGGTGTGTGGTGCATAAGAATTGTGTTTTCTGTTAACTTTTGCACCAACTGAAAAAGAGGTGAGTTGTTTTTTTTTTTATTTTTATGTGCAAATAATGCTGGGAAGTCTCTTCAATTCCGTAGAACTTTTTTGTATTGTCATTCTGAGACTTCGGTAGAGAAAGAGGCATTGCCAGTGATTCTGTGATTCAGGTAATTTATTTTTCATATCTCTGGCCTTAACCATGTTTTGTAGAAGCAGGTGAGCGTTAGGTAAGTAATGTATCAGAATTTGCAGCCAGGTGAATTTGAGTAAGAGAAATATCCATTTCACACTTTCCAGTTTAAGTTTAGGTTAAAGGTTTTCCTGATTTCTCGAGCATCTTTTCAAATCCCTTGTCAGCAACAGTGATTTTCAACAACGTTCGTATAGCGCATTCAGTATGCATTCATTAAATATTGAAAGTCCGTACTGGGAAACATTATTCATTCATTAATATTGCATCGTGGCCTAAACTGCATTGTTCAAAACAGTTTTGGATGTTATGCAAGTCTGTCAGAATGCATTAACATTCTTGGTTGCATCAAACTAGGCAAAAAAAAAAAAAAGATGAACGGTTTCCACTGTAAATACATTGTACTCTTATTTTCAGTCCGTGTAAGCTTTCTGAATTCTCAGTGGAAGGAAATATACAGGTACACTGTTTCAGTGCTGAAGTGTTGGAGTTTTGTCTTTTTACATGGAGGCCAGGATTGTTTCCAGCTTTTAAGACCAACACCTCTTTAGATTTTCCTACCCTCTGTAGAGAAAAGGAGGGGATGACTCTGATTTTCCCAGTAGTGGACTTGGAAACAGGAAATGTTTCGATTTTGGTTGGCTGGAGGTAATGAAAAATGACACGGGTCATGCTTTGGACTTGAGTGAGTTTGTCTTGGATCACCACAAATCCGTCAGATTGTGTAACTTGGAGCTGTAATAAAGATGCAACAACTGGCAAGTAATCATTTCCCTGAAAAGTAACAAAAAGAAAATGTTTAATCTTTAGCGTAATAAATTTTCGATATCTGGAAATAAGAAGGGCTGAAAATGATACATCGCTGTATTTGCTTTTAATATGATATTGTTTGCCAGTTCTGGATTTCCCGTGTGTTGTGCGTTAGGTTGGAATAAAGCACGTAGTGGCCATCGAAGCCCAAGACTCACAAGGCTGTTGGTGTTTTTCTTGTCTTGTTTTGCTCTTTAGCATTTTCTCAGTGCTGTTGTTGTTGCCCATGAATTAAAAGGTGCTTTTTCTTGAGTGATAATGTTTAATGTCTGCAGGTGTTTTTGAAGAATGACAGAAATGGATATTTCGAAGTAAACAATTGAGCGAATTCTTTTGGATTGAGGCTTAAATTATTCATCTTGTTAGTGTGGCTAACGTGGTTCATGCTGTGCAAGATTACAGTACCATGGCATAAATTCAGATGGTATAATTAACAATTTTATTTTCCTGAACCCATTTAAAAAATGGATCTGAAAAGGATAAAAGGACGGAAGTTTCATTTCTCTTCAGAGTTTCTGTTTCTTAAAAAGAGATTACAGGAAATGTACCACTTGTCCCGTTAGAGAGCTTTTGGGCTTTGTTGTTTGTTTTTTAAATTCCTGATTCTGCTTCACAGTGATTGGAGAGTGGAGCTGGTTGGGAATTTTGACTTCATCTTTTATTTTTTTGGACTCTGTATGATAGCTGCCAGTTATTCATTTTAAATCATTTCTCAGTTCTGTATTTTGTTTGCCAGCATACACCCATGAAATAGTTGCATTTAAGCCTAGTTCCACGTGAGTACAAATAGCTAAGCTGATGTATCTATAGGTAGTTTGAAAATATGAGAATTAAAAAAGCTGCTTTCTACCTAAGACTTCAAATATACATTTATTCTATTTATTTCTTAATATGCCTCAATTTAGGCAAATTTGCTTTCCCTCTACTGTCAAGTGGAGTAAATGGCAGAGATGCACCAAGCAATTGAGGTTTTGTGTCCCGTGGTGGTTGCGATGGTCACTGATAGCTGATGGTACAGCTGGGCGCTAGCTGGGTGGTCCCACCTGCAGCCTGTTCTTGTGACAGTGTGCGGGACAGCATCACTGCCGTGATATTCCAGTGATCTTTCCTGAAGGTCTGGACAAGTCCGAACCTCTAAAAAAGAAATTTTCTTCCTGGAGGAGTGGGGTAAGCATTTCAGGGCGTCTTACTGTGCTCTGACAAGTCTGGTGTATTCAGATGTGGGTTCTGTTACTTGCATGTAGCGTGTTCATAATTGTTTAAAAGCCACGTCATAAATGCCAGCCACCTGGAATGTTATAACCGCAGTTTTTATAGAAAGAAATGAAGATTAATAAAAAAGAAGAATGCAGAAGCCAAAAGATGATTCTGCTAAAACCAGGTATTTCCACTTCGGCTTTGGTCTGAAGATCTACTCAAAGGAGAGGGTTAAGACAGATGTTTTGGCCATGTGTAACTTATAATTTTTTTGACTCCCTTCTGTCCAGCCCCACAAAATCTAAATGTAGGAACAAATTGGCTTGCGTATATGTGAGAAGCTGTCAGAAATCTTACTGACCTGTTGCCTGGTGCAAGATCACTCCTTGAGAATAATGCGATAGGTTTAATGGTGGGCTTGAACAGAATCTGATTTAGATGGAGTGTCCTGTAAACATTGTGTTGATTAAAAGACCTCAGGAATAAAGCAGTCAAAAATTATGGTAGGACCTAAGTATGATAACTAAAAATATCCAATTTCCTGTTATGCTTCTGTTTGTTCTGAGATCCATAAATCTTTTGGTGCATGTTATATTAGAACTTACCTAGCCTCCTGCAGTTTCTTCCACTTCGTTTCTTTTTGTGTGTGTTTTTTTCCTTGTGACAGGAATGCTCAATCATCCTCTTGTCTGTTTTTTGAGGAAAACCCAAACTTCATCTATTTAGGTCTGTGTCTTGTGTTCAGTAATCGTGATGCGTGCAGCGGTGTCCTGCTCAGTCTGGCTATGAGCGGTATTGTCTCCAATGAGATGGGAATTACTTGAATTCAGGAATTTTCTCTAAAGGGATCTCAAATCAAGTGTTTCATTCAGACGGGTAAGCTTTCTAGCTGTCACAGTATTCATTTGCAAAGGAAATTCAATCATTTTTTTCTCCTCCAGCTAAGCTCCTAAGTCCAGTCTTTAAAAGCAGTAAGAGCCTCAGGCAGAGCAGAGAATTTTTATTTCCTGCTTTGGGATAAGCAGGATGTTAGCAGTGCTGTCAGGGCTATTGGTACAAAGGTGTGCCCACTTTGAGCGAGAACAGCTCCTTTTCTTTGTGATGAAAGCTTTAATTCACGGGGTTATGTAATTAAATACTTCATCTATCAGCAGATCTCCGGACAGATGGAAAAATCTCTTAAATGGATACCAAAATGCAGTGCTGAAATCACCAGCAAAAGGAAGTCTAGGGGAAATGTGTACCCACTCACAGTGAAGTGGGACAGAGTCCCACTGGCAAAGGGCAGAGGATAGGCTGAGATCCTCTGTGCTGCCTTCATCTTTCTGAAAGCCGGCTTCCAGGAATCCCAGCACCCTGAGATCAGCAGGAAGGGAGCCCTGATGACTTACTTGAGAAGGAGGATCAGGTTAGGACGCTTACACAAACTGGACATAGATGAGTTCATAGGGCCTGGCAAGTTCCACCCACGGGTGTGAGGGAGCTGACTTAGATGCTTGCGAGGCCAATTGTTTTTGAAAGGTCGTGGTGGTCAGAAGAGACTCCTGAAGAAGGTAGGAAAGCAAGTGGCACCCAATGTTCAAGAAGGGTGAGCAGGGAGATCTGAGGACCCTGCCAAAAGGCAATGGAAACAAACTGAAAAGCATGAAATTGCCTCGAAACACAAGGAAATACAGGGCCAGTAGTCAAACACTGGAGCAGGTTGTGAAGTCTCCATCTGCAGAGATAACCAAAACCCAACTGGAGACCGACCTTTCTGGGCATCCTGCTCTGCCTGACCCTGCTTGAGCAGGGAGTTTGGACAAGATGGTTATAAAGGTCTGTCTGCTGTAGAAAGGCAGCAACTTCTGGTTTCTGTGTATATAATTGTATGCAATGAAATAGTTCAGGACACGAAATACTGCCAAGTGTTAATCCAAACCTGAGTATGTGGAGGTTCTTGTTAATACTTAACATACTTTCAAAAGCCCTATGGAAAACAGAGAGCATTGCATCCTTTCTTTGATTAAACCAGGTACTGTAACTAGATAGCTGTACACTCGAAACAGTATTTCATAATTATTTAGAGTATTTTGTTCAAACTATCAACTTTGCAGAAAAATGTGTAGCAAGCAACCTTCTCTGCTGTTTCAGCAGGTTTTTTTAACGCGCTTTCTGTGTACATGACCAGTGTAATGCATAATGTCTTTTGTCTGTTAACCGGAGCTTTGCGCTTAAATGTGAGAACCATTATATCGAGCCTTTAATTTTGTTGTAATTAAAAATGTCATTTTAAGTGGTCTGTTGATGTGGAATCCTTGGAATAGTGGACTGTACCGACAAGTTGTGCTATTTAATTGCTTATAAATTGCAGATATGGATTTATTTATTTATTTTTACTTTTGGCTAGGTAATAATATAATGTATTATTGTAGATTTAGCTGATGTTTGCCTTCTCTCAGCGGCAGTACACGCTGAATGCCAGCAAAATGAATTTGTAATGGCAAGGAAGGAAACTACTGTAAGTTGATGCAAGCAAATGTTTGAGATCAGAAGATAGCTGCCTTGTGTTTGTTTCATTAAGCTCCTACGCGCCACCCAATTATGTAGCTCAAATAAATGAAAATTACTTCAAAATCCTCCTTCTTCTTTTAAAACTCTGGTGAATTTAAATCAGTTGTGATGGGCACATAGGACATTTTTGTGGGTAAAAGTTGACCTAAGTGGAAAAAGTCTAGTGGATGCTTCGGGAAGCTTCAGGAAGTTAAGCAGTTATATTTTATTCTGTTGGTACAGTGAGATACATTTCTGATCACGTGAATGAGGATTTGAGTGGGTAGGAAAGACTTAGTATTTTTGCTTTAGGGCACTGTTATGTGTAGGTCAGCCCTGGATGTTTTTGAAGAACACAAAACGAGTACCTTTTTGGCCTAAACTGTATAAAACTTCACCATGAAAGAGTGTATATTTCTTTTATAGTAGAATGCCACCCCAAGCAGGGAAAAAAATGGCAAAGTACGTGCTGTTCTCCCTTCTTTGTCTGAGATAACTTGAGTGTCTTGACCTAAAAATTTGGTGAAACTCCTCCTAAATATGATTTCTAGCTTCATGCCAGAAATCAAGGAGCAGAAGGGGTCATAATGAGAACTGCTAAAAATCAAGGGGAAGTTCCTTTACTCTGGTATGTCTTAAGCCAAATAGATGTGTGGTTTTTTTTTTTGTTGTTGTTGTTTTTTTTTCTCCCCATCTGCAAAGCAAGGTGTTCTGGGGAGACCAGGAGGTAATCCAGACAGCTCTGGAACTGCTGAAGTAAAATTACTGGCAAAGATATCACAAAGGTGGAAGAGAGAACCTGCTACCGAATGAGAAAGGAATGGGAAGTGAGACAAAACACGTGGTTATTGAAGGGAGAAACTAACAATATATAATTTGATTACTTTTTTTTCCGTGTAACGACATAGCTACAACATAGCTTTTAAACAGTAGATTAAAAAATAGCCCTAATCTCTTCAATGAATTAAAACAATTGTCGTTTTTAGAAAATGACTGGTTAAACTGGGGAAGGTGGAGGCTTGTGGACAGTGACAGATGGAGATTATTAGGCTAGAAGGTGGATTGTAATGGGATTTCTCGGAAAGCAGGCTAGGGAACTGAATATTTTTATTTCTCAGAGATGTTTATGGCACTACATTTAGTGATAATATTACAAAAGAAAGATTAAAGGATCATGTCAGGAAATAAATGCCTGACAACTACTAAGTGTTACGAAAGTGCAAGGTAGATCTGCTAACAAACTAACAAAGACGTTGGCATTGTAAATCTGCTAACTAGAAACAGCAGAGAGTACAAAGCTTGTGAAGTATTAGTTAATCACCAAAGTGATTGTGCAATTTACAAAGCAAATGATTTGTCTAACACTTTGTTGCTTTCGTACGGTAGGAGATGGAGAGAGAAATACCCTTGCCAGTGTAAGAGCCGTGCTGAGGTCTCCTCTGGAAATATAGCATGATGTTCTGGACCAGCTGCAGGGAAGAGCTGATGGGCTTGATCAAGGAAGCAACATTTCTTATGTAAGGCTAAAACGTGGACTTTATTTTCATGGAACAGCCAGCCAAACTGTTGTGTTAAAAAGATCCGTGGTAAAACCTTGTTGGCCCCAAAATGAATGTGTTTCAGTGGGGCAACCATAAAGTCAGCTGAGAAATTGCAAAAATGTGCCTAGTCTCTGGAATCTGCAACAGTCTTTATGGTGCAATAGGGGCAGTAATAAGTTTATTATTATGTAGGTATGTATTTTGATGAAGTTGGTCAGCCTATGCAAAGCATTTCTGTGGCTTAGCTGCAAAACTGGCAACTACTGGATGACCCAGGAAATACTTAGAGTTCTGTGCTTGGATGTTTGCCCCGTTATACATGTTACAATGCATTAGGAGTGCATTTTTAAAGACAGCAAGGAATTGGATTTCTAAGGAAAAAGGGTGGTCTGTAACTAAGAAAAGTGTGTTTGCGTGAACTGTTCCAAACACCACAGATAAGATCTTCACTTTTTGATGTAGATATTTCATATCCTCGTTATTGGTATTAATGAGGGAGGCGATGTTTAATGTTCTTTTAATCTTCAGGTACTTGCAAAGAACACATCACTTACTGTTCAGTAATAATTTGCTTCATTTTTACGTGAGTAGTGGTGGAAAAGGAGGCAAGGGGGATAGTAATCTGTTGAAATCCTATAATGCATTACTGCTGGAGGTAGGAGTTGGAAGTCAGGGTCTCTCCCTGTGCTCCCACCACTTATCATATTGTAAGAAGCTCCATGGCAGGTTGGTCTGTTAATGATGGTGAGGCATGATTGACAGCAAAGCATGGCACAGAATCCTTTTTCTGAGTTTCTAGTACGTGGTGTGCTTGGAAACCAGCAACTTGCGTGTTCAGGTGGGTTGTACAGCTTTGGCAGGCATTTTCTGGGAGCCAGCTTTGGGTGTCCTGTCCCCACTCCTTCCAGCTGTTCATGCCCAAGACTATTTTCAAAACGGGAATAGCTACGATACAGGATGAGATACCTGAGCTGATTTTACATGGGCTAGCTCAGGTCGAAGCAGCAAGTCTTGCTGTGAGTTCTCTGCTCGCATGAAACCAGCGTTACATACCCATCCCTCCTGCCACTCGCGTGGACGTACCCACAGCTGTGTCATTGTCTGTTAATTCTCTGGGATGTCTGTTCCTGATGAAAAGCTGCTCAACAGCTCAGGGTAAGGTGGGAAATCAGATGACACGCGTACACAGGTGAGATTCTGGGTCACGGTCTTGGGGCGAGTGTGCAGCAAAGGGCGTGCGGAGTTTGGGCAAAAGCAGAAAAGAACGGCCCGGCCCTCTGTAGCGTGCTTAGCAGGGAAGCTGAATGTAACAGCAGTCGGGTTAAGGCATCAAAGGGTTTATCCTGACATTGGGAACCTGTTATTTTTGAGTGTTAGGGAAGCGGACTTTGTTCTTTTTGCAAGAGAGGTTGAGAGGAGACCTCGCTGAGGTTCGTGATTCCAGGGGCATGACTCAACGAGCTCCTGACAGAAACGGGAATAATTTCTAAGAATTAGATGTAACCATCTAAGCGCTTTTTTAATTTTGGAGAGTTTGTAATGTGGAAGCCTCCAGCAGCTTTTTCAGATATCATCTGATTTCATATACTTTAATTACTCTGCTAGGTACAATATGCATAAAGAAGAGATGGATTTTTAGGGGGAAAGCATCTGTGGGAAGTAAAAATCCATAAAGGATGAGGAGGGAGCTTACTTCAGTCTCTGGAAACACACAGTGCTTTCTCTGTTGTCTCTCACAAGAAAAAGCTGCCGAGACTTCTATTTTGACACTTTTTTTTTCTTCTTAGACAAAACATTATTTCTCCAATGGAAAAGACAACCAGAATGTTTTGACTGCAGCATTGATTGTGTGAATGATTTGATATACCAATGCTGCTGGAATAATTTGGGGGTCCTTGGGAAATCACTTAATGGAATTTGGTCCATGGCTGCATAATCTGACTTTTTGCTGGAGTAATTGAAGATGCTGCTTAATAAACTTTTTTATAAAGACTCCCAGTTGGTTGCTGCATTTCAGAGGGTTGTGGCTGAGCACAGAAGTAATACATCTTGTAATTGTCTTTTTCCTCCCCACCCCACTCAAGTATTTTCCCCGGGGAAGAATCTAATGTACTGTAATGCTAGTACCTTTTACAAAGTGACCCTACTCATTATGATTTGTTCTCTGAAGCTCCCTTGACAACGTATAAATGCACTGAGAATCCTTAAGCTTCCTTTCCTCCGCTCTTTTGAAAGTGTATTTGAAAACCTGTGTGATAGTGCCATTACTGTTCCGAGTTCCCTAATGCTGACGCTGTGCTCGGTGTCACAACATGTGCTCAAGTAGAAATGTTTTATTAGCTAACCAACTTATATCTACACATTTTCATGAAAACTGGGTATGGTGTGCTTACTTACAGTAATCTAGTAAAGATTTACCTGCTCTAGGTCGCTTCCAACCCCTTCAATTCTATGATTCTGTGATTTCTAGTAAATTTATGGCTTTGTGACACGCAAAAGGTGAGAATTTTCTGCTTTAGGTGTGTTAACTCTGTTGCAACAAGGTCAGTAGCTCTTTCCATCTCATCCTCTCAAATTTCTGGGGAAGGTTTATTATGGTTGTTGGGTCTTTTTGTAGCTGGGTACCTACACGCAGTGTTTGTGGTTTGTGCGGAGATCAGAATCCGTTATCCCATTGCAGAAGAGAGTGGAGATTTTACCTGGAAGTTAGGTGGTGAGGTTGGGGAGAGGGAGTTCTCTTGAAAAAAGATTCCTTAAAACAACCAAGACCAATACCCTCCTACAAACAGAGCTCTGTGCATAACCTTGGTACTTCAGAGATGCGTTTTCAGAAACTGTTGACTGAGTTGTATTTTGTCTGATTTAACAGTATTACTAAGATGTGTTGAATTTGCATATCCTGTTTTTAACACTAATCTGAAATGAATTTCTGAAATTTTCACTGAATTCATATTCAGCTGTCTCAAGACTCCTGTAATAATTTCATTGACTACTTTTGAAGTGACTGTGCTTATAGCCTTTTAAAATACATTCGGAATGTAACCTTTCGATCTGAATTTCGCTCCCCCTCCTGTAGGCTGAAGCAAGAACAAGCATATGTACGTGATGAGTTTGGCAAAATTCTGGAACGAGAAAGGATTTCTTCAAATGAGCACTTGACTCGGGCCATTCTTCGAGAGAGAGCTGCGACAGAAGAGGAGCGTCAGAAGGCACAACGCTTTGTAAGTTCAAAAACTTAAGTAGAAGTCTTGGATTTTTAAACAATCATATCCTCAGGCTCGTTTCAAACTATTAGTAGAAGAAGAAAGTCTTGTCTTGTTTTTCTTTTCCTTACTACTAAGTTCTGTGATTTAGAATTTAACTGAATAAAACAGCTGAATAAAAAGAACCAAACCATTCTGAAGGTTGCAAGCATCTCCTTGTTTTGGGGGGTAACATTAATGCCTTCTTCTGTTTTCAGATGAAGAGTATATATGATTGCCTAGGTCTATTTACAAATTAGGTTATTGTATGTGAAGAAGTTACAGAATATGGATGCTCTTCCAGAAATTAATTACTTCATATTGGAAGGGAATCCATAATCTTCCTGGCTAGAAGGCTGGCTAACAATAGGGATTCAAAAACTACAACTTCGAAGTCTCTTTTGTTCTAGAAAACAAAAAGAATTGTCTAACTTTTGATTGTCTCAAATCATGGAACCAGCTTAGTGAAAAATTCTGTATCAAAGACTCCCATTTCATTAGAACTGATGTATAAAGACTTGGTGACAAGGAAGTTGTAAAATACAGCTGGCTGTTTTCTTTTGAAAATTGACAATATATATTCCAGCCCGTTTCAAATGTCTGGCAGATTTATAGCTTCCTATATAACAGTTGCTTGCTGTATTGAGTCGTCTTTGTAACAGGAATCATTCTCTGAGGTATGAATATCACTTAGATTTTTTTTTTTAGAATTTTTTTTTAGAAATTAGTGGAGTATAAATGGTAAACAAATTGATCTTCCCAGGAAAAGAGTTTCATGTCACTTACGTGAGCGTTCCTTTTAAAATAAATGGGGTTATTTATGACAACATCTATATAATTATGTTTGACCCTCTGTATCTGAAATGAAATCAAAGCTTTCTAAGACTTACTGGTTGGTAACAGCAAAGCAGTCCCTTCAGTAGCTTTATCTATGCTATGTAAATACCAATCGGTTGCCTACATTGTCACAGAATTGCAAAATGGTTGAGACTGGAAGGGACCTCTGGAGATCATCTGGTTCAACCCCCTGCTCCAGCAGGGCCACCCAGAGCACATCACTCAGGATTGTGCCCAGACGGCTTTTGGGCATCTCCAGGGATGGAGAGTCAACAACCTCTCGGGGTAACCTGTTCCAGTGCTCAGTAAAATCGCTTACATAGACCTAAGTGTCTTCTGCAGACACTTCTCAACATTTTTTCAGATCTCTACTGGTGTTGTTATTGAAGAATAACCATATGGCAGACAAACAGTTACTATTTTCTCATTTTTAAATGTAGGAACAAAGGAAAATGGAGAGGAATTGTGACCAAGATACAGACTTAGTCTTATGCCTTAAACTCTTGGCTGGTTAATATTACGCAGTATGGATGAGGATTTTGTGGCCTCAGCCTAATGAAGTACTGAAGATTTATGCCGGAGAATATTATTTGCATGAGTTAGCAGGGGTTTTATATCTTTCACTGTTGTGCTTTTGAGAATCGTGTGATGCTTTTCTCGTCAGTCAAATGCTCGATTTGATATCGATATCAATATCATATTCATATCAATAGATTTCATATTACGACCACGGAACTGGTATATTTAGCCTTTAAGTCAAACTTATTGATAATTTTCACTTTCCAGAATATTTAAGCTAGAACTGCCTAAGTGAAACAATCAGGAAGTGCTATTAACTAATCTGGGGCCTTATCAGCTTGAGGAGCATCTTTTCAAGGTGCGTGCTCTTAATGCATGCGGAGGTGGGTGTGGAAAAACGAACGTACAAATGGTGCTAATGAAATGAAGCAAATGCCTTAAAATCTTATAGGATGTCCCCTTGCGTGGAACTGTAGAGTGACTGGCTGCCTTTCAAGGTAGAAACTCCACAGCCTGGCATTTTAGGGAGCTGCCTACCAAAACCGTGCATTTTCAATCTATGAAATTGTCTTGAGATTCTTTTGTGAAGATCCCTATGTTCTTTTGCTTTCACTACTGCATTTTTTCTTTTTTACCATAACTTATAAACAACAGTATACATTTTTTTCAATGTATCAGGCTTGATTTTATAAAATTTGGAACATGGGGATGTATCTGCGTGTGCCATTTGTCAGGCAGGGCGAATAATCCCGTGTGCTGGTTAACTGCTGGAGTAGGCTGATAATTTACGTAGCCTGGATTTGATTGCATCTGTCAGAGAAAAAAGTATTGGAGAAAAAAGCAGTGTTTTGGAAATGTCAATAGCATTATCTACAGAGTTAATTCCTTTGCCACTAAATTGTTTAAACAGTGCACAGGAAAAGATATTATGGTTATAAAGGAAGAATATTTTTTATAAAGGCTGCTAATTCGGTTTTAATAAACAGACATGACATTGTTAGATTGAAAGAATATTTCCCATTCTTAAACCATTTTCATACCAGCTGCTGCTTATAGGTTTGGACAGAGGAAACTTTTAAGTGTCAGCACACCAAAAGTTAGTATTAACTTTTCATACAAATGAAGAAAATTGATACAAATGAAGCTAAAACGGGCAGATAAGACAGTAAAAGCTTTGCAGTTGACAAGAAGTAGAGAGAAATGTCATTTGTCTCTTTAAGCAAAAGTATTCCGCTTGTCAAGAAAAATCTAAAGGAAGCCAGCAGAGCTTGAACAGCAAGGTAAGGCAAGGGAGTGCACCCTTTAGCAATCTGAAACAATTTTTAAGCGAGCAGAATGAGGAAGATCATGACACTTGCTAGGCTAAGTGTTAAAAAACAACCCCCCGAACCCAGGTATGACAGGTAAGATTTTAAAGAACGTTTAAGAAAAGGTATAAAAATTAACGTGTGTGTGTGTGTGTGCAATCCCACAGCCTCTGTGGAACAGAAATCCTTCTAAAGACTGTAGGGCCAAGAGATGACCGGGGAATACTTGTAGTGCTTGGAGGAGATGAAAGCACAGCAGCAAAATACCCTGAATGAATTCTTCCACATGTCTCTTGAAAGTGGAGGAACATCGGAAGGTTCCCATGCTGGAACTTCTCTTTGCAGAAATCTCCTTGGATGAGGTCTCAGTTCTGGAGATTCAGTAGAAAAATTTAATGGAAGTTGACAGTTTCACCAATAACAGCTCTTCAGGCCTGGGTGATAGTCATAAAGGCTTTGAAAGAAACTCGGTGATGATAGATGAGCTAATGATAGCTGGACTGCTTATATGCTGTGTAAGCTCTTACAGAGAGCTCCCTCGGTACAAGTGGACTGGAAAGCGGCTGATGGGACGTCAGCTTCTTTAAAAATGATTCTGGGGGAGATCCAGAGGTATACAAACGGGTAGTTCTGATGTTTGTACCAACCAAGGTAGAAATTAAAATTTAGAAAAGAATTTCCAGACCCTCAAGTGCAGTCTGTGCTTGAAGTTGTGCTTGAGAACTATCTGTAGCAGTGCAGCACATCCAAAAATGCATCTTTCTTCCATACCCTTAGCATGTATACTTACAGTGTGGTATTTTTCTGCTCATCCTTCTTGAGGGAGGACTTATAATGACCTACGGCTTTTATTTCAGTCTGGCTGTGAAGAATGTTGGTACCGGAGTGATGTTCTCCGGCAAGGACTGATGCAGTCAAGGGTCCCATTCTTCTGAGTGCTCCAAGAGTACTGGTATTAAGTTTTACTCACCCAGGCAGCAGGCCTGTCCTCCTTTACACTACTTACGACTGAGATCTTTGCTGCACATCTCAAAGTTGTGGGTAGTTCAGCCGGGCAGAGTCCCACTGAATGGCTTTAAATGTGGGAGCTTTGCCATAAATAGCTTATTGATGTTCCATCACTTGAGTCATTACGAGAGTTGGGGTGAGACACAGAGAACATGGAGTGAAAAATCAATAGTTACCCAAAGTGCAGAGGACCTGTTGTATTTCCATCTCCTCATAATGACCTGGAGTTTACTGTTAACATGTTTACTTCGCTGTCTGGACTGAAACGAGCTGTCATTAAGACCCTATATGTTAGAAAATGGTTTTATTGAGCTGCCAATGACATTAAAGTCTCATTTCCCTTTGAAGAGGCACAGAAATATCGTTCTGTTCATTTGCTGTAACCATAACATTAAAATTTGATTATTGCTATCATTAGAAATCTGTATCCATACTAATATAATTACATACGCTTCCCCATGTATTGTTCCAGGCTTTCATTGAAGTACCTGTTAGAGAATGAAGTCTGTTGTTGCAGAGGTATTTTTGTTTTGTTTCGTAAATCATTTTCCATACAAGAAAGTCTATTAATAAATTCTGTGATCAAAAAATCAATTTAGCAGAAGTATCCTTATATTAAACAGCAGTTTTTGCACGTTAGGTGGATGTGGTAATCGGATTATTGGAAATTTGAGATGTATAATTCTTCTTTTACTTTTCTGAGCGCTGAAATCAATAGACAAAATACATTCCTTGATATATTAGAGCTGAAACGTGTTATGTGAGGAGTGAATTTGACCTATTGTCATAATTGAATACATATTGTTAAAATAGAGTGTTTCACTCTTCTGTGTCTCAACTGTTTAGATGTTTTCCCGATCATCCTTGGGTGGCTGGTCCAAATCACTAGGTACGTGTGCTATGCACTGACCTTTCCTTTAGCGTTGCATTTAGTTTTCCTGTCTCCAATTCATTAGCTTTGTCAAGAGGAGGTCCTCTATTTTCCATAAGCAGATTATATACTGACCCTTCCTGCTCTTTCCAAACAGTCCTGTGCTAACCATATTTTAAGGATGACTTCACTAGAAAATACCAGGGGGAAGAATTACTAAACGAGTTAAGGCATTAGTTCTCAAGAGAAAAGAAGTCTGTTTACAAACCTGCAGTATTTATTACATACCTCATTTAGCTCATTCATCATTTTAATAGAAAAATGAATCTTTTTAGATGATTCTGAAATAATTTGAGGTAAACTACATAGCCTGAGGCAAAACATGATTGCTTACTGTAGAGAGGACCAAGCTGTTTCTGCAGAATTCAGTATGATTGGTGACTGTAACTTACAATTTATCATTGGGAAAATATTAAAGGCTCGCATTTGAAAATTAGACTTAAGGTTTGGAAACAACATGGTACCAAATTAAATCTAGCAATAGTTCTTTTGTCCCTTGTTCTGCAGTTTTTATAATGTAGAAGTATCTGTGCTCCTGGAAAGCAGGTATCTTTGCAGATTTACTCAGAAGGTTTCTTTTGGGTTTATGTACGTGGTTCTTTGTTGCCAAGTGCTGTTCTCCTTGCCATTTAGAAATCGCTGTTTTGTTGCAGTAAATGGTCTTTTTGCATTAGTACTCCGGTGACAATGGCAAAAGTCATCTGTCTTTGTTCTTTCCTGGTGTAGAGGACAGGGTAAAACTAAAACAAGGAGGAAGAAATTACTTTTGAGTGTTGAGGATGAGATCCGTTGGGTTTTGTTTGAATTTGTTTTGGGGGAGAGGGGCTTGGTGGCTTTTTTTTGCAGAAGGAAGTGGGATACATCGAAAAAGTCATTTGCATTTTAAAAATATTGAACTCTGTTGAGCTGTATGTGCTTACCTTCATTTGAATAAACATACTGTTGTGAATATGGCTTACGTCTCTCTTGGCACACGTTTATTCTCCCTCTCTTTCTGGCATTCCTACTGCAGCAGTAAGGTGTTGGATAGGAATCTGGCATTCTAACTGTTTTGGGATGTCAAACAGGTGATGGGAAACTGCTGTACGAACAAGAAGGTGTTGCTGTGCAAATAGAGATCAATAATGTTTGTTTCCAGCAATGCAGGAAATGGGATCCTGCCCAATATTTGCAAACCGTGAGTGGTTTTCTTAGCTGGACAGATGTATGTGCCTTGAGGAAATGGTTAAGACCCATTTGCATGTCTAAAATTATTTTATTAATGAGAGAACAATCTTTTCCCCCTTGATGTAGTTAAACATTAAAAATAATTTAAAATAACCTGCGGGTGATAGTACTGTTCTTGCTCTAGGTTGTAATCCCAGTACGACCTCTGTCATGTCAACAGTTAAGCAATGTTTTATTTCATCTCTGAAACTGCCATTAAGTGCCTGCAAACTAGAATAAGAAATTGCTTACCTGTATCTCTTCTGTTCCTTTATAACATCCATTCTGACATTTAAAATAGTTGTTTTAATGGAACAATACAAATAATTTTCTCCTTCTTCCAGTTTCTGACTTGATGACATGTCATAGACCTGTAATTTTTTATTTTTATAGCTAATGATCAATTGTTTTTTCTCAAAGTGAGGCATATAAAAAGAAAAATGCAGTAAAAATAGAAAATGTAAGGTACATAAAATGAATATTTATCCTCTTCAAAAGTTTCTTTTTCAATGGTTAGAGGAATGTGTTTTGCTAGTCAAACAGCATTGAAAAGCATGCTGGTTTTTTAATTCCTATATAGCAAAACCCAAGATATTTGACAGAAGCAAAATTAATCACTGTGTTATCTCAGCATCCAGATGAAGATCTAGTGCTTTACAAAGCCTGCTGCTCCATCAATTTGTTCTTTTGGTTGAATTCAAATTGAGTTCATTTTTATAGATTCACTGCATAATACTCTCCTCTCTCCTCCCTCATTCATTAACCAATTTGTTCGTGCTACTCCCTTTTTATTGAATGGCTAACAAAATTGCTATGCTATCTTTTCAAATGAATATCATCATTCCTTGTCATGCATGGGCAAAAAGTAAGCATATTCATTCTTTTCACATACACGTTTGCTTCTTCCAGAGAGAAGACCCATTTTTGCCCTCAAGACATCGTGAAAAGGATGCTTTAAATAACCTTCTCTTGAAGGTTTTGGCACAATGCTTGTGTATAAGTATTCCTATCCAGACTCCATTTGATTTCTTCTGGGCCTTTAGAGCATGAACGCCCTGTCAGTTGTATGGCACAACAAAAGCCGAATCGAAGAGTCGTCAAGACTTGTCCTTGTACGCAATGTGGTTACAAATGCATGCAGTGGATTAAAATGTGCTCCTTTGACAGAAGTCTTTAAACGTAGCACAGTCAGTCTTCTCATTTCTTCAAAACAATTTGTCAGGACTTAAGACTCTTATTCTGGCTTTTACTTAATATTTATTTACTCTCAAGTTAGGTTAGTTTTGGCTGGGCAGATAGTCCTCATGTCTCTCCTTTCTAATGCTTAGGTTGCCTACCTCCCTTTGCTTGAATTAGAAGACTTAGGAGAAGAAAGGTTGTTCAGGAGGTGGGAGGAATTAAGAGTCATTTGTTTTACTAATGACCGCTACCTTTAAGTCATCCTGGGACTCTTCGCTGCGTAACATGGATATGTTGGGGAAAACCAGGGGAGAGAAAGGGACTGAACCATTGGAAGAGTATAGTTGGAAGGTATCCAGCCACCTATCTTAAAAACGTTCACGAGATCAATCAGTGGTCTTCATGGTGCTGTTCTGTGGTGTTTGGTGTGTGTTCTGGTGTAGTGTTTGCTGTAATCAGGATTCAGCATGTCCTGTGGTAAGCAGGCTCTGAGGCAAGAGCCCTTCCTTTTAAAGAACGAAGCTACAAAAAGCCAAGGGGTTGTTGTGAATAGTAGTAAAATGAGAAACCGCTACATATATTGTTCTTTATGGCTTTATTGGATAGTTTTATTTAGTGTAGCTCCCATCAGTTTTGTATGCCTCCCCTTTTACTGAGAACGGTTGAAAATCTGGAAACTGAGTTTTGTGGTAGAGCTTGGTTAGAAATATGTGGGATGTGTGCTGCTTAGAAAATCTTGGGTTTTGTGATATCTTAAGGAGATTAAGAGACTATGTCTTGCTAATATCTATATCCACAGCTATACCCAAGATTGGGTTTCAAACTGGAGAGTAAATAAGGCTGAGAGACAGGTAGGTAAATAGTGAACTGCATTTGTGTCCTCCTATTTCCGAGGAGCTGCCTTCCTTGCGGAACTCCAGTGGTGGATGTTCACTTCCATCGGTAGTCTACTACTTGAAGCTCTTTTTCTATTCAAACTGTTACTGCTTTATTTTACCTCTATTTCGCATTTAGAAAATTACTTTTTTTACTATAAGGAGAAAATGGTTTTCTTTTTTTTTCATCTTTTTTTTTTTCCCTCTCCCCACTGAATGCTCCTTCTGCAGTACCCTTAATTAGGAATGGACCCAGCTGCAGTTTCCTCTGCCTCAAGTGCTATAAGGCATGGAGGTGACCTTCCAGCCTTAGTACCAAAAAGACAGTATTATCAAAGTATCATTCCTCAGGCATTTCTGAAAGTTTAAGTCTGGTGCTGTATCAGGGAGAGAAAATATATTTTCGGAAAGCTCTGTTAAATATTGTCAAACAAACAAACAAGCTTGGATGTTTGGAAAGGCCAAAGCGAGGGGGAGAACTGTCTACATATCAGCATTTTCAACAGAGATGTCATATTCTGCTTAAACCAAAACGCAAACAAGTGATGCCTGGGATGTTTTTATTGGTTTTGCTCTTTAATATTTTCTCTGCTCTTTGTGCACTTTGACATATTCTTTATTTATTAGTACAAAATTGGATGACTTCTGTTTCTGCTGTGAGTTATTGAAGTAGCAAAACTTCAGTGTCTCCAGAGCAGAACTAAACGACGACTGTGAAATGCTGTTGAATGCCGTACTTACTTTAATTTTTGGAGTTGAAACGCCGTTTTTAAGATTGAAAAGTTCTGTTGCTTCTCCTTGTCCATTAGTGTATGGTCTGGATTCCCACATTTGGCTAGAGAAAAGGCTGAAATAGCCGATGGCTAGTCTTCTTCAGGAATAAAAGATAACACCTATGAATTTATCAAAAGTTAGAATAAAATGTGATCCAAAAGCGCCATTTAATGCGCTTACTATTGGCCTTGTCATAATCACTGCCACAGATTCCCCTACACAGTGCCCCAAAATATGCTGGGTGGTTGAAGGCAATTAATGTGAGCTAAGACCTATCCTGGCAGAGTTGATGATACGAGGTCTAGAAAACACACATAGTGATAGGGAACGGTATTTGGGGAAGAAGGGAAGAGAATTGACAAATTACAAATATTCTCACTTATTGTTGTAATTTTAAGTTTGCAAATCTTCTCACTGGCTATCTAAAATATATTGGGATATTTAGGTGTTGTAGCAATAGGTGCAAATGTATCTAAAGTTAAGTGTTCCAGTTTAAAGTGATCCAGTTTAAATCCGGTATTCAATCCAGATAGAAACAATCCAGTTTAAAGTGATCTATCAGAGAGTGGGTAAGGAAAGAAAATGACAGGTCACAGTTAATTTTTTTTATTATTATTATTTATTTTTTTTTACAAAAATGTTAAAATATTTTTTGTCATATCCAGGTATTACTTGTATGAGATATTCTGCAATAGGTGTGCTAGCGTTTGCATGGAGGCAAATAGTCTGCCTCCTTTTTTTGAAGGTGGGAAGAGTCCTAAGTGCATGGGTTGATGAATGGTGAATGCTAATGCACCATTTTATTTCGGTAATAAAAATTATCCTCTTGATAGTACTATCCTCTGAAGACTGGGGACTGTTTAATTTCACTGCTCCCAATAGCACAGTAAGTCACTTCTGTCCAGCAAAGGGCAGTGGGGTTTGTAGCGGGGAATCCAGCCTCCTTCCAAGAAACATACGGGTGGTGGTCTTCGTATGGGTGTGTTTCGGCCTCTTTTGCTCAAATGCTGCGTATTTGGAGAATGGGACATACGGGTGGCTGTGTTGCTCCCAGCTAAAATCAAATGTTGATTTATGCAAGTGATGTAGAGACTTGAAGCCAAGCCATCCTCTGTTCAGGAAGTCTCTGCTTACACGAGTTTGGAAAGCAAAAACTATTTTTAGTTGTCAAGTCTGCTGTTCGAGCAATTCCTTAAGAACGATATAGTAAAACTGTGTCAACGCTCATTTTGGGAAGCCATGGCAAGAGGTGATACTACGTGCTTGTCACACTACTTTTTGGTTCGTATGGCTGTTGCTTCTGTCTTAGTCATGAGCTTGGAAGATCCATCCACCTGTCTGCTCGCGTCGTAAAATACTGCATTGTCTTTCTCTTACATGGTTGAATTCAAATCACGTCTGTAAATAAATAAATAACAAAATTTCATTACTTTTCATTTTCCTAATTATCATGCAGATAAACAGTGGGGATCGTGACATTAGGATAAGTAAGTGGCTTATGATTTTGCCTCGGAGAAAGAAGCTCGTGCTGTTCCCCCTTTTCCCCCCTTGGGCTATGCAGGAGTAATAAACGAGCAAGTCCAGAGTACTTTATGATAGATAGTTAATGGTGCTGCGCCTGAGCCAACAGGCTTGTTTCCGCAGCAGCTGTCACAATTTATAGTCATTAGCATACCTTTAATGGTTGCATTTCAAAATAATTTCTACTAGGGCATTCAGCATACAGAAAGGCAAAAAGCCATGACATTGAGAAAGGAGTTCGAGGGGAAGGTGGATGGTTTTGGCCGAGCGCGTACACGTGAACTGAAAATTGTCCAAGCAATTTTGAAGGTGAATACAGGTTGACTGTATTTGGACGGTTGGACTGGATGATCTCGTAGGTCCTTTCCAACCTTGTATTTCTATGGTTCTGTGACTCTCAGTACCCGCTTCTGATCAAGTCTCTGCTTTTAAGCCTGTGAATAGCCCAACCAGGAGCCTTCTGCACTGTGTTGTGGGGTGGTTCTTGCATTTACATCTGCAGGAAGATTAATCCGCGATCTTTTCAGAGGGAAGGGGTAGTTCTGCAGGGACACCAAGTCATTTCTAGTGTGTAAGGCAAAACTGAAGGGCTACCGGCTTTTCAAAATGAAGTCATGACGGCAGACATCACAGCGATGGCTTGGTATATGTGCTGTTCTGGTGTAAAAGAAGAAAATACTTGTGCATAGTACCTCTCAGATTTTCTTTTAATGCTTTTGAATGCAGGCAGGAGGGATGTTGGGAGGAAGGATGAGTGGGTGCTGTGCCTGCCTTAGTAACGGGGGACCTCAAAAACCCATCGGATGAGTGGGTCAGTCGGATCTTTGTTTTACATTGTAGCAACTCGTAATATTTTAATTTGCCTTTGCACTTTCATCTGTCTGATTGAAGCATGGGGAAGAAAAAATCCCAAAACATGTTGTTTTTTTTCTTTTTTTTTTTTTGAAAGTAATGGTGTTGGAAGAAGATACTGAACTTGAGAAAACATTTCTTTGAACATACTACCTGCAAGTGAGCTGTTATACAGCAGAAACGTAGTGCCTGTCATTTTCCCGTGTGGTTTGCAATGCCTTGAAAATCCATTTAAAACTTGGATGTGAACAGATTTGACCTCAATGAACAGAAGGGGGTGGGGGGCATCAAGGCAAACTTTCATTTTCCTTACACAGATTTTCTTACTTGCTGTTTTTTCCTGTGCTGCCAGTTTTACTCCCATATTCCTGCTAATTTTGGAGGCTCAAGGGAAAATTAAACTGTCCTGTCTGGAAGACTTGTTTTCCTGCGGTAAACCATTAAAAAGCTGGTGGTCAAGACCCATCAAGTACAAATGCCGTTAATTAGTTGTAGCAGGAAGGGAGGGGGACTGCGTAATTACTAAGAGCTGTTGTGGCAGGGGTGTGAATTTGCCTTGAAGTGAGAGGAGGTCGCAACCCTTGACAGATCTTTCAAAGTCCGCTGTGTATTTGACATCGTGATTTTGTAGATAATTTTTTTTGATGGTCAGTCCTCGAATGGCAGGAGAGCAGCTCCACGTAGCCTCAAGAGTACAAGATACGCTGTTGGAAGGTGAGCGTGAAGCATCCTGCAGACACGGTGGCACTATCAGATAGTGCTGATTCTGATCAACGTTTCATTTCGTGTGCTATCACACAAAGCAGATTTAGAACAAATTTCAGTGCCTGTTATGGGCAGTGGCTAAATTGTTGTTAGGGCAGATGCAGTGCGATTCTGTCTTGTCCTTATTACCCCGTTTGGAAAGTTGCTCGTTGTAGTGTGCTCAGCCACTTGATGACTTTTAATTGGCTCTACGAATTTTGCAGTATTTGTGTGCAGTATTTTTTTTTTACATTTATGACAGTGATTCTGGTTGCCCAACAAGCCAATCTGTCGGTCTGCTAGGGACTATTAAGATTGCAAATGAGTGCCGTAGAAGTTAAGAAATGTTTTGTTCTCCCAGTCTTTTATTTATTTTTTTGTTGTTTCCTTTTTAAGTAACAATGAAAAGAAAAGGAAAAAAAAAAAAGACACAAATATTGTTAAAAATTAGGCTCCAACTGGCTTTCAGTCAGGTGCCCCAGACCCTATGAACTTCTATGTGTTGATTTTGATATCTTCACTCTGAAGTCGCTTTCTAGGGATGTGATATGAAGCAGTAACTTAGCTAAAAACATTGTAAACTCTATTTTATTTCAGTATGTCATTTAGGTTGATGTCTTTCTGTTTAGAGCCCTGCAGTAGCCATTACATGTGGAATATAATGGACAAAGAAGTGTATAAGTACTAACTCAGAGTGTTGATTGTCTGGTGCCCAAGTAAATATCTTGGATGTAAAGATTGCATAAGCACAGCACTTGGAACTGATGTTCAACAGACAAGGAACACGACGTAAGATAGCTTCTGAAATCCCAATTTTGCTATGTTACTCTTGTCTTGATGTAGCTTATGAAACTGTAATTTTCTCGGCTTATTATTTGAGAGATGATAAAGTCTTCCTTCTCATCTTCATCTTTCCCAAAGACCCAAGATGGAAGAGATGTTTAAATTCACCTGAGACTTAAGTACTGGGGAGAGTGATATAACTGTATGATTCCATGTGAACTACATTGATTTTTATCTTGGCTATGAAAACCAAAAGGTAGTTTTCACAATTGGGAATTCTGGGTTAATCCATATCTTGTGTAGGTTCGTATTCAGGTTTTAATTTCTTCTGTTTTCTTTCTCTTTTGGCCGTGGGTATTTTTTCATCAAATTCTTTTTGTGTTCAGTTTTTCTTGGACATATTTTTCTGTCTAATCCTTTCCCAATACGCCATTTCTTTCCCAAGTCGTCTGCTTCTTCCAACCTCTGTCCTTAGCCCCTCCAATTTTTCAGTTTCACATCTTTCTTTCAATTCTACTTTTTCTTCTTCCTTTTCTTCCTTCCCTCTCCCTTTCTGCTTTCCATTCACAAGAACCTCTGAGTCCTTCAGTTCTTACCTTCAGGACAAACTACCGCTTCTCCTCTGTGATGCCTGGGAGCGAATCGCCCTCCTCACTTCTCTTGCCTGGTGCTGCAGTGCCTTGGAGCTGCCGCAAGGAATAATTGCAGGAGAAATCTGTGATAACCCCTGCAGTCCTGGGAGGACGCGTGTTCGATGAGGCTGTGCAGGTAGCCAGGCTGTACCAAGTGACCCGTGGGGGCTCTCGGGGATGGAGCCTGCATACGGTGATGAAATCATACAGTACCCTATTGGTAGGATCTGACAAAAATGTACTGAATCGGAGCTCTGGGTTATGTGTTGTTTTTTTTTTCCTTTTTCTTTTTTTCCCAGAGGCTTATGGACATGGTGAAGTTTAATTTGGTTTTATTGGAGGTGGAAGAAGGATGTGCCCTGAAATTGGTGTGATCGGCACTGTTCCCCTGGCAGATATCAGATTCCTTTGGAAGCTCCGTGAATGCTGGAACTTCTCAGCAGAACAAAAAGAAATTTCATTTATTGTTAGCGGACAGTTTTCTCTTCCTTTAAACGGATGAAATGAATTTGGCTTAGGCCCTCAGAAAAGTTGGAGATGAAGTGTAACATCTTTAAATCTTTTCTTTCTCTTGCTTCTGACAGTCTGTAGCTTGAGGCTGTGTGGAGTGGGAAATGGATGGAAAGCAATCTTCCTTTGTGGAGAGGATAACACAAGGCTTTTGTACAGGTGGTGGAACAGTAAGGAGAAAACTTTTTTTTCCTAAAAGCTTTCAGTGTAAGGCTGATCTGTAAGTTGGAAGAAGAATATGGGGAAGTTATTCACAACTATTCACAAAACAAGTTTTATGGTGAGTTTGGGTTTGTGTGTGCGCGATGGTTAATTATGCAGAGGATGACCAAACTGAAACAGAGGCATTGCCAAGCCACGCTACCTTAGCTGCTGAGTGTTTAGATTTTCTGGTGTGTAGTCATCTTACTGTTGGCTGTCATCCAAGGTATTGCTGCACAGGTCGTTTGCGAGCAGAGGTTCGTTTTCTCTGCCTGCATTTTCAGCTAGTTACAGGTCTAATCAGGTGTGCGAGAACTTGGCACGCAAGGATCTCTTTATAATTGAGGAGAAACAGGTTCTCTTAGGATTTGATTCGGACCGATTCAGATGTCAGCTTTATGATGGTGGGAATTACCTTGTAGAAGTGCCTCTTTCACTGCACATGACCTTCTGGGGCTCGAGGTTAAGTGTGGATGTCTTCTTGTGTAAATACCTTAAGTAAGGAAGGTGATCTGGACCTGAAGCATACAAGTATTGTAATGGTGCCTGCACCCATGTCACGCTAAATACGCTGATAATAAATTAGGAAATGAGTCGTAATGAAAATTATTCCCATGGCATGCGCTTTATGACTTCTTCCTTGTCCTTAAATTGTTCTGGAAAACTTCGCCTAACGCACACAGAATTCTTATGTTCTTCATGATAATTCATAAAGAATTGGTGGGAGCCACCGCCCTTTTTTTTTATTGGCTTCCCTTTACCCTTGTGATGCACAGTACATTCTGCAGTTGTGGCTTTTTAAGGTTTTAACTATTTGGTGTTTAAATCCCTTTGGGTTTTGCCCGTGGATGAGCACAAATTCCTACTCATTCACACATTCCTGGAGACTCGAGCATGCTCCACAAGCTTGCAGAGTGAGCGAGCGACTGTGGTCACAGAGGGAAATGAAAATTGATCTTAGTGTATCTTCCCATCTTCCCACAATGGTGATTCTGATGTTACAAAGTCAGGTCGAATGCAGGTTTTGATGCCAGGATGTCCCTAAAATTCTGGAGGAACCAAGCACAGCCCTGTGATTTACTTGAAGTCCATGCAGCTCAAGAGTGCGTTCCCCGTAGGGTACTATGATAACACTTCAAGGTAATAATAAATAGGTGGGATAAGTGTTTCCTCTAAGTTAGAGTTTATATAGAACAATTTTAAAAATTGTTGTGTCTGTCATAATTGTAAACGGGTAGAGTATGTTGCTCAGTGTGGAGCTGACAACAACAACAAAAAAAATCAGGACTTGTACTACTAGTGAGGAGAAAAAAAACCATTTTATACTCCATTAAACTGTTACACATCATAAATAATTTATGCTCGGCTCGCTCTGTTCTGCAGCAAAGATGATAAACTAGTCATTTTAGGAGCATTTTAATGAATATAATAGTTTTCCTGACTTTCTCTGTAACAGAAACCATGTGCTTTGTGTATTCTCCTGGTCATTATAGGTATGTAAGTGCATTAAATAAGAATACATTTAGAAATGACTCCTCTGGTCTGAATTCCACAGGTACCTAGGATGGATCAAAATTATATGTAGTTTTCTTTTCATGTTGCTTAAAATAATATGTTTACATTGGTTATTTCGGTCATTTCCAAAAGTGTGTTAGCACGTCATGCAACCTAATGAGGTTGCCTGAATTCCCCGGCTGCAATATTAGTAATTTTTCTCGTTTGTACTAAACTTATAGATAATGCATACTTTTTCTCACATATTTTTCATATTTCATTGCAGACAGTCTTAGTTTTTTGAGCTAATTAGTGTTTTTTAATGTTATTTGTCAGTGAAAACTTCGTGCTTTTTAATTAATTAGAAAAAAACTCAAATTAGCATTGAAAAAATTGCAATTGCTGTTAGATCTTGGAGATTTAAAAAATCTTCTAGACTACAGCATTTTCTAATGTGGAATTTTAAAATCAGGTTTGACTGATTTTTTTTAGAAATATAGACACTTAGCTCTATATTCATAAAAGCTCTGTATTCATGAAGTTACATTCATCTTATGTATGATGTTTGGTGCTTCTGAACGTGCAACTTGTCTATTTTAGGGGAATGTGCTTGATGTTCTGAAAAGCTAAAGAGCTGAAATTGTGCTTCACTTAGCATTGCCTCATTTGGTTTTGATAATGAAAGTATAAAATGTGATATTCCTAGCAGGTAACAATCTATTCAGGTGAGTGATTCAGGAGAAGGGACTCGTGCTTGGCTTTCAGTGTCACTGCTGCATGTAAGCATGAATCCAGAGAGTGTTGTTAGTAGAAATTACTGTTCGGGTTCATGTTTCTGTAGTATGAAGTCCTCCTTATACTTTGTAATGAAATAGTCTCAACTCTTTCCTCATTTTTGCATGATATGCAGTGCCCTCAAATCTTCTTCCCGAAGCTCTTGAATGTAATAACTGAATTCTCTTTGGAAAGAGTATTCTTCCCGACAATTAATTTATACTGTTGTTTATACACCTACACAAACATAGTGCCTGAAACATCACGGATACTACCAACAGAACAACTGATGCTGTTCTGGTGTTCTTGAATTTGGAATAATGGCACAGATTGTGCTCTTCAAAACGTTTCTCTTTTTTGCTCTTGGTCTTACAAGTATCACCTTAACCTCTTTTAACATTAAAAGACAAATCCAAGTGGTTTTGTCTCTTTGAGAAAGAATAGGTGTGTAATTGTCTCTTTTTTTTTTAACATATATATTTTTTCCATTTATTTCCTGTTCCTTTAAAACATTTTAAACTTTGCGTATTAGAGAAACTATTGCAGGGAATAGTTTATAGAGAATTAAATTCATGGTATTCTGCCAGTAGATTACTTTGACTAGGAACTGTCCTCTGACAAATTAGTGATCGTTCTCTTTATATAGTACATTGCAGAAACAGCAACCTCCATATTAAATCTTAATCAATAACAATGCTTCGCTAATTACAGGAGCGAGTTTATATATTGGTTAAATTGCTGTTTGTAAATGTTGTATTATATTAACTAAAACAGCTAATTACCAGCAGCAGAATAAACATAAGGTTTGCTAAAAGCTTCCATCCGTAGCTTGGAGCAGTTGCTGCTGCCTAATATTTCAGTCAATGTGGAAAATAAGGTAATGACATTATAAATACATTTATAATGCAGGACAATTTCTTCTAAAATGCATGTAAGTATTATTGCTTTACTATGAAATATGATTTATTTAATGCATTTCAGCCCCCATAATATTAAGATATAATTGAAATGGGGGGAAAAAATTGCATGCAGTCAGAGACTGCATGAAAGTGAATCATGGTCTAAATTGCTTGTAATTTTAAAGGCACTTAGGGGAATCGTGAAATTTATATAATGCTGTCTTTGGTATAAAAATGTGAAGAAAACAGTTGTCCGGTCTTTCAAGTTTGATTTGACTTTAAATATTTTTGTATGCTAATGAAAGTCTGGAGCAGAGTGAATAAACAGAAATTCTAAAATTGGTATCACGGTTAAGAAATGGGTCCAGATCTGTTGAGTGGGGGACCTTTATGGTGACGATTGAGTAAAATAGCCAACGGTAGAGTGCAGTTTGGATAAAGCCATTAATAGAGGCATATGAAGGGAATGAATGATAATGTAAATGTTACCAGTGATCTTAAATGGAAATCATTTAAATGGGGCTGGGAATTCTGCTGATTAGTGCCTTCCAAAGACTGAAAATCACAGGTCTTGGCTTTATAGTTTAATTACCTGCTAAACAATTGCTAGTGACTTCACTAAATCACAAAGCCCCCAAACAAGTAACATCAGTAACTGCAGCTATGCCTGAGCAATTCCAATTTCCTTGATAATGGCCACCAGCCTGTGTTTAGTCTAACATAAATTGTCAGTTTGAAAGAAACCAGTAGTGTACTTTATCTTCAAGCACGTATTTTGGTCTAAAGATGTGATACAGAATTCTTAGTAACCCATACTTCTGTGGCAAGTTTCACTATATCTCAGTAGATGATAAAATTAGTACATGTAAAAATTAAGCTTTTTTATGATATGCGAGAATTAAACTTCTTTTGAAGAAATGACTTCATGCTTTTAAGATGTGTAATTTCTCCTTGTGTCAAATATTTTAATAACCCTGTGGAATAAATCATATACAGTTACACATCATTTCAGTAGCAGCTAGAACGTCACAGGGCTGAAGTTGAAATGGGAGCTGATTGTTCATCTCATCCGTATCATTTTCTGCCTACAAAGACTCCAGTCTCTTCGGCAAGCGTCGTCTTCTAGATCCAGTAGTATTAAAAGAGAAAGTTAGAGGCTTCGGCAGCTCCTCATCGTTTCCCCTTGCTAGAGGTGAGTGTCCCTCACCAACTGGCCTAGTAGCAATTCAGGTGAACTCTTCCCTAATTTGCTTTGGGCAAAATCTATTTGCTGAAATAGTTTAAATGAGTGTCTTGAGCTAAACTAATTCCCCCAGCGCCAGATTCACTTGCACAACTCTGCAGGCACATCAGTGGGATCAGTACCCTTTTCAGTGGGAGCAGCTGCAACCTGGAAGATGATGTTGAGTTTCATTTGACCCAAATTAATTTAAATCTCTTTGAATGATTAGTTACTTTGTTAGTAGTACAGCCTGGAAAATTCTATGAGGCTTTTCAATATTACCTCCAGATTACTGGATGTAATCACTTTTTTAATAAATGAGAACTTTGAGGCTGGCAAGCCACATTTGGTTTTATTTTGTTTCATTAATTAAAAACCATGGTGGGGATGAATAATAAACATAAAGAATTGGTAGCTTGACTGAAACGCCACAACTCCCTTGCCTCTGTATACTTCCTGCACACTGTTGCCAAGAGATTTGGTGAGGATTGATTAAAGGAGTTTGAAATAAGGCGCTGTCTGCAGAAGTTCAGAGTAATTGCTATAAGTACTTTTATTAATAAAGAGAGCTTGCATAGAATGAATTCTATCTTGGGGGCTCTCCAAGGGCTTTTACAAGTTAAATATATAATTAACCGTATTATCTCACACTATTCATAGAAATATTTTTTTGTATGATAGAACATACAGTAGCAGTTTACTGTGTGTAGACCTACTATGGGAAGTTTCCTTTAAATGTGAATAATATAATGCTAGTATTGCTGAAATTCAGTGATACTGAGCTGACTTGCGTGCTAGACAGACAGAAAGAGGAAGATGAATTTAAGCTCAGCCTAAAATGAATCAGTAACATGAGTTCAGAAGGCAAGGCAAGTATTGGACAGGACATTATGGTCTGCAGGTTTGCATGGAGTCTAGCTAGGGCCTTAACTTTATTTAGAAGTAGTAATTGCAAGCCTACTGCTTTTTAACAGAATGCCATACTTTTGTGTCATACTTGATCTGGGTTAGCATTGATAACTGCACTTATTTATTTATTTCAGACCAACTTTGTGCAGAAGCACCATACTGAACACAGTCATTGGGTAGCCACAAAATTCTTAACTGTTAAGTTACTGGAAACAACAGGAGCAGGATGTTACGGTGGATGAAACAAAGTGGGGCCGCTGCTGGCAGCGAGCTGAGGTTGCAGCAGAAGAATCAGAAAATGAAGTGTCCCTCAAAAATGCTCTGCTCTGACTTAGAGCGCTCAAATGTAGCGTTCAGGGCTGATACGTGCGTGGGTAACATAGTACAGAACCCAAAAAGATGCACCTTTTTTTTTTTTTAGTCCATGGAAAAAATAAAAGAACATGGATCAGCTTCAGTGCTGTTACACAAGCATATTGTAGAAGGTGATAATAGTAGGGTTTTTGAATAGGCTGATATGGTTCTTTTTTCCGTATCATCTCTCTTTTCTATATTCTCTCCTTTTACCGTATTCTCTCCTTTTTCTCCTGTATCAGTGGCTTTTTCCTCTTTTGTTTGTCCTGGGCATACCAGGTTCTTTGGTAAGGGGCAGAAGTGACTTCCACTGGCTGCTTCCCTCCCAGCCCTGCTGGAACCCATCACTGCCTTGAGTAGCCTTGGGCTTTGTGATGCACTCGATGAAGTCACGATGCCCACCTGCCAGTGACAGAAGTCACCTTTTGGAAGTCACCTGTGGCACCTTTCCGTGCTCCCTCTCCTCCCCCCGAGGTGCTGCAGCACTGGCTGGGGATGGTCCAGGGACGGCAGTGGGAAGCAGCAAATGCTGCGGGAGAACTACAGTCGTGTGGTGCCAAGGCAGTTTTTCTTGGAAACTCCACCTAACAAAGCAAAGGTAGAGCCTATTTAAAAAGCATTGAAGACTTGGTGTGTATCTCTCTACAGTGAAACAATTTTATTGGTAACTCTAATTTGAAAACTGAAGCTGTGTAGCTCAGAGATTTTTGTGCTCTTGAAACCTTCAGCAGGTTGTTTTTGTGACTCCTTCCATAGCGGGAAATGGGCTTCTTTTCTCACAACACCTACTCGCTCAGTAGGAATCTTGTTTTGGAACCTACGAAAGCAGTTTAACGTGATGTGCCTTAGTGTACGGGTGTCTGTGTCGGAGCTTCTCACTTCGCCGTCATTGATGCGATGCCTGAGTACGCTGTGAGAAAACAGATTCCGCTTTGCTGAGAGGATTATGCTGGGTGAAACTGGTTTCTAAAAACAGGAGGCAGTTCTTACGCTGCGTATCCAAGTGCTAGGTTGTTACTACAGATAATTTGTAGTATTTTTCTCAGGCTTGGATCTAAAATGCTTTTTAGAATAACATTTATAGAAGCACGTACTTTATCAAATTGTGGCCTTCACAAAGTTCAATGTGTCTTTATAACTGGTAAAATAGTAAAATGCCACAGATATGTGTGGTTTTACCCTGCTGGGCAGCTGAGCTCCACCACAACCACTCTCTTTACTCCCTTTCCTCAAAGGAAAAGGAGGAGGAAATACAATAAAAGGAATCAAGGGTTGAGATAAGGGCAGGGAGATCACTCCACAATTATTGTGACGGACAAAACAAACTCGGCATAGGGACAGCAGTTCCCCTCAGCCCCCTGCTCCTGTGTGGGCTCCTCTCCACAGGCTGCAGCTCCAGCCTGGGGCCTGCTCCTGCGGGGGCTCTCCATGGGCCGCAGCCTCCTCCAGGCCACATCCACCTGCTCCACTGGGGGCTCCTCCACGGGCTGCAGCGTGGAGATCTGCTCCGTGTGGCACCCATGGGTGCAGGGGGACAGCCTGCTCCACCAGGGGCCTCTCCACAGGCCACAGGGGAACTGCTGCTGTGTGCCTGGAGCACCTCCTGCCATCCTGCTGTACTCACCGGGGGCTGCAGGGCTGCTTCTCTCATGTTTTCTCACTCCTCTCTCCCAGCTGCTGTTGAGCAGCAGGTTTTTTTTTCCCCCCCTTTCTTAAATCTGCTCTCAAAGAGGCCCAATCAACATCACTCATGGCCCAGCTCTGGCCAGCGGCGGGTCCCCTTTGGAGCCATCTGGAGCTGGCTCTGACCTACCACGGGGCAGCTGCTGGGCTCTGCTCAGCCTCCTGCAGCCCCCCTGCTACCAAAGCCTTGCCATGTAAACCCAATACAATATACAAAGATCAAAAAAATGGTGTTTTTATCAGTGTCCTCTATCGCTTACCGTGTTCAATAAATGATTTTGAACGTTGCCATTTCATTTATTGAATGGTTTGTCTTTTTCTCTCTGAGAAGCTGACACCTGCATGCTGAGCTCTGCTAAAACAGTGATGGAAGTTAAAGGAATAAGGACGACAAAAAGCACAAATTAATAACCAAATTCCTAGTGCTAACAGCAATTATGTAGGAACAAAAACGTTATCCCCCAGCACCTGACAATCCCTAGCAGTAGTCAGCAAAACAAATTTTAATTTGCTTAAAACATGAGGTTACTCATAATTTAGACCTCAGACTTAACTGCTAGGTGTGGCAGGTGTGAGTTCTTGGATAATGCCAAAAATACTAAATGTGAGATACGGATTTGTAATGTATGCTAACATGCATGCAGGGGTGTACTTACATGCATGTGTTTCTTGCCAGTTGACATCTCTGTAATACAGAAAAGTCTCGAAATACTGAAAATAGATTAGATTAATGCTTTATCATTTTATCCTTCTAGAAGCAATATGTAAATATAGGTCTAGGTTCAGGGGAAAAAAAGGACAGTCTTGTTTTCTAGAGGAGAAATTGAGAAATATGCAGGATGTGTATAAGTGCATGTAGTGTGAGCTGTCATTTTAAAGAGTAAAGGCTGTATTTTCTACCTTTTCTGTATCATCATCTTTTTTTTTTTTTTTTTCTGGCTTTCCTATGTAGCTCTTGTCAGTTTGGAATCCCCCATGTGGCAATTCCCTGCAGTGCAGCAACCTTACTGCTTTAATTTTCAGATTTCAGCACTAATATCTTTTGTCAGAAATGGCAATGAGAAGAGATCGAGGAGATGTAAACTGACAGGTTTTACTTAGAGGAAAAAATATAACAGAAAACAAGCAGAGAATGTTTTGTCCTTTTCCTATTAGTTGTTTTGTATTTCTTTTTCTGCTTGGGGGGGGGAGGAGGGATTATTTTAAAGCTGGAGGGTGTGATAATATACAAAATACCCAAACCTGTATATTTAGTTATAATAAAGATTTACAAATAGAGGTGTTTTAGCCATTAATTGTTGTTTAAAATACATATTTTTTTATTTGGAAGTTCAAGTTGGATGCAATAAAATAGAGTAAAAGTGACTTAGACTAATAATAGCTTGTGCCTCAAAAGAAGAGGGTAGTTTTTAACAGTAAAAGTAATTTCGTCTGGCACTAAGGCACGTGCAAGACATTAACTCAGTAATCGCAGTCCTATGCTAATAGCTCTGTAGAATCACTTTTCCCCAGCAAAGGTATTTTATTTTCTGCTGCCTCTTTTAATGTGCCCGGAAAGAACTCTACATGTTTACTTTCTGAGTCTGGAGCTCTTGTTTCTCACACTGTGTCTCTTGTAGTGCTTCGCAGAGATGAGCAGAAGTGCTTGTAACTGCCTTTTTTCAGGCTTGACTCAGTGATTGGGGACAGTGTTATGTACACAGAACTTTTATCATATTTTTTTTTCAGTGTTACATGTAATAATGACAATCCACTTTAAAAAGTTTTTTCAGCAGTTTTCAGTTCTTGTTAGCTCAACTAAATTAATATTAAGGGCTGTATTTGATATTAAAGATTTCTTTGAGAAGCAGACTGTAACCTTAAACTGGTGAGTGCAGATGATAGCTCAGATAGCAAGTAATTTTCAGAGACTAAGCTTCAGCAAACGGAGCCTTCCTTCCATCATCACGTCTCATGTATTTAATTTCCGTTTACATGACCTTTCATTATCATTTGGGTATAATCCATATAACAGTTGTCCACAGAGTAGATAATCATCAAACACTAACTTCACTATTTTGGAATAAAAAGAGAGAAATTACTATTTTCTGTATGTATTGGACTTGTTACAGCCTGTGTTGTTTGGGTTCTGCAACACTTTTCTATACGGAAATGGCAAATGTAGTTGAGAGCTCGGCAGATTTCATCAATATTTCTTTTCATTTGGAGAAGAATCAAATAACCACGAGGAATCTCCATGTGATCTTGAAGTTGAAACTTCTATGGGCTGAGCTTAGAAATTTCCATCAATGTTGAACTTTGAATATTGGGGTGGGAAGGAAGAGAAAAGGGAAATTCAGATTTTAGCAGTAACTTTTGAAGTTGGAAGTGCTCAGAGGGTTTCTGAAGTGGCAAACTTCTGCTGTAGGGAAAGCTGCTATCGCCTGCTGAGCTTTAGGTATCATTGTCACGTTCAGTAAAAGCTCTTAATTAAATTTTATTGCTAAAGCTGCTTGTTAGTTCCTGCATGCAGGTGGTGCCCCAAACTTCTCCCAGAACCTCCAAGCCACCAGGGAGTTCAGCTAACAGAAGCTTGCAGGATGATAGAGATGTTTCTCCTTTTTAGCGCTGATGTGGTCTTCAGTGGATAGAGTTATACCCACAAATGGTAATTAAAAAGCCCACACAACGCATACCCGTGAGCCGTGTAAGTTTTGTTTCACAGACAAACCACAGAATTGTGGTGTTCTGGTCCTAGGTCCTGCCTGCAACATTCACATGAGAATTTTCTCGAGTTACAAATGCAGAAAAATACTATGGTGTGGCATAATTTAATAGTTAAGATTCAAATACTGTGTTTTTTTTTTTATCCTCCCTGCAGTTGGTCAGGCTCATGATATGTAAAAGTGAATTTTGGTAATGCTGTAAAGGGGAAAAAATATATTACAAACCTACCAAGCTGGTAACTTTGGAGCAAATGCTAATATTCTGATGTCAGATATAATTTGTTGACTTTTTTATTTGTTGTTTATTTTTATTTAATTAAACTGATTTTTTAACTTCTACTTGCAAGTATGAACTCAGGTGTGGGGTTTTCTGCAACCAGAACTTGGAAATAAAGATGAGTTTCAGACAAAAGAGAAGTTCCCACGAGTATTCATAGTCAAAACTGCCTTATAAAGGCAAAGAAATCTGGAGCTGCTGTTGAAGCTTTCATTTTTACCAGACCTGAGTGCAGGTCATTTCTCATATGCTTGGGTTGCTCTTGTGATTCTGGGTTGTTCCGTAATACCTGTAGGGCTCGAGCCGAACGCTTTCATTGCGTTGGGGTGTGGATGGAGAAACAACCGGTGATTTAAGTGCCTCAGCTCCTGACCGCTCGGAGTGAACAATTTTTCAAGAGGGATACTTTTCCGGGGATGGCTACTGAAGCAGATAGCCTCAGAGTGCCCATTACTTTGTTTCTCAGTAAATGAGCCATGAACTTGAGGTTTGGAGGGTTTAGCACAACTTTAACACCAACGTTACTGCAGCAAATTGACGGACGGAGAATTCTGCCAAGATTTTTGCCACGTAATTTAAACAGGTCTTTGTTTACACATGCAGATTTTAGGAGTGAAATTGTTATCTGTGGTTTGACTGTAGCATATGAAAGTCTTAAATTTCTTTCAAAATCCTTTTCCGTAGGAGCAGCATCTGATAAATTGCTTTTCTGCAGAAACTGGTGCTTTGGCAGCTGCCAGTCACTGTAGCCAAGGCTGACCAAAGGGGCTGCAGTTAACGAAGCGGCATATACAGCGCAGTCCTGACAACTTCCAATCTGCCAGAAACGGATAAAAATGTCACTGGTAGGACTGCCAACTTTTTAGCAGCTAGTAGTTATTCAGGAAGAAAAGCAGGAATGCTTCCGTGTGATCACAGAGCAGCTGAGGCTGGATGGGGCCCCTGGAGGTGATGTGGTCCCGCCGCCCTGCCAAAGGTTGGCTCGGCCAGAGCAGGTTGCTTTCTTTTCTCAAAATCCATCGTTAGCAGCGATATTTCTGAGAAGATTGAAACAGACAAAAAGTTCTGAAAAAAATGCCATATTTTGAATTATGATGTGTTCATTGGCTTGTGATGGAGATCGTAACATAATCATCACTGAGATATTACTTGAAGCACACACAACTGAGTAAAAACACGAAGTCTGTAAGGTACCCTGAGGTCAAATTATCAAATTATCAATATAATTTCATTTTAATGTGTGTCACGTGATCTTGCTTGTGTATAAGAGTCAGCATTTGCTTTGCATTCATAGCATCCTTTTGTAGCAGCCCGTGAAATGCTCCATTAAAATATCTAGAAATGGAGATTGAAATATGGAGAAATGAATTTAAGTTCAGGCTGCAGCAGTAATAGAGGGGTGGAAAGATGAAACTCTTGTTCTTCCAGTTTTTAATTTTACGACATAAAAATTCATGCTTCTGTTTCTAGTTTGATTTACTTGTTTAATCACATGCAATTGAGTCAGTACAGAATGACATATTAGGTACGACCAATATTTTAATTTGCTTTCTTATTTCCGTTGTGGTTTTCACGTATGTAGTAATTAGAGGTAATTTTGGGAAGCTGGAGCTGAACTTGAATTTGAGAAAAGGATCTGCGATGGGAAAAAAGGGCTGGAGAAAATAGTAATTTTTATTTATTTTTCACCCTCTGACTCTCCTAAACACATTTAATCCATGGAGCGCTCAGCCTTGCTTTCATCTATTATAAATGATTTTCATTTCAGCATGTCATTTTGCTTTTTCTGTTACGATGAAGATCAAAGTGACACAGGTTCACCACAACTGTTCAGCAGCTCTTTTCAATCCTGGACCTTAAAGTAATAGGATTAAGTTAATTTGTTCCTGTCTTAGATCTCTCTCAAGGCATGTGGCACTTGGATGGTTGGTTATTATTGCGTGCTGAGTGTGTTGCATTTTTTTTCTTATTTATAAATAAAAATATACTCCGTAGTTCTTAAAAAAAAAAATGTTTAAAAGGGGGAAAAAGCTATGCTAACAAGAATCACTCAAAACTATTACATCAAGAGTGTTTGAAACTCAGTTTTTTTGCCACAATTTTCTTTCTTCATGAATCATTTAAGGAAGGTTAGGTCCATCACTGGTGATTTCAGGAAGGATGATACCTGCACGACTTCATCACACCTTGAGCAGCCTTTAGTGTCGTCTGTTCCCAAATGTAGGCAATGGCAGCGTGTAGATTATTTTTCCTGTGGGTTTATACATAAAATATTTTTTGGGGGAAAAAGTAGTACGGCAGAATGGAATCTGGTTTTGGGATGCTGATGTTTTATTGATTCGCTGCCACGTTATGTTATTGCGAAGGGTGTTTGCCTTAATCTATGAGTTCGAGTAGGGGGAATACTTTAAAAATGGGGAGACAGCTTCACTGTGTTTCTGATATGATACTATTAATAAGCAGATCCTTATTTTTAAAGATTTAATGTTTAGAGCAGTGGTAAGGGTGTAGACATATTTCTCTTTTAACTCTAATTTTTCTTGCCATTATGGTTTTATGAATGTATAAACCTTAGTGATAAGATAATAGAAATTATTAACCTTTGCATTTAACTTAGTCTCTCAGATGTTTTTATTCCTTTTTATCCCAAGGTTTTTTTTTTAATACTAAGGCAGTCTTTGAATTGCTTATAAGTGTAATTAAGATTTTGTGAACATTTCATGTATTTTTTTCCTAGCCCTGAAAATATTAGGAATACTCTTACTTCAACTGTCACGAGGAAAATAGCAGTAAGATTGTATCTTTCACTCCTTCCTGCTGTGGGTGCATCTTAATTTAAGAAAATCCATCAAGAACGTAGAAAAATTAAAAAATAAATGAAGAATATTCCAAGTAACAAAGCTCCAGGAAGCATGCCAGTGCCATTCAGACATATGCTCTGGTAAACCGGCTTCCCAAACCGAAGTGCAGGATTTTGTTACGGATGTCCTTTGTAGTGCCTCATCTCATCTGCTGCTGTCAGCCACCTGCAGACCCTCACCTAAAACTCTGCTGCCGGCACTGTCGTCACCCCTGTTTGATTTGCTCCTTGTGGGTGCTTTTCTCTGACGGCACGTCATAAATCTTGTTTGTAGGGCTGTGGCCTGTGCCCACTGCTGCTTGTCTCCTGCGTGCTCTCTAGGAGGGGGTCAGCTGCAGGTGGAAGAGGTCTGCAGGCCTTCCTTCTTACTTTGTCAGGTTCACAAGTTGTGTTACTCTTTACAGTTAGTTTAATGGTAGAAAATGGCTTCCTGCGTTTTCTGCTGGTCTTGCCTTCTGGTGCCTAAAGGGGGCTGTGGGAAAGCTGGGGAGGGACTCTTTGTCAGGGGGCTTGGTGATAGGACATGGAGTAATGGCTTCAAACTAAAAAGGGTTGATTTAGATTAGATTTAAAGAATAAATTCTTCACTCAGAGGGCAGTGAGGCCCTGGCCCAGAGGCTGCCCAGAGGAGCTGTGGCTGCCCCATCCCTGGGGGTGCCCAAGGCCAGGCTGGATGGGGCTGGAGGCAGCCTGGGCTGCTGGGAGGTGTCCCTGCCATGGCAGGGGCTGGGATTAGGTGGGTTTTGAGGTCCCTTCCAATTCAAACCACTTTGTGTAAAAAAATGAGTGTTTAGCCAAGCTAAGTCGGGTATGAAGAAGCTTCTCGCATCAGAGTGCCTTCCTGCATGACAATCCTAGCCCTGGTCTGCTGGTTTGGAGTGCTTCGTGTTTGTGCCTGTGGGAATGGAGAGGAAATACTCGTGCTTGTCTGTGGCAGGAGTTTCCCCTGGTAGTGGTAGTAGCTGGACACTGGTCTCGGTTCTTCTTCCAACCTGCTTTTAGAGGACTCTGCCTTCTACCTCTTTACCCACCTTCCCAGCCAGACCAGGAAACTTAGCGCCTTGGAGGGGGAGCGTTATACCGACCCTTCGTGTTTTCCTGCAGGTATCCTCCGTTTTTCTTATTTTGCCCATAATAAATACTTCATTTTTTCTGTCTTCTCTGTGTCTTCATCATTTATCCCAGTCTTGATTTGCAAATAACCTCTGAGAGCACGTGGCTCAGGTCGCCTGGAGCAGATGAGCTGCGACTGCAATTTTACCCGCGTCTTCCCCAGTCCTCAGCCTCAGATGTGAACTGCTTTTTGCTTGTTAAGCCTGTAAATGTCTACGAGCAGACAGAAGAATAAAATATTTGTCAGAATTATTCCTCCCATAAATTTTAGACAGAAAATCTAAGTTACGTGGAGGGAATATGATGATAAAAGCTATTGCTCTTAAAGAGCTCAACAGAGCCTGGCTGTACCTGTGCTTATGCTCACTGCTCTGTTAGTTTGTACTATTTCCACCTGCATTATCCTTTTGAACCTCTAACTACTAGGGTAGATCTTTGTCTGTGTGGCTTCTTATTTTGTTTTCTTTTGTTGTGCAAAAAAGACATTTAAAAAGGGTACCGTCGGCACTTCTTCAGCAGTTTGGGAATGCTGGTGTTAAGGCTTTGAAAATTTTTTTGGGAGCTGAACAAAGAATATTAGTCAAATATTCAGTGTCTTTGATTCCATGTTATATTAAAAACAAACAAAAAATCCCTGAAGAAGTATCTGGGCCTAGTTTAGGTCCCGCTAAATTTGCTCATAGATGTGTAGATAAATGTTCTCACAAAAATGCTGATCCTTCTGAAAATTTCATCCCCTGTTATTTATATATACCATTCCTGCTCTTTCTGTATTTTGATTCAGATTCAATTCTGGTATCACTTGGAAGCCTTATGCATGGATAAAAGTGGAAACAGTTTCGGGCTTCAAAAAGGTTTTTTTTTCTTGTTTGTTTGTTTGTTTTAAGAAAGTGCCAATTAACATTTTCCTGTAGTATTTTGTAGAAGCCTTATATTTTCCTCTTAATCCTTTCATGTTTGCAAGCACACATGTAAGATCTTCACTGTCTGTTGTAATGTTTGAGATCAAGTTATGGAACGAGAAAGGTTTTTCTCGGTGTATACATAAAGGTGCATGCTTACATATTTGAGTGGCTGTATTACATATGCATATGTGAAGTGATGTTCTTTGGGTAGGTAAAAAAAAAAAAAGCGCCTATATGCCCAAAGCAGGTATATTTGCTTTCCACCTGTAGTATTTGAGGTAATTGAGAAGTCCAGACCCCCGCCTGCATTTCTTATGTCTCTTAGCCACGGCTACAATATTAGCTCTGTTTTAATTTGGGCACTCGGAATTTTAAATGCTTCCAACGTTCCCTGAAAATATACTTGTTTGCTAGTAGAATATTTATTTGGGGGTAAAAACGCATTCTCAAGAACATTTCTTTAGTTGTTAGAAGACCTTTGGTGTCTGTGCAGTTCTTAAAGGGTAAGACCCAATTGCATAGGAAATCCCAGGAATTCCGAGTGAGCAGCAACTTGCAAGGACTTTTTCTTGGCCCTATACTGGGGACCAAGCCCGTGGGTCAGGAAATGGCACTTGGTGGCCAGCCAGGCTAATTCCCTGTGGAGGAGGAGGCAATGTGTGACCATAAGGGCAACGGATCTGCTGCAGCTGGCATGGGCCAGCAGCTTAAGTAGAAAATAAAAATAAAAAACATCCCGAATTTACCTGTTTGATTTGATTTGATTAGGTGGATTCCAATCTGATAATGGCTCTCTTTATTTTATTTTATTATTATTATTATTATTTTAGTTTTGGTTGATGAAGCTGCTTTGCTTGCATGGGCCATGGACCATGTGTGTTTAGGTGTTTTATTTACAGAACTGAAAACAAAAAGTCAGGTTTGTCTTAAAATTAGGTTATTTTTTATTATAGTAGTAAAACCTTACAGCTTAAATTCCTGGGAAAACTGCCTAGGCCTTTTTTTTACTGACTCCGCTTAAGTAAGAGGAGATACGAGGCCGTTTCCCCACCATTAAAAAAAAAATACTGCTTGCTGTGTGTTACAGATGAAGATTTCATAAAAGCAAATAAGACTCTCTTTAATTTTAGTTTATAGGAGCAGAATTTATGCATCCGTGCTGGTACTCCGCGTAATGGAGATTCACGCTCATCTGTTCCACCTCTCCTCTGGAGTGTGTCTGAGCTGGGCCGGGGCTGTATGTCACCGCCGGTAATAACGTTTGTGCTTCTTCCACGGTTACCTTGTCAGGGTTTCAGTGCCCGAATACACTTTAACTTCGGCATGTAAATCTATTGCTTCCTCCACCCATAAATTGGGCTGCGAACGTAGAACGTGGCAGACGGCTAATAACGCTCAGTAGCATAAAAGAAAGAAGTGAAAAATAGTCATTGCTGAAGACTGCCTACTGCATTCTGAAAGGCAGGTTGCTGTTAACAGAGCTGACGGTTGGCTAGGGTAATGGGGGAACCCACTTTTTACAGGAGCCCTTCAGATGTTTTTCTTACGGGAGGTGCTATGTCCCATTTAAAAAAAGTCTTGCATTGCTGTAGCACCTTCTGGAGGCACAGATTCAGCAATAGGTTAAATGTAACGATACCATTCGCTGCAATGGTCAACGTGAACTTTGCTGTGTTGTCTCAAAAACCAATTTGACCTCATCTCCTTAAGACTTTACAATGTAGCAGGGTCATACTATGTGGTGATACGTGTACTAAAGGGTGCATGTGAGTATTTTTCTCCCATACGAATAATTTTTACCTATTTTTGGAATGTTCAGAGATTGCCACGCGATGAGGTCTGTTGTGAGAAAGATGGGATTTCTGTTGGAAATTCAGTTCCTTAGCCTCTCCATCTCTTTGCACGTGTATCAGTGTTAAATGAAGGTAGAACACCAGGTACAGCTTGAATAGCTGTGCTGCTATCTGGTATCTTGCGGCCGCTAGTAGTTATAATGATTATTTCTTTTTTCTGATGCAGTATTTTCCTTTTTGAAAAATTTCTTTTTGAAAATAGGTCTCTCTTAACCTATATTGTGTTCTTCTAGATCCAAAATTTAAGAAGGAGAATCTCTTTAGTGTGGCTGTAGATGCCTGCGCTCATGAACGGGGAAGAATTCCAAAAATATTCCAAGAAGAGTGTACAGAAAGTCAATTATATTTACCTCTAACGTTGTTTGTCTCTGAAACCTGATCTACCATGCAATTCATGAGACAATTTGAGGGTAGAAAAAAGTGGATAAATAAGTTTTCTTTTTGTTTCACTGCAGGGCCAGGCCGTACCCTATTTAGTAACCTGAAACTGGGTGTCATGTACTCTGTGTTATGAGGGATGAATTAACATTTTATTAATCTTTGCCTGTTTATGATCAGTCATGTTTTGTTCTGCAGAATCTTTTTTTCCTCCTCTTCTAAGGACAGAGAAAAGTTGCTACTTTTCTACCATTGCTGAATTAATCTAATTTAAACAATTCCTTGCTATTCTCAATTTCGTGCAAATACCAGAGACGTTACTTCTGCAAGTAGTTGGTATGTCTCCACACGTTTAGAAAATTAAGCACTAATTCTCTCTGTGGCCTAGAACAGTCTGTATTGCATGACAAATAAGGTTTAAGTATGTGGTAAAAAAAAAAACACTTCACCAATTCAGAGAAGAGCTTTGCTTTCTAGCACTCTAAATGTTGGGCAGTACACAAAAGAGTGTGTAAAATTGACATGTTTTAGCAACTCCCAAAATGTGGAAGGTTTTTTTGTCCATTATTATAAAAGTACTTGACAGCTTATATTTTCCTGAAGCAGTCTATTGACTGGGATGAAATCACTTTTCTGTAAAGCACTTTTAAGTGCTTGCTTTCACTCGCGGACTTGCTCACCCACAACATAAAACGGTCATGTTAAAATAATAGTATTCCTTTATCAAAATGTATGGACTGTAGGTTCTCTGAGCACTCTACAGACAGCTCTGGAGTCCTTGCAAACATCACCGATACGCAGGAGGAAAGAAACTCCTCCTGAGGTTGAACAGGCAGTCGAGCTCAGGGTGCAATTCACACACCTGCACTCCAGGACTGTACTTGCTCCACTTTAGGGTCACGTTGCTTGACGTGCAGGGCGCTACGTTGGACGTCATTTATGCGGGGTGCCCTTGAGCCAGAAGCTGTTTGCATTGGAGTCCTAATTCTCTTCTGCTTAAAACTACAAGCAAACAAAAAGTAGTAAATGTCAGGATAGTTCTGATCACTAAAAACATTTACAGCTTTGGAAATTATAATAAAAGGGAGCACAAGTTTAGCTTAATTGTTGTTATGCCTTCTAGCACTCCTGTTCTCAAGAATGGAAGAATTCCTGAAATACCTCCAGGAACGGCTTATTGGATGTTAATTATTGTCTGCAGTATATTTTTTTTACCCTCTTATCTCTTGAATATATATTACATTAAATCTTGCAGGTGTTCTTCCTTCCACTAATTGTCCATATTGCATTTGTGCAGTGCTGAACGCAGCAGAATCCTAATCGATGTCTAAGGTTGAGCTGCTCTATTTGTGATACAGCAGTAAACGATAAGGAAAACCAACATCGTAATTAATAGTTTCTCTAGTGGTGGATCATAATGAGATGTTCTGATCCATTCCTACCCAGCCCTTAAGGTGATAATATTTGATTTTCAAGTGATTGGCTCATTACTATTTCTATTGAAATTACAGGCCTAATTTATACTCACCGTAGGTAGTTGTTTAGGCAGAAGTGTCGAAGAAGATTGGAAATGATGGCTGTGACAATTTTGCCTTTTTCATTGTGTGTTTGGGGAGGTGAAGAGAGGAAAGGAGGAGAGCAGAGATGAGGAGGAGGAAGCTAGAGGAGCCATCAGTGTTGGTTTCCTTCGGTAAACTTACAGCATGGACTCGCTGTCCTTGTCTTCATTGTGCTTCTCAGCACTTTTGCTCTTCTCCAGCCTGGAAAATTGTGCTTTTTGCTGTGTGCATTTGTCTGTCTTAAGAACAATAAGGCTAATGGTAGGAAATTTGCTGAGCTGAGAAGCTCTGCAGTCTTTCTTTCTGCAAAAGCCATGTGAACCAGTTTGGCATTCTGGTTTCAGCAGTATTTAAATGTACTTGTTAGCTATTTGTTTCCTGCTGATGAGATGTTTTGTGTTGCTTTATACCTTGAGTTTTATTTCAGGTTGGCTCCTTGTAGCATTTTAGCCCTTACTAACGCACAGATGAGAGGCAGCTCTGCAAGACTTCCTGGAGCTTTATGGATGGATCTGCTTAATCCCTAGATAGGTTGTTGTCCTGAAAGAGAAAAAGGAGTTGGCAATGTGTATTTCAGGCTTTTTTTCTTTTTGGTCTTGTAAATATGGGCTGACAGCAACTGTGACTGAAGTGGCTGAACTTTTTTTTTGTTTGTTTTTTGTCATATGCAACAGGGACAGGCATAGTTGTCTGGAGGAATTTTGTAGCATCCAGGGAGTATGAAAAGGACAGGGAGTTTCCTCCTAATCTCTTATAATTCACACTTGACAGACTTCAGTATTTTTAATTGTTCTCAAAATGATGAGGTTTACAGCCCTCGAAGGAATCCAGTCGCAACTACCTCATAGGTATAACTGTGGATGTTCTCAGAGTTAATACAAACATCTCAACTTTTTCTGGATTTCGCTAAGCGATTGGCTTCACTGATAACTTGTGGCAATGAGTTCTGCAGGTTAATTATGCATTTAATTGGTTCCAAATTTGTTGCTTTTCAATTTCACTGTTCGCTGAGTATCTCCTCAGTCTGGTATGCTGAGAAGGAATAAATGAGAGAGCCTGACTTACCTTCTCTGAACAACTAATTATTTTGTATACCTCTATCACGTACCCTTTGTACGCACAAGAGGCACTTCTGGTGGTCTTGGTATTTAGACTTCCCCAGTTTCTTACTCCTCTGAAGCTTTTGGGTATAGTGACCAGAGCTCTGGGAAGATCTGCTATTAGCCTACATCAAATAATGCGATCGCAGTGTGGTGCTGTCTTCTTTCCTCCTCTGTTCATGAGTCTCTTTCTGCCCTAGCTCTGCTATTGTTACGCACCGGACAAGTTTTTATTGGCTTGCCTGCAGGAATATAAAGCCTTTCTCTTGGGGTTTACAATCAGATTAAAAATGCTTCACGAGGCTGGTACAGGCTTTTGCTTCCAAGCTGAATCGTTTTCTGTTCGTCCTCATTGGATCTCCCCTTTCTTCAGGCTGCCTGTTCCTTGTAACTTAAATAGCTTTGGTTTTGTTCTACACGGTCTTCTCTGGTCTCTAATAGCACAAAATGGTCTCCAGCTCAGGTTGTCTCCATGTAGCATTTTTTCTCGATGATTGAAGTCATTACATTATTTCTGAATAACCCATTAGTCAACGGTTTTATGCTTTCTTACTGCCAAAAAAAAAAAAAAAATACAGTAAAATGTAGCACCATGTTTTTGTAACAGCCAGTCTCTGCCATGGTATGTTTCTCTCTCTCTAAATGTTCTGTCAACAAATTGACATGACAAGGAAGTCAAAATAAGATAAGGAATACAAATGTTAGCATCAGACCATCTTTTAAATACATTTACTGCCTCCAATTAGTTATTGGTGTGCATGAGGTTTTTTAGTTGCTCTGTCCCATGTTACTGGCATACTTAGAACTGAGCAGGGCTTTAAAAAAGCAACAACAACAACAAAACAAACAAACTTAAATTCTTTTCATTTGTTTTTCCAGCATGCTCTTTACAAAAACCAAGTGTTTGTCTTCCTTACTGTCTTGTATTAATTTTGCTTTTTTTTATATATAATTTAAAAAGCATGCTATAATTTTTCTGTGCTTAGTATATTTTTTATTTCTGATAGAATAATACCACCAGCAGAGTTTGTAGTCCAATCATATTAAACATGGCCCAGGTATGTAGTGAGTTCCAAGATCTGCCCTAGAGATTTTGCAGTCGAATGAGATGAGAAATAAAAGTGCAGTGAATGGAAGTTGGACACAGAAATTCGATGGCACATGTTATAGGATTTTACAGAAGGAAGATGCTCACCAATAATCAATGTATAAATCAATCCTTGCTTGTTTCAGAGGTATTCTGCTCAGGGCAATGATTCTCTTATGGTCCTGTTTCAGAATAATTTGCTGAAAGCTGAAAGAAAATTCTTGAAGACCTGGCCTGTCATTTGCTAATTAAAGGAAAAATAAACATTCATTCTTGCTGCGTATAAATATGCTTTCTGCCTTTTTTCTGCCTGTTTCCCAAGATTTTCCTTTTTAGCTGTGCTGAATGTTAGTTTATATTTAATGTATCAAACAGGTAACTTTTCTTATCACATAGGATTTTCAACATTAAGTGAATAATTTAGAGAAGTGATGAAAAGAGCGATGGAACAGTACTATAATTTGCTTACATTGAGTTTTTGAAGTGTTACAAGGAATGAAACGAAAGAGCTAAAAAGCCATTATGTATTCAACGGGAGTTTTGTATAGCCTTGGTATATACAGCATACCTACCAGCTATAAATACTTTCTTCACCATTACGTTTTTTACTGTTTCCTGATGGGTAAAGGTCTTTTGTGAAAGCTGTAGTTGTAGCTTTCACAAAACTGACCAAACTGATGTTCCTTTGGCAATGCTGACAATAAATACGTAAAATTTCATTGTTACAGATGGATTAATTCATGTGCACCTTTTAAAAGATCAGCTTGTTGTTGAGTTGCAACTTCTATATTAAATAATTTACAGATCGCAGCTCTTTTTTCTATCGAGCTGATTAAGAAAGTCTGTTTTGAGATAATGGCAAACAGTATGGCTGAATTACTTGAAAGAGAGACAACGAGTTTTGATGGTTTCTTTATTACAAAAGAGAAAAGTTCAGTCTAACAGGATCTAATTTCCAAATGATACAGATAATCCATTGTCATAAGAATATGTTTAAATGGTAGCTACTTGAATATCAAAAAATGAAGGTACTGCTTATATTGTATTTTTCAAACTGAGAAACACCTGGAGTAGTTACAAGCTGCAAGTGCTTCTGTATCTTAAGCAGAAATCAATAACTTGAATAGCTGAGAAGGAATAAATATACTCTTATATTGTATTCACGAATGCGTTTACCTTCTTGAGCATCATCACCGTTTGCTTTAAATGGAAACTGGTTGCCAGGATAAGAGACCATGCAGCCAGTTCCAATGATGTGTCTTCTGTTCTAAGGAAATTGCATCAATTTAGATACAGTTTCGATTATTTCATACAAGAAGTAAGATATTTGCAGATGGAAAATAATGCCAGAGAACGTGTGGTCCCTGATGCTTCTGGACCTCAAATATAGAGGATAGAGTAAGTTTTTGTGGGATTTCAGGTGAGATTGACTTTGAAGTGGGCTTCAATGAGATGTTGAGTTTTCATTGCTTATATTAGTGCAGTGCCTATGAGAGTTATTTCACTGTTTGCCTTCAGTCTACTGAATCTTCAGTTTACAGAGCTTCAAAAAATATAATAACATAATATGAAAGTGCTAGCAAAAGCAAGAATAAAAATTCCTAGTTGTAGTTGGACAGCTTAAAAGATGTCAAAATTACCTCTAGACTAAATAGTTAGCTATTAGGCAACTGAGATGCAAGCTTGTTATTAACTTGGTTTTGGACTATGGTCAGGTGTGAGAGTATCTTCTGAAAGGGTCATGGTTCCTTGTGCTTTCCTTTGTCTTACGTGGTGTTTTACAGTACATCAAATATTCAGTGCTTCTTTTTACCTTTTCTTTGTCGTTCTGTTGTTCATTTCAACTAGGAATTTCAAAGTAAAAATAAAAATAAAACACACAAAAGTTAGGAACGACTAGAACAGTGATATGATAGCACAGCTGGAAGTAGAACATAGTCCTAAATCAGTTTACTGACAGTTGTTCCTTCTGAATTTTACAGAATAACAGTTCTCTTGCTCCATTTTTATGTAGAGAAATCCAGTTTGGCACATATGGAACAGTCGATGACTGCTTCTTTAAGATTAGTGGAAACTGTAAATGTTTGACATATGACTGAAACATCAGAAGCTGTCAGAAAAGGTTATAGACATTATTTGAATTACTACAAATACCTGGCAGCAGTACAGATAGTCTTTGATATATTTGATCTTTTTGGACTGTATTAGTTAAATGAAAAGAATGTGTACAGTTTCGGAAATAAGTCATGCTTTTCTTTTATTCCCGCTGGCATGCATACATGCCATGCAGATTTGCTTAGTGTCTGTTGTTTCTTTGAACTATGATTGGACGGAAACATGAGGCTTTTCTGCATATTGCTAATGAATGTAATAGTCGTTAATGTATTTTAATTTTCATTTTCAAGGAAGCAAAATCTTCAAACCATGTTGATTTCACGCTGAACAAGCCAGATGGTTTATCCAGTGAGGAAGAAAGTCTGGTGATGAGTGCAGGTTTTCTTCAGTCCTCGTGTTGTTCATTTCATGGTAGCGTGGTACAATTGTATGACCATTCTGCCCCTTGTTTTGGGGACAGAACCATAACATAATTGAGGTGGGAAGAAATCTGCAGTCTCTCAAGTGAATGCTGACTCAAACCCTATCTATGCTGTTGCTTCATCTCCTCTGTGAACTTCCTTGTACAGAGACCTTGTGGATGAAGGCACGATGAAGATTGGGCTGTGCCGTCTCCATGCTTTGGGGTTTTCAAAATCCAACCGGGTACAGCCCCTAGGAGCTCAGTCTGGTCTCTTAGTTGATCCTGCTCTGATCAAGAGCATGTGGTAGGTGGCCTTCCAATGGGAGCTATCCTCTGATTCCATTGAGTACTGAAGCTGTATGTGTCTATTCTCCCTAAATCATACTGGTGCTTTTTTCAACTCCATTTATAACTAGATTTAGTAAATGAAGCTTAATGGCATGTCCTGTGTAGAATAGATCCTAACTTGTTCATAAATTCAATTTTTTAATTTTCTCCATTAGCCTTCTCTCAGAGTGATCTTTTCTACTCCTCATTCTTTTAGGACTTCATTATTTTTAGAAACTGTACTGTAGCACATTTACTGGTAATTACAAAAGCTTGTTTTAATTACAGTTGTCAAAGAATATGTTTTATGATGCATTATTGTTGCTGCTGTTTCTAATTCATAGCTATTTTCCACCTTTACAAGTGGAAATTAGCATAGCTTTTTTGTAAGTGATGTTTGGATCTTTTTTTGTGGTTAGGAATGATTTTATGAATAGTGATATATTCAAAATAAGTTCTTTTGAGGGGTAAGGAAGAAGCATATGCTCCTAGTAATATTGATAATTGACTTCTAGTGCCCATTCAGGATGGTGTGTATACATACTTTGTCTGTGTGTATATATATTACTCTTTATATTATAAATTATTATTTATATTATCAATACATATATAGGTTGAAATAGAAGACAAAGTCAAAGCTGTTGTAATCCAACACATATTAAATGTGGAAAATTAATCGTATTTATTGGGACGCTATATGCAGTGAATGAAGATAGTAGTTTTGCTGACCATAATTATGAATACGAGTAACTAATCCTTTTCACGTTAATCGACATGCAAATGTGAATGCATGGGATTATTCATGATAGATCAATGTAGTCCACTGCAAAAGTGTTTCTGTGCAGAACAACCTGGTAGATGTCAGAAGCAGAATATCTGTTTCACAACACAACAGTCACAGTCTGCACATGAGTGACGCTAGTGTCAATGATCTCGTGAATTCACACCCTGTTTTAACTCACAGGTATACTCATCCAACAAATTTCAATTGGAAAACAAAGTCTTTCGCTACATAAATGTGAAAGATGATTTTTGGAATGGCATTTGAGATCTGCTCTCCTGCAGTTCTGGTGCATCAGATCCTCCCTGCCCTGTCAGCAGTTCTTCTGCCAGATCTTCCTCTTTTGGAGCTGCTGAAGGCCAGACCTCTACTGCTGTTTTCTTTGCCTGTTAATCCATTAACCTTTTCTTAAAACTACACAGGCCTGCCTGAAGGCCTATAGATATTTTCTGTGACCTTTCCCTATATTCAGTGGCAAAAAGGCCCTCATTTCTGTAGTTAGCACTTCATCGGGCAAATCCCCATAGTCTTGTAAACTCGCTCTGACAGTCAGAGTGCTCTTTGAGCCCTTGGACCCAAAGCCATTTTCAGCCTTGAAAGTCACATAGGAAACCTGGTCCCTTGGTCCCACTTACCCCTTACTCTGCCTTTTTTTTACTGTGGTAGTGGGGAAATAACCATGAAGCAGCTTGGCAAGACCTAGGCAGATCACTCCACCCCTTTCAAATTGCTGATGATGCCTTATAAGTTTAGTGTTGAACTCTTATTTTGAAGCAGATTATTCTTCTCTAACTGAAAAATGCAAACTGAAGTGATCTCAGGGGTGTTCTTCTGTAAACTCGATGGATGTTAATGAATTTGGAGCTTGGAGCCCTCACTGAGGGGCAGCTGTAACCCTGGGACTGCTGAGTGCTTCAAGAGCTAATTTTGAAATCAGCCTATAAACTTTCCATCCTAAACTACCTGGTATTGCTTTATCTGCTGAAGGTTCTTAAAGAAAAGCAATAATGAACTGTACACAGCTCCAGCCTTGCTGCATACAGCTATGTGGGTTCCTTTATTCTTTTTAAAAATAATTGTTAATTGTTTTCAACCGGCTGCCTATTTGTGCTACAAAGGACAGAACAAATGTGTATGTTTTGTACCCAGAGAAGCACAGAGTGGTTGAGGTTTGAAGAGGCCTTTAGAGATCGTCTGGTCCAACGCCCCTGCTCAAGTAGGGCCACCCAGAGCAGGGTGCCCAGGACCATGTCCAGGTGGCTTTTGAAGATCTCTGAGGGGGAGACACCACAACCTCTCGGGGCTACCTGTTAAGATTATCCTGAGTTGGAAGGGACCCACGAGGGTCCAATTCCTGACTCCACACAGGACCACCCAAAAACCAAACCCTGTGTCTGAGCGCAGTCCAAATGCTTCTTGTACTCTGTCAGGCTTGGTGTTACGACCCCTGCCCTGAGGAGCCTGTCCCAGCACCCAACTACCTCTGGGTGCAGAACCTTTCCCTAACCCCCAGCCTGACCCTCCCCTGTCCCAGCTCCATGCCGTTCCCTCGGGTCCTGTCGCTGTCCCCAGAGAGCAGAGCTCAGTGCCTGCCCCTCTGCTCCCCTCATGAAGGGGCTGCCGGCCGCCATGAGGCCTCCCCTCGGCCTGCTCTGCTTGGAACTGAACAGACCGAGGGCTCTCAGCTGCTCTGCACACGTTTTGCTCTCTAGGCCCTTCACCATCTTTGTAGCCCTCCTTTGGACATTGACTTATAGTTTTATGCCCTTCTTACATTGTGGCACCCAAAACCACACACAGTGCTTGAGGTGAGGCTACACCAGCATGGGGAAGAGCAGGACAATCCCTCCCCTCGCCTGGCTGGCCATGCCATGCCTGAGGCATCCCAGGGTGCGGTGTCCCCCCTGGAAGCCAGGGCACTCTGTTCACTCATGTCCAACTTGCTGTCAACTGGAACCCCAGATCCCTTTCCATGGGACTACTCTCCAGCCTCCCATTCCCCAGTCTGTACATATAGCCAAGAGTTCCAGGGCTCTGGTGCCCACCCAACATACAAGAAGTATTTCCAGATGTTCAGAGGGAACCTCCTGTGCTCCAGGTTGTTCCCAGTGCCTCTTACCCTGGCACTGGCCACCACTGAACAGAGCCTGACTCTGTCTTTGTACTTCTCTTCATGTATTTATACCCAGCATGAGAAGGGTTTGGCTTTGTCATGTGAGTGCTCCAATGAGCGTAGACTGAATTTCCCTGTGGCTGTGTATGAGGCGACGTTCAGGAGTTTTCTGTAGGCATCTGTTTCTCTGATGCTGGAAACTCATCCCGGTGCTGTGCCAGATCCAGGCACTACTTCTGAAAATGAAAATCCAGCTCGGCCTTTAAGTCTTGGTCTGAGTTTCTAGTAATTCTAACGTAAATGAAAGTGAAGAGTTAATATTAGTGATCTATTTGTGTTTGGTTTTTTTTTTTTTTTTTTTTTGGTTTTAATATTGGATTATCTTGGGAAGGTGGGCTGCTTCTCAAAGGTGACCTTCTAGATTTCTTTTCTAAATAACACCCAAGTAAATGCTTTGTTTATTAAAGCTACTTTGTGAAGAAGCAACTAACCTGTTTCAATATCTCATTTACAACTAAAGTGCAGCATTCAGCTAATTGAATACGTGGCTACTGTTAATTATTTTGTTACGGCTAATGGATATTCACTGGGATCATGTTGCTGCAGCCCCATAAATATAACGTTACCTTACAACTTTTTATTTCTGCAGTGAATTCTGTTCTGTTGGCATATTTATATCGTCTCTAGTATAAATGTGTGTGTAAATATATATATTTTTTTTTCTCTGTCTGCATTATTGTAGAAATGCCAGGGGTGTTAGCTATATAGAAGATACTTCTATACTGAGTTTCTTACTGGCCTACCAAATTTTCCAGTTGCTTTCACAATACAGGGAACTAAAGCTTTAGTTTAATGTATTTTTTTTGTGTTCCTACAATCTAGTATGTCTATTTTATCAGTGACTTAAAAGCTCTGATAGGTTCAGGGCTAAAAGAAAGCACTGTGAATATATTCTGCAGCTTGGCCCCCATGTCCTTTAGTGTAGAAAAATCCAGCTGTTTTGATCGCTAATTATCTTGGGGGGGAAAAAGAAAAATAAGCAACTTGTCAGGGCAAAAACTCACATTCAGCCACATATCTTGGGAACAAACACCATATGCACTCCTCTGCTCATTTGGTCTTCCATATATATATAAACATAGTGATCAGAGCCAAATAAAAAATCTACTTCTCTATTTTGGATGGCTTTTGATCAGTAAGATCAATGCAGGTGGAAAAACTTTGGTCGCAGAAGCACATGGAGGTCCTCTGGAAAGTTTTGCTGACTTAAACCTGTCTCAGAATTAATGGTATCTATACAAGAGAAAATTACAGATCAGTAGATGTGAACCTGAAAAGCAGTATTTTCTAAGAGAATTCTACTTCTTACCTATATGTACTCAAATTTTGTTTAAATAGGAATGTTTCATGACGCTTTGTGTTTAATCCATTTTTCATCATTCTCTACCTTCCTTTATTTCTGCTGACCCATGTAATAGGATAATGTGAGTGTATGACTTGGAGATGCAATATCTTAAATGATCCAGTTTAAACACGCTTGTCTGTGGTGTGAGACCTGAAGCATACTTTACTATCAATCGTTTCTCATGGTAATTTAATCAAAATCAACATTCCAGAGTTTTTAAAGTAATTTTTATATGAATGTGTTCTGTTTGAGTTCCTCAGTGTCAGAGAGGTCCTGACCAATATACTGTGACCTGGAAACTCTTCATTAGTTCTTTTTCTTCAGCTTTCGTGGCATCCGTGCTCTATACTTCCATTTTATGAAACACTTTGGGCAACTTGTGATGTCCTATTAAGGCTTTTGGGGGCGTTTTTCTAGGAATGTGACTTTCCTAGACATCAGTCGCTGAGAGCTTTTCTTTGTCCAGTTGAAATTTCTTGAGAGTTTTCAAACACTGTCAGAGCTAAGATCTAAGCTAGCGCTAACTTGCCTGCAAAGGGTTTTAATAAAAACTAAAAAATCACATGTTGATGTGTTTGTTTTTTGTTTTTTAATAGACGAGATGTGCATGTGACCTGGTCACTATTAGATATGAAGACCAATAGGAGCAATGACAGTATTTGGACATTAAACCACGGTTAACGTGGATGGAGCCAGTCTGATGTAAACTTTTATGATGAGTGGGTCTTAAATCCTTCATCACTGCAAGGACTAACATGCAGAATATTGGGAATTGAGTTGAAAATAGTAGCTACATAACATGGATAAAACATAATTTTGCTTTTAGAGAAGATGCAAAAACTATGCAGAAGAGCTGCAAGCTCTTCTATAAATTAGAAATGCAGCTGTAGCATGGTGCAGTCTTTAGCTCTGCTCTGATGGCAGAGTGTTAAACATAATCAATGTTTTTACCATTGCTGTACAAGATGTTTGGATTTTTTGATTGAACCTAGTGGGATTTGTCTGCTTCATAAAATGGTCTGCATCAGTTGTGAAGATTGCCTCTCATTCTTTCACTCCTCATCTTTATCTGCGAGAGGAAGGATCCGTTAATCTCCTGCTATTGTTTTCTTTCTATGAGATGAGAGAATTGATTCTGATTGATCAGCTGGACCTGGAGGAGAGGACAGGTTTCTGACATAAGGCCTTTTCATTTCCTTGGTCGTTACAGTGTACCCTTGACCTGTTGTGTTTTTACGCCCTGAACGTTTCTGCTGTTGTGAATCCTCAGAAATGGGGCACATGAAATGAATCACGACATTCTTACACATTTTTTATTATATCTTACTGGGTTTCCAAAGTCAATTTTATTGCTTAGCTTCAGGTCATCAATAGAGTCGTGTGAAACACTTCTGAATTCTGACATAAAACTTTAAGTTCTTGGGAGAGGAATGGAGCATTAATTTTACAATTTCTTTGTCACTGGCCTATTTAACTGTCCTCGAACAACAGGCATGTTCTTGAGTTTGCAGATATTTGAGGGATCATGAGGTGGTTATGCATAAAATGATTGCATATGGGTAACCATGATGATGCATCGAAGTATAGGATTAAATATCTAGAAGGGGGTGGTTTGGGGATGCACAACCTGCAATGAATTTTCAGTTGTTTCCTTGTCTGAACCAGGACAAGATGCGGGTTTGAGAGGTGATACAGGGATTATCTGGGAAAAGCAGAACCGTGATCAATACGAAGCGTGGTAGGTAGATTGTAGAATATTTAGCGTAATCAGCTTTGGAAAAACCTGTAATCAGTTTTCTGTAGTGAATAAAGGATTTAAATGATGGTGGTCAGGGCTGCAGCATGTGCTCCACGGCATTATACTGAAGAAAGGATGGTGGAGGAATAGCAAGGTTCGACTCATCCAAGTAGCATTACAACTTGGCTGTGTGCTTTTCTGATGAGCAGGGACATTTTTTGTGAAGTTGCATATAAAAGACATCTTATATGTAGTTTTTAGCCTTGTTCTACATCGCAGATGTGCCTGACAGGCATGTATTTTTCTGCATTCCTGCTCTTCACCGTTATATAATAAATTTAACTTGAACATTTTGATTTTTTTTGCATGCTTCAGGAGATAGAAAAAAAGGTAAGTTTCTAAGTTAGGATTAACCCAAACCCCGAAGTTTTTATTTTATTCTTTGTCTGTCTGCAGAAACAAATCTTGACAAAGAGAAGCCCTGAATCTGTACAGCAAGCATAGCACAATGTGTAGCATAAGTTTTCTGACATGCTTCTGTGAGCATGACTGGAAGTGCCATCATTAGTAGTGAGAGTTTACACTTCCCATTTTTCATGATGCTGCTACAAAGGGGAACTATCTGTAGTTAACTCTGTGGTATCAGTACCTGGGTGAAAATATGTTAAATTACTAATTTTAAGTAGGCAGTTGTGGAAATGACCACTGATAGTTATTTTTTTATTCACCGAACATGCTTCATTATTAAACATTATTTACCTGGAATGTGTTTGCACCTCATACTTGAGGTGTACGTGTATTTGGTATGTATGTGTATAGTTTTAATGCATTCGGTAATTCACGGTGGGTCCCTAAAATACTACATACTTGAACATACTACAGATAAAAGCAAAAAAAAAAAAGTTGACTTGCTCAATAGTGCTAAAAACAAGGTGTCTTACAGGAATACTGAAGTCATAGTGGTATTGCAAAGACAGACTTTCACAATGCTTCTGCATTATTTTAAGTTACTGGACACACAAGTGACTATAGTAAAGGGTTCCATCTTACTCTGGTTGGATACTTCAACTGACGTAGGAGTTCCCAGAAGAGTAATTGTTAAGTAAAGAGGACAGCGGTCTTAGATATACTTTTTAGATTTGCTTTTGCAAGTATGTAAATATTTGTTTCTTCTAAACATTTGCATGTTCAGTATTAAGCAAATGCTAAATGTATTCCTGAATACTTAAAAAATAATAATAAAATATCTTCTTACCGTAGCCTACAACTGTACAGACGCAAGTTTGGCTATTCTTGTGTCAGAATGTCCACCTACTAGCAATTAATTTACCAAGTTAAATAATCAAACTCTGCACGTACTCTGTGCGGTAGCTCAAGTACATTTCCCTAAGTTCGGAAGTGATCTGCAAAGTTAATAAAAATTTCATGCCCGCATGGTACGCTTGGTTCTGTCTTTGTGACGTGTCCAAGTACATTTGAACAAACTGTGGCACAGCTGTTGAGGAGGGAAGGAAAAAACAGTACAATAGACAATCTCTTTACATTTTCAATGCAGCAATCATCATCTTATTAATGTAGTGTTTGGCAAAAACTAATAGACTGCAGTTTTCAATCACTGTATATTCCTTACTGGTACAATTTATAGTAGATGTTTTGCTTTGTGAGTGATGCTCTTTCTCGATCCAGTTTTATCTCTCTATTTCTTTTTTTAGGCCAAGCAGCTGGAAGAGAAAGACAGAGAACTGAAGAAGCATGATGCCTACTACAAAGAGCAGCTGGCTCGACTGGAAGAAAGGGTAAGCCTTCCTTCCCTTTTAATGAAGAGGTTTCCGTTCTTTTCTGCTACTGACTTTCTGGTTATGTTTATTGTTAAACAAGATGGCTTTTCTAAGGAGATAAAGATAAAACTGGCCAGAGGTTGTTTTTTTGTTCGTTTGTTTTGTTTTTGGTATTAACTGCTGCTATTTCTGGTTTAATATTGCCAAGATGGAGGCTGTAATGTCGAGACTGTTGTTTTCTTTACGAAGTTCTCACATTTGCAATGAGATTTCATCTGTCACAATAATTTTATACAGGGAAATAAACCTAACCAGCTTACTTTTACAACAGTACAGATGAAGAACCAGTGCAAGGGAATGAGTACAACCAAGCAATCTTAAAATTGCATGTGAACTGTGAAGATACAAACTGAATTTCTGCTTTTGTTGTGGCCCACAGCTGCTTTTGTTGGGCAGGGTTAGTGATTCCTCCAAACCTACCTGCACACGAGAAGTTTAGCATTAGCTGCAAGTTGTTTATGACAAGTTCAAAAAGCCCTTCTGCATCTTCTTTTTTTTTTTTTTTTGCAGTAGGCATGAGACTAAACTATATAAAACATTTTGGTAAGCTGTGCGAAGTGCTTACAGTGAATTTAATAAGAAGTGCTTTAACGTACTGCTGTTACCATTCTCATTCTTTACAGGGTGCTATTTTATAGGATGTTATTTTCAAACTAATTGTTATTGCCATCGTGCTCTAGATCCCAGGTTTGTTGTAACCTTCAGCCTGAATACATTTGCCTCCTTCTCTTTCCTTCTGCCTGAGCTTATTTATTGTTCATTTTTTTTGTTGTTAGTTTTGAAAACAGTATTAATGTGATATATATTCATTTATGCAGCTTAACAGGATAGAGGGAAGAAAACCCCTTATTTTCCTGGATTAGGAAGAAGAGCATGTTGCGTGAATTATCAGTGTGTATAATTGATCTTAATTAATATTTTAAATGGAGGGCATACCAGATACCATCTCATTATTTTGATCAACCTTTTTGAATATCACATTAATGAGGACATGTTCTTCGCAATGAAAAATAGTTTGAAAGGAGGTGGTTAAATTATTTTAATGATTCGAAAACTGCATGTAATTTGTACAGTTAAAATGAAGATCCTTCAGACAAAAACCCCACAAAATACCTTCCTTATTTTTTAGTGAAGGGCTGGTATTAGAGGCAAAAGCATCTGCAGTAATTCACCCAAGCTGGGTCTTCATGGCGTGGTTGTACCTGTACATCGCTCTTCCATTTCATTGTTAAAGTAGTGCTGGAGTGGCTGATGGCAAAGGACGCATAATAAATTCTGATTCTTTGCTGGAAAGCTTTTGTTTTACCTTTTCAATGTGATATGCAGCAAATAAGGCTTTATTCTTAGCTATTTTTAATATTATAGTAGGTTGCCAATACAATGCCTTCACTTACAAGCGTTAAGTGACCACATCCAGTGTGGAATTTTATTTTAACATGCATGTGAATCTATCACTGCTGAGTACAAATGAGGTAATGAAGTGTACGTACCGGTGTCTGAGCACTGCTGAAGTGTTGTCCCTGTGAGGAAGTGAAATAGGTGATTTTTGCCATCTCTTGCTTTCTCTTCTTGGACTTGAAGTCTCCAGGGCTATAGCGGGCAGTTCTGAATTAACTGCCTTGTTCTGTGGACAACGTTTGCTCTGTCTTCAGAGTTGAGTTCCTGTGGTAATTAAGGGTAGTTTTTTCCTTCTGACATTTTATTTGTCAGGCAAGGAACCTTGTCTTTGTGAAGTTGTCTTCAGGTTTGTTTTCAAAGTACACGTGCATATCTCTTCTACACAAGAAAGAGTTGTTCAGGTTCTGAGAGGAGGTGAACTCTGTGCTCCACATCTGGCTTTGAACTTCTTCAGAGATGCAGAGATTACAGAATGAAAACCTACAAAAGCAGGGAGGTCGTGTGGTTTGCAATCCAGGATTCACCGAGGCTGGTGCCTGCAGCTGTTCTTTAGGTCATTTGGAAGTTTCAGTATCGGTGATTTATTGAGCATTGGGATGGAAATAGAGCTTTAAGAAAAAAGGAAGGTCTGGAAAGGCCTAACATTTTAGAAATTACAGAGAGCAATAACAGGCGGATATTTGTTCCTAAACTCGTCTTATTTCAGTGAAAGGTACGCAAAGGCAGAGCATGTGGTTCAGCAGACAGGAGATGAGAACGGAAGGTACGGTGGGAGCGGAGCAAGTGGAGCTCAGAGGAGTAATGTCAGTACGAGGAAATGTGCAATATTGGTCTGTCACCTGTGACAAAGAATGCTAATTACATTCTCAGATCATTCTTACATCAAATAAGCACACGTTAAAAATACTTCAGTTACGCATATGTGGTATTTCTGTCTGTTGCATCACTGAATGTCAGAGCTCATCTGTATGATTAATTGGCTTTTTGATTACCTAGCTTTTTTCAATTAGAAGCTTCATATTTGTGTTCCTCGATGCTGCTGAAAAAACAATGCAGACATTGATAATAAAGGAAGACGACAACAGAACAGATTAGTGTCAGCACAGTGTGCTCCTTATGGAGAAAATTATTATACATATTCAGTGCCAGATGAAGTCTGTCAATTATAAAATATTTCAGTGACTGAGTGAAGATGCTCAACCTTTTCAGGGGATTAATACAGGACAAAATAACTGTGCACAAGTGACAGCTGTGATACTAAAACATAAACAATTCTATTCTCCGGGGCAGTATCTGTTCATAAATTTGGTTTATGTGCTAAAAACCTTTTTGATAGTTTCCAAAAACCCAGCGATTCCCCTAACAGCTGCTGGTGTTTCTAGGTCAAAGATGGCACATAAGCTGTGAGTTATTAGGTGCTCCACGGCAGCAAAACAAAATGAGATAGTTTCACAGAGGAGCTAAGGAATAACCTTCTCGTACTGTATATCTGACTAGGGTGTAAAGCTGTTATTTAAGAGTTCGCACGTTAAGCTTTGAGAAAAACTTTTCTGTGGTCTTTGTTGTCTGTTTATAGGCTAATGGTGCTTCTTGACTAAAGCAAATGAAGAGAGGGTCAGATAGCAGTGTTCAAATTGTTTCATGTGTGTGTTTTTTATATTATGTCAATTATTTACTACAATAAGCTCGCTTTAGTGGTATTTTGAGCCATTAGTTTTTCCTTTTAAAATAGTGGAGCAAGAAAAGGGAAAACTAACGTCTCAGCTTCTTCGAGGTACCGAGCTGCACATCATGCTGTGGCCTTTCTCTACATTGTCTCAAGTGCACGTGCACACACACATTTCTGTCCAGTTGTGTTCATCATTTTTCTGTTCAGCTTCTCCACGTCCATCATCCCTCCACTATGTCACTGTTCTACATGTGAATTCCAAGCCCCAGTGGCTGTAGACTTTCTAACTACCTTTGGATCCCCGGTGTCACTGTGATACGTAGGTTCCAGCCGACGTCATCTGTTGCATTAATTTTGTCTGCAGAGCAGCTGACACCCTGTCATTCCTTCACCCGGTTGCTTTTGCTTCAGAGTATTTTTAATGCACGGGAAATGCATTCTGCCTACAGTTCTGGCATTTTGCAGGCATTCACAACGCGGTGTGCAGCTTCTCGAGAGCGATGCAACTCTAATTCCATCTTTCTTCGGCAAAACCCAACTGTTTTCATGTTACACTGCTTCATAATACTATTACGCGTCATTAGGAGAATCATGCCTCTAGTCATAGGAGCAGAAGGAAATTATTTTTAATAGACTGCTGTATGACACAACTACTTAGTTTATCTATGTGAATGAGCAAGATGTGTATCCCAATATTAGGAAGGATATTTCTCACTCAAGCTTGCAAGTTTCCTAGAAGCACTTTCAGTGAGTATTGGTTAGTATGCATGTGAATATGCATACGGTGCAAGGAAATAAGATAATTCTGTTCATATTTGGAGGCTTCAGCATTATGTTAGGTACTCCCCAGGTTTAGCAGTCAACAGGTCATTGCTCACAATAGTTCTTCCTTGCCAATTCCTAAATTTCTGTGCATCCCCATGCTGACTTCAGTGGCCATTGTGGAGGGAGCCTCCTGCACTACGCAAGGCTCGCTGCCAGATCAGAGCCTGAGAATATAGATGTAAGTTCTGCAAATGTGATCCTCTTATCTGCATCCATTTTTTTTCATGACTTAAATTTTGAGGAAGGATTTGCAAATCGTAGGTTCGGCACTTAATTTGGGGATTCTACTTACCATGTAGGCTGTCAAGGAGCATTAACCTTAAGGTAAGACGAGCACACAGAGCACGAAGCTGTGAGCTGATGGCACATACTATACCAGGTGTTAAATAGTATTATCCATCCTGCTTGCTACAGTAAATAGGATTTTGCTATTATGATGTGTCAGGATTTTCAGCAAAATCAAATTTACTAGACACTAAACTGCCATCCTCACTGCTGAGCAGCTTTATTCTGGGATCTTGTGTTCATGCTAATCCTGTTGGTAGGAAATGCTTATCCCAATTGTGCAGGGAAAATTATAATTTAATGATCTCTTCCTTTTTTTTTCTGTTCAAGGCTTAAAATGGACCAGCGTGCTTTGCAGTGATAGACCCAGTGCTCAGAAAAGGAGATAGCATACAGTTCAGCTTCACAGCCAAGCATTGGCTTTTTGTGTGTGTTTATAATGAACATAAGTGCTCCGATGCAAACAATGCGAGTTTCACATTTGTTCAGATGCTTCAGAATCTTGTTTACCTTTTCAAAGTCTCAACAACTAAATAATCAGAATCTGTTTACTGTGTTTTGTTGTAAACTGTGGTTTGCAAGATGTAGATAACAGAGGGGGACTGTTGTAAAGCGATGTAATAGCTCCAAACATTTTCATTTCCTACAATGTATTTTAGCAGTTTAAACATTTTTGTTTCTATTTGTTTTAAGTTATCAGTCTGTTTATTTTCTCGGATCTTGCATGACTGTATCGGCAAAAATTTCATAACCAGAAGCTGATTCTGCTCTCACCTCTTGTGTTTAGAAGTTTGTATTCAGCAGAGCAAACATGTTTACACTCCACACATTTGTACTGCATTCTTTCATGTCTTTCAAAATCAAATAGCAGTGATGTAGGTACAGCGTTTGAAGACTTCAGGCTGCATCTGAAGCAGGAAAAGGTTTGGGCTGATGATACTTGGTACTGAGCACTGAGGGGCGGCACAGAGAAAGCTCAGCAAACCTTTTGTCATTTTTCCCATGAAGAAATGGAATTACCTCTAGCACATTGCTGGCAGATTTGCTAAGTTGTACTTGTTGAGTGAATGCAATGCATGGACACCCAGAATACCGGTAGGTTTTTCCAAATTGTCCATTGCAATGCAAAGTACTGGTCCAACAGACTTCTGTTCTAAACATAATGCATATGAATAACCACTGGTGTTTGTTTGCATTGTATTTGACATCCTTAACAAAGATGATTAAAATAACCTCTTGGCAAAAGCTTTGATATAGGATACCAACACTTTTTTTGAGAGCATGTTCCATACAAGAATCTCTTAGGACTTCCCCAGCTTGCAGAGTTCCTCCACAGTTTGTCCATCTGGAGAGGTGATTCTGTGATTTTTGGTAAATGTGGTATGGCTGAAAATATCTGTTCTTTTTCTTCTTTTTTCTTACAGGTACCTAAAAGGAGGCTGTAGTGACGTGGGGGTTGGTCTGTTCTCCCACGTGCCTGGGGACAGGACAAGGGGGAATTGGCTCAAGTTGCGCCAGGGGAGGTTTAGGTTGGATATGAGGAAGAACTTCTTTCCTGAACGGGTTGTTGGGCACTGGACTAGGCTGCCCAGGGAAGTGGTTGAGTCACCATCCCTGGAGGTCTTTAAAAGACGTTTAGATGTAGAGCTTAGGGATATGGTTTAGTGGAAGATTTGTTAGCGGTAGGTCAGAGGTTGGACTCGGTGATCTTGGAGGTTTCTTCCAACCTAGATGATTCTGTGATTCCTCCCACTGTAAACTGATGCTTCCGGTAATGCCTGTGTGGGTTTTAACATAACCCAACTCCTGTTTTTCTGAAAAGACTTGTTTCAAGGCAGTTAACAGACCTCTTTAAAATCAAAGTGGGTATACCAATCTTGTATTGCTTAACAAAATTGAATTTTAACCTTTTTTTTTTTTTTTTTACTTTTTCCCCTCAAAGAGCCGTAATGACACATACCCTAGTAAAAATTATCTAAACCTTACAAGCTGGGGCTCTCTTTCGGAGCTGCAGATGTGGGAAAATGCTTGCATTGGTATTTGTCTGAGTAGATGGTTCTGTCTGCGTATCAAAACCACCCAAGCATCGCATTGATCTACCAGCTGTACTTGAGTTCAGTCTCCTCAACCGACTTCAGCAAGAATAAGAGGAAAAGTAAAAGGTCAAACAACACTTATTTCCAAACACTTTTCAGGTAGATCAATAAAATATATTATGGCTTCTATTGGATGAATAGTACAGTATATCATACCATAACCTTGAAGAGATAATATAATTCATTAATAATGATTTTGGTGTCTTTTTTTTAATGGATATTCAACTGCAACACAGAGTTCTCGCAGTTTTGCCCGAATCAGTGCAGCAGGAGACCTGAGTGTAGAATCAAGGTACATTAATTTCTCATTTTGTGCTTGGGCCAGGAGACTTTCCTATGCCTGAGCTCGTGTGCTGCACCAATGAGATAAAAGCAGGAGTTTGTGATAGTTTCCTGATGCTTTGTATTTCCATACTGCTCAGGAATCCTCCCCCCCTTCTTAGTATTGACCAAAGCGTAATGTTTTTGTCAGTTTAGCATAATAAAGCTGTCAACCCAACCTGTGATCTTGCTTCATGTTGCCAATATTAGAAAATTTCTCTCTTCAAATTTCATTATATTTTGGGGATGGAGCTTTTGTGGAGCGCTTCTTGCCTGGCAGGTTGAGATTAGGAAACTTGCTACCAATTACAATATCTGAAACCTCAACCTGATTGACAAAGACAGACAGAGCTGTAGCCTTCTGACTGGAGCTCTGCATTAATGCACTACCTCCGTATCTTGCCGAGCCACAATCATTATTCCAAATAATTGTTTTTAAGCCTTGATTTTTTTTTTCCTGCTCATTATCTTTTATTTACTGCTTTTGAATAAGCAGCTAATATGTATATTAGTTATTAAATACATACCCATCCATATTTTTTTCCCTAAAACTAGTGAAAATGTTTGTTCGGACACATTTTCTTATTAAAAAATGCCCCTTTCAGTCTCATCCTTCACTATCACATGTCCAATCAATAGCAGTGCTGAAAAGCTGCTTAATAACAAACTAACGAGTTGTTCCACGCTGAATAGTAGGTATTAATGTTTCTCTAAATGTTTGTTTATAGATTATTTTTCCATTCTGCATGTGTGTCTTTATATAAATGGAGACAGAAGACCAAGTGTGATAAGTAATGTACCTGGCTTTTCTCCCTGTGCAGTAAGATGCTTGATAGCTGTTAACATGTAGGCAGTAATTCCATAGAGTTTGTTTGCAGTCCTTTTTTACTTATTCCACATGTACAAAACCATGTTTTGGGGTGGTTTCCCTTTCCTCTTCCCCTCTTCCCCTTTTCCTGCTTTCCCCTTTCCCCCTCTGCTTTCCCTTTTCCCTTCCCCTTTCAATTTCCTTTGGTTCTGTGGAACTCCAGACTTTCATTTTGGAGCAAAATGTGGATAGTTCCACGCTTACACATTTTGTAAAAATTGTAGAAGACCTAGGGATAACAGTGTGCTGGATATAAAATCATAACTTAAATACCTCGATGCTGCTGGGACTCTGTGTGAGCTCTCAAGACTTTTTTCAAATGTGCTCTGCTCCTTGTAATGCAGTTGTGCTTTTTTCTTGATTTTATTTCCATTAGTGTATTTCTCTAACCCATCACTGTTCTTGCAACTTTTCTTTTCCTGAGTAGTTTTTGGTTTAGAACATTTTTCTCGCATCGCTGGTCAGAGCTGACTTTGATATTGTACCTTTAGTCTCAGCTAGAGCTAACCTCGGAAGAGTTACCGGCCTTTCATCTGGTGCTGTTTATTTTTATAGGCAACCTCAAGCCTCCACTCTTTCTGCTTTATTTCATTGTGCTTTGGGGCCTACGGTGCTGTTTTAAAATCATGCTGAAGTCTCTTAGCCTACGGGCTACCCCGGTGTCCTTTCCTGCAGAGTTTCCGCACTGACGTTTCCTCAGGTAGGGAGGAGGATGGTGTTTCTTCCCAAGTGAAATTCCCAGTTTTCAGATCCGAGGTAAAACCAAACTCTTTGTGCGTTATGCAGATCTATGCTTGGAGAGGGCGGATGGAGCTTTCTCAGTGGGCAAGCAGGGACTTTTATTGGAAATACGGATGCTCAAAACCTCCAAAATCCAAACTCGTTGAGATTTTGATAATTAATATGGGATTTACTGACCTAGGATACAGTGAAATACCGTTTTTTGGGAAATGGCTGTTTATGGAGTACCCTGTGTTTACCTGACTATTGTGTAGCTTTGTAAAGATGATTTCTTTGTCAACCCAGCTCTGGTCCTGCAGCGTTTACATCCTCACTGCTTGAATCACGCGTGCTTGTTAACTCTTCCTCTGTTATACCATTATCATCGCTCTGGATCTCAGCGTTTCCTGGCCTCCTACCGTGTTCTAACAATGGGGATTTATTCGTGCTCCCGGGATAAGTGGTCATTGCTAATCACTGGTTTTCTCTGCGATTGCTTCAGTTTGTGTTAAAGCTGCTTGAATCTTGGTGCTTGTGGAGTCTGAACACATACGCGTGTGTTCATCCGATGAATAAAAAATGCAGATGTGGATAAAATATGAGACAGCGGGAACATGTGGGGCAATACCAAAGAAACCAAAGCAGCATGTTGGGCAGCTCCTTTGGTCTCCCTCTTCATTCCCACGTGCAAAAGCATTGCACTGGGAGAGCTGGAGAACACCTTTTCCCTTCCTTTTCGCTGGCTGTGTCTGATGTAAGGGCTGGAAAAGGCAGCGAGCGGGACCTGACCACGGTGCGGTGAGGAGCGAGCGCATCTCTCCCTGGGACCGTCCCCCACGAGCACACGCTGAGTCCTCGTCAGCCCAAGAGGTTTGTGCATCCAGCCCCGCTCTTTTTAATGAATGCAAATCAGTGGATGAGTACAGTTTAAGCGTAAACACGCCAGCGATGCCTAAGTCACCCTTAGTGATTGTGTCTGCATCTGTTTTCCTTGATAGTTTCAGCTGCGCTTTTCCCCTTCCCGAGGAGCAAAGTATCACGAGCGAGAATGTTTCAATAGGCAAAAGGGAACAAACCAAAGAAATTTGTCATTTGAATGTCAAAAGGCAGTGTTTAGCGCATTTCGTGGGGTATGGCAAAATGTTTTAACATATGGGTGGTTAATGAATAAGCCGCTTTCATTTTTTCCCAGGTCTGTTCCCTCCTCCCACCCTCTTTCCTTGCAGAAGATGAAGATTTGGTACAAAAGCTGTGCTAAGTTAACAATGGGTTTAAAACAACTTGGATTTCTTTGTCAGGGTAACATTTAGAAAATACCGCAACTGGAAATTGAATCATGTGACAGGCAAAATACTGAATTTTAGGATTTCTTTTAGAGATTTTACTAGTTATACTATGAATAATCTGGCAATTCTTTAGGCTCTTTTACTTTCCTGGGAATCTAACAGATACGTATTCCCTTGAAAGCATTTAGCTTTTTAATATATTACATACTGGTTTCCAATGGCCCAGTAATTCTGCTTTTGGGCAGGCTGAGCAGGGATGTGAGGAAGCAGGATACAGACCAGTCCCTGTATTCATTTGTTTTCTGTTCCCTCTCTTCTGTGCCTTTGAAAACAAGAAGTCCTCTATTTAAATACACCTACTATATAGAGGAGTATCGCTGACATTATGTGCATTAAAACATTCTCTGAGCAGCCTTTCTTTTTAAAACATTCGCTTTTCTGCCTAAGCAGTGGTTAGTAATTTTTCTCATCACGAAGCAATAATGTTTGTGTGAAACGTTGCCCTGCGTTTTTTTGTAAATCGTCTGGTAAAGTTGAAGGCTGAAATAGCCTTCCCAAGCACACACCGACTTCATTTTCACTGCTGTCACTCTGAGTGATATTTTAATTTTTCTGCCCCTAAAAATACTTCAGTCCCGTAACTGATAGATAAATGAGAGAATCCCCAGGAAATGCTGCAGAATGTTTCCATTTGCCAGCACAATAAATGCAGGAGCTAATAAACGTCCTCTTACATCAGGAGGAGGCGTATAATGTGGAAATGATGGGAAAAGGAATTTGGGAAATAAATGATCAATCCAATCTAAGGCGACAAACAATTTCTTAATAACTTGGCCTTGGGTTGGAGCGAGGGCTCGGCACGGAGGCACCGAGACGGAGCGCGAGGGAAGGGCCATTTACATCTGGCAGCTGATGGATTTCGGGAGGCTCTTTTAGGTTCGCTGAACAATGAGCTGTGATTCAGACACAGCCTTTCTCATGCAAAGTTTGGATGGTTCGCCATTTGTCTGTAAGTGCATGTAAGGGAAAAGGGACAGCGGATTTAATTCTCGTTTCTAATTCTTTATGGTAAATAAGCACTGAGCGCGCTGTTCTTCAGGAAACCTTGGGGGAGAGGACGCAGTCGCACCATATCTGGGAAAATTGGGCTTTGGCTGGTGTTCTGCCCCTTCTGCAGGCATTATCATCGTCCTCATCGGAGCTTATAATGTTCAAGGGATCAAGTCCTACCCAGGAGCACTCGTGGTAACATTCTTAGCATCAGGGAGAATCCAGCCACAGGAGGAGCTGAACCAAAATCTTAGGACATGGCCACGTTTTAAGACCGCAGCAAACAGAGAGGGGAAGGTGAATGCACTGGATTTTGTGACACGGATCCCAGCTTTGGCCAGGCTCTGTTGCAGGAGTGAAAGGTTAAGTACAGTTCTTTCTGCATCGCGTTAACCCGCGAAGCTCCCCGCAACCAACGTGCGAGCGCTAAAGGTGGGAGAGGGAGCTCAAATTCAAGACGAGCAGGAGGGCTGTAGGAAGAAAATTGGAGAGAATAGAAGGGGAGAAAATCACAATAATGGACTCGGTGACAAGCCTGGTGACAACTTCTTTTCAGTTGAAGGTTTTGCTTTGAAGAGAGCACAACCAATTTGTCTCGTGCATTACCCAGATTCCTTTAAAATCCCCGGCTCCCCATTCCTTCAAAAGAGAAGGAACAGACAGCTGGCATCGCAGCTCTGTAGCTCTGTATTTGTGAGAGCTTTCCTGCAAAAATGCGTGTGATCTTTACACCGATACTACAGAGGTGAAGGCTTCCTCTTTCTTCTTCTGTTCTGTTTTACAGAGCTGGTTTGCAGCCTTCTTGTGGGTCCCATGGCTGGTAACCTGTGCAGTGGGCCCAGTTGGGCTGCCTGCTTGTGGCTCACGTCATCTTGGGTCGGGACGGGCAGGCAGCTTGGCAAAAGTGGAGAGCCTTCAGTTGGGAGAGGGGAAGGGATAGCCCAAGGCTGGTGGCACGCTCGGCGCTCTATAGGCATGTCAGGGGGAATTGAAAGTTCCCCCCCTCTTACACCTCTCTAACTGCAAAGCATTATACCTGAGAGCTGAGACTTTTCAGTGTGTTTCTATTCACATGCATATTTCTGTGCCCATAAAGGCCTTTCCTTTTGAAATCTGGGAAGATAATCATGTGTTTGAAATGAGCAGATACTCTCCTGCCACTTTTGAAATCTTTATTTCTCCCTTTGTCAGAGAGTTTAACTGTTTGCATTACCGTGGGCCGTAATCACGTAGGAATATGTATTTATGCACACTAAAACACAAAAACATAGCTGGAGTAATTATGAAGCAAATTCAAATGAACCCTAGCGGAGGAGTTCAAACATATGTCTAATTCTTGGGGAAGAATTACCATTTTTTTTAAATGCCTTACCTTGGTAACATTTCAGTGTTTTCCATATCTGGCACCACTGTAATCCAGTTAGACGTTCCTCCTGCAACGCATTTCATTGCTTGTTTGTCTCTGTGTTTATTAAACATAAAGCCCAAAGATATTCCTTGTTCCTAATAAACTGGGGCAATAATACAGATTTTTTTATTATTATTTTTGCCGCTGAGGCCATATGTATTTTTAAAAGCATTGCAGGTAATTGTTGCTACATGCCAGCTCCGATGTCCGTCTGTGCCAAGCTCGCCACTGATTTCTGTAGTTAATCCTCACTGCCCTATAGTTCTCCAAAGTAAAAGCGTGCTAGTGGTTGGCAGTGGTTAGCATGATCCAGGCTGTAATTACTGCTTTCTACAGGTGCAAATACTTGCATGTTGAGCCCATGCTATAGCAAATACCTCTAGTTTTTTTTTTAAAATAAATGTCAATTGTGCCTTTGAATAGCAAGTAAATGTACAGAAAATCTGTTTGATCATCCTGTTTCTGTTTCACACCTTGGAAAATTCACTGTTTTTCCTTTGCCTCAGTTTTTTCAAGTAGTGGAAGAACAATGTAATCCTCAAAGTATCCCGTTGAGAATTAATTCTCTGATAAATTCTATAAAATGAGATATTACGTATTTATTGCCAACAAAAGTAAGCAAATTAACATATGTAAAGTTTCAAATTAGCCATTTTAATCAGTACGATATCTAGAAATTTGTGGGCATGATTTGAAGTCACCATTTGCTCACTTCTTGTTTAACTTGTCTAGCTGGCTTTTATAGCCTGCTTCATAGCTGCATTTTGGAACAGATTTTGTTTTTAAGATAGAAAATTTTCATTCTTCCTACCAGGTGGTTATGGTGTTGCTCATGTGTTACTGCTCAGTGCCTTGAGGCAGCATCGTGCAAGTCACAGAAGCATGAATCAAGGGCTGTTCCTTATTGCAGGGATGATAACTCAGGTTGTTTTTCTGCAGCTCCTACTTAGTGGGATTTACAGTAGAGATAAGTGCTGGATGTGCGCATCACTTTTGTGATTATAACAGTAATACAGAGATTTTTGCTGTTTTTTTTTTTATTATTATTATTCCTACATCCAACTGTGTTTTGGTCATGCAAGCTTTGCATTCAGCAGGTAACATTGGAAGTGAACACAACATGCTGAAATGATCTGTTTTAGAATTTATATATTGTTCGGTAAAGCATAAGGGAAAAAGAAAGGGTGTTTTGGAAGAAGAGGAGAACCACGGTCTTAAAGGAGGACTCCAGCACCACTGTTTCAGGGGATGCCGTGCCTAGTGCGTGTCCATCTGTCCTTACCTTGAGATAGTTTTCTGCTTCTGTAGCTGAAGCTGTTCAATTTGGTGTATTTACAGGAAAAACAGTTGATACTTTTACTGTCAGGTCCCTTTTAATAACAGAAATAGGCACCCTGATTTTATTTATTTATTTAACCCCACCAAAGGATGTGATGCAAGCATAAAACACACTTTGAAATGAACGCAAACCATGTTTTGTTCATTGCACATTTCAGACAGCTTTCATGATCTCTTTCCTTGTTACGAATTTACTGCTACTACTGTCACTTAATTTTTTTTGGAAGCTTTCTTTAATTGTAGATGTCTGAGATAATGTGCAGAGCGTTGGAGCCTGGGGAACCTGAGACACTTGTGCCTGTCCAGTAGGCTTTCAGCTGAGCAAAACAAAACATTGCTGTGTACAGGCAAGTTGAATTAACCGCATCGCAGTGCAGGTTGGACTTCCTTTTGTTAGAGTAAGTGGGGAAGCTTTGTAAAAAATGCATTTTCAACAGCAGAAAATGACACTATTTCAATTCAGAAAACTTCAGTCAATTTTTTGTCATTGAATTGTTGCCATGAATTGACAAGAGATTTCAGATACTTGTCAAGTTGAAAGAAGTTCTTTAAAAAACAACAAAAAAGGAATCCTTGTAAGATTTTTGTATTGGAAAATCAAGTGTAAAATGCTACACGTGTTTGTATCATACTATGTGCAGAATATTCTTGGAGTGGGAGTTCTACCGATGGTTAACAGAACAAGAAGGATTTATGGACAATATTTGTGGGGGCAGATGATACTTTTTATTTGACTGCTTGCAACTTAAACAGGTTTTCAGGAACATGGACCTGAAAGCTACCCTTCAGGTAGCCTTGAATTTAACACCAATATTTTTAATGCATTATTTTACTTGGCTTGGACAGGCTTTAAGAATTAATTTAAAAAGAGAGAGAAAGTAGAAAGCTTCAGTGTGCAGGCAGCATAAATGCAGTTCCTGGTGGCATGAACCATAGGACAGAGATGTAATACAATGGGATCATCCTTGGAGATGCTGAGGACAATGTCCTGAGCCACCCGGCCTAGTTGGGCCTGCTCTGGATGAGATGACCTCTGAAGATTCACCCTAAATTACTCCATGTGTTAGCGTGATAACATGAAGTTTGCTGATTCAGGAAATTTAACTTGCCACTTGTTACTTCTGGAGAGTGGATAAATAATTAGAGTAATACACTCAGCATTGTAAAGAGTTACTGTAGTATTTGGTAAGCCTACAGTGATGAAGGTCCTTCAAGGCACAATAACAAAAGGATTCTCTTTCTATAGTAACTTTAAAATAGGTGGGTAAATAAAAAAAAAAAATATGAGGGGCTTTGTTGAGTAGTGTTGTTTGGTATTGTGAAGGGGAAAAGATTAGAACAAAATGAAGCATATAATTAAGTACATCCGAAGTGCATTCTGAATGCACTATACATTATATTAATACGATGTCTTGTTTAGAATAAGCTGCAAGAATCAAAACTTGCAAATGTCTTTATCAGGAAAATTGATGAGTTAATTGAGTTAATTAATACAGAGGTATAATTTGACTAGCTAGACCTGTTACTGTAAGGAATGAAGAATTATAAACAGTTGTGGTTAGGTTTCTGGTATTTTGCAGCTACTGTGTAACTCTTCTCTCAATTGTTATGTATTATTTTGTGATTATGTCGACGTAGCACGTGTGTAACAGACTCTTTGCCCCAGAGAAGTCGGTCAAAGTCGTGGTATCATTGTATGTCCTCCTTGGCGAGACGTGTGGCTCTGATGCATTTTCCCCAACTTAGCTTAAAATGGGACCCTCTAGTCTACATTAAATACTTGGGACCACTCAGCAGTTGCTTCTGAGAGATAGCTGACACTGAAAGGTGATTGATCCATCCTGTCATGGTGACTTGCCCTGATACTGTTCCTGTGTGTTCCTGTTGAATATTGAGGAAGTGTTTTTTAACCATCTATCTACGGGCAGCTGAGGTTGGGCGTGACGAATCCCAGCCTCTGAGACAAGTCCCATGGTCCAACGCCAGCCCAGGCAAGGGGATGAGCAGACTTAATCTATAATAACAGCAGTGATCTGCAGAGACAAGTTTTGAGTTCATATGCTGAAAAAAAAGGGTGCTTTTTGGGACTGTTACATAGTCCCCTGTGTAATAACACAGGTTGCATTCTCAAGAGGCATCTAAAAATCTGTTCAGACTACTGAGGAAGTCTGTGAAGGGCTGTGCACGTCCAGAGAAATACAGAGAGGATTTCCTGTCTTTGAAGGGAAAGAAACTATAAAGGGACCATTGGAAGAATATACTTACGTAGGAGAGAACATGCACTAAATATCTGTAGGAAGGTTGCAAGGCTTGGCTTGAAAAATGCACTGAGCACTGCGGGAGGAAGAACTGAAATGGATGCTAAGAATATACAGCATCTGCAAAAAATACAGGAAGAAGAAGCCCATTAAATAGTCGGAATCATCCTCAGAGATCACACAACATATCTATAAATTGTGAATATTTTAGGGGTCTGCATCTGAATTATTTGCCCTAACATATCTCCTAGTGTTTTTTTGCAGCGTGTTGCCTTACTGAGAGCAACAGAATCACATTTTTAAGTTCTGAAACAGCATATTTGGTGCTAATTTTTACACTGTGACACGCTGAAACACTTAATCAGTTTCTTTTTTGTAGTTCCTGGATTTTTTATTTAGCAGGTTTTTGAGTGAGAAGGCCACCTGCCTTAGTTTTGGCTGAGCTTCTTTCAGAAGACTGTTTCCAAACAGAATGGGTCTGCTGGGATACGCTGTTGTAAGAGCACTGAAAAATTCTCACATTAGCTTGATTTAAACATGCTCCTAGCTCGTTTCATTTCTTGCTTCACCTATTATCAGCGTAGCTCCCAGTCTAGACTGAGTAGAAAACATAGTTTACTTGGATTCTGATACTAAAAATCATCTAAACAATCATCATCGGCCATCTAAACAAATACATACAATATTTTTTCACCAAGCATTTTTTTTTATATCTTCAGCATTTATATTATATCAGTCCCGATGTTTTCACACTGCTCACACACGGTGTTCAAAGCAGCTGCAAGTAGTTGCCCTTGACGTACTTCAGTCACTTCATAATCACCAAAAGCTGTTACTGACTGATACACAGTTCTGTACAGTTTTGCTTCGTGATCAAAAGGCTTTCCGCCTTGATATCTTGCAGGTGGTTTGACTTGGGTGATGGGCTTTGCACAGTGGTCTCTGCATATTCAGCATATATTCGGCACATTCAGACGGTCTCTGCATATTCACCTCCTCTTTACTCACCTGCTGATCCTGGTTTCATCCAAGTCTTTTCACCTGACACTGATGTGGACAGACAGATACCAGCACATACAACACTTGGGCCATCAATATCCCCACAAGTTTTTTGGTCTGACCAAATGCAGATATTGAACTGGTTCTGGGTAATAAGCTGATTTTTTCCTCTGGATACCCAGAACGTATTTTCCACAATGTGAAGGCTTTGGTACTATCATTGGGTGACATTGGTAGCAGGGTGATGGTTGGACTGGATGATCTTGAAGGTATTTTCCAACCTTAATTATACTAGGATTTGACGATGCTATCGGTCAAACTTGTTCCTCAGTCTTAATGCAGTGTCTGTGTTAGCTGTGCTGAGGAAAGTTAGCACAACTTGCCATCAGTTCAGCAAAACAAAGACAAAACTTTTAATATCTGTGATATAGGACAAGCATGTGAGGTGACATTGTTGCCCGGGCTGTTGGATTGAGGGAGACGGAATATTTTACAATTTCTTTCAAGAACTTTATTCTTGATCTTCTGACGGTTGGTGCATAAGTGTTATTTGTGGCTGCATTGTGCTTTTCAAAAAATGGTAATTTTGCACTCATTATGCCCTTAGGCAACTGAGTAGCGCTAGTGGTAGATCTAATAAACAAAGCTAAACCCAGCTACTTTCCATTCATTTGAAAGAAGATGTAGCCAATCCTTGATTCCTTATGTTGGGCTTCTGCCACAAGATGAATTTCACGTACAGCTGCAGAGCAGATTGCACATCTACAAGCCAAAATAGATTTTCATTCTGATACCAGATATATCGCTGAGGGTAGGTATACATATTCATAGAATTACTCGGTTTGGAAGGGGCCTTGGGAAGTACAACCTTCTGCTCCGAGCAGGATCAACACTGAAGACAGACGAGGTTGTTCAGGGCTACGTGCAGTTGGATCTTTGTCAGCCGAACAGGCTGGAGATACCACAGCCTCTCAGCATCCCAGTCCCCTCCTTAGTTAGACCTGGAAGGAAATATTTTTCCTTATACTCATTCAGAAGCTCCATTGTTTCGATTTACAGCCGTTTTCCCGTGTTCTCTCACTCTGTACATTGCCCCTCTCCATCTTGTTGATACTCTTCTTTTAGGGCTTCTGAGGCTGCCAGGTCCCCCCAGAACTTGCTCTCCTCCAAGCTAAACAAGTAGCTTGGAGGAGAAGAAGCCATTCCATTGGCTTCTCCTCACAGGACACGTGCACCCAGTTTGGGTCACCTGCGAAATTAGTGAGTGTTTTTGGGTCCTTGGTAAAGGTGTTAAACAGGGAGGGATGTGGCATAGACCCCCGGGGAACTCTGCGTGTGCCTGGCCTCTACGTAGAGCCTGATGAGCCAGCCTGATCCTCACCTGTAATTCACAGAAGGAATTTTCTGTTGTTCTTTTGACCACTTCAATGGACTTTGTAAGAGTTACCCATGCGGCAGATTGGCTACAACCATGCATGAGCATGATAGAAGCCTTAAACAAGGTGATTTCATGCTGCTGTGGGTAGGGAATGTTCTGTGTGTCCACACTGATGACGGAAACTATCTGCAGAGCTGGACTGAGGCCGTCCTGCCATCCAGAAGGACCATGAAAGGCTGGAGAGGTGGGCTTGCAAGGATACCATGGAGCTCACCAAGGAGAAGTGCTGAGTCCTGCCCCTGGGGAGGAGCAGCCCCAGCCCCAGGATGTGCTGGGGGCACCCAGGTGGGAAGCAGCTCTGTAGGAAAGGACCTGGGGGTCCTGGTGGGCACCAAGTTGAACGTGGGACAGCAAAGTGTCAATGGTGCTAAGAAGCTCATGGCATTCTTGGCTGCATTAGGCAGTGTGTGCCCAGAGCCAGGCCAAGAGGCACTGGGCACAAACCAGAGCCCAGGAGATTCCATCCAAACACCAGGAAGCAATTCTGTGCTATGGGGGTGATGGAGACAAATGTTGTGGAGTTTTCCTGTTTGGAGATCTCCAAAAGCCACCTGGATGTGGTCCTGGGCTCTGGGTGGCCCTGCTGGAGCAGGGGTGGGAGCAGCTGACCTCCAGAAGTCCCTTCCAACCCCAACCACTGTAATTCTGTGGTTTTGGGGGCAGAGGCTGGGGAGAAGTCTTTAGGATGTGGAAAAATAGCACCCAACGAGTAGCCTTAGGGAGAAAGCAGTTTGTAATATGTAATAGGGAAAAGGGGTGAGAAGAAAAGTTGTAAATAAGAATGATTTAGATTAGGCATCTTGTCATCAGCAGGAGATGTAAATATAGTTGTGCATTTACACATGCATCTCTAAGATGGAGAACAGTTGTATTAAAGACCGTACTACAATTACATGCAGATTAGATGCTTGGCTGAATAGCTGTAAGAATTTTGAATAGATTTGTCCTTTTCACAAAGGTTTTCATTTTCTTTGGCAGCTCTGAGCGTTAACAAATTAGAGATCAATGCTCTACTAGGGCAGAAACGTGAAGTGCAGCATATCTTGGGAGAAACTTTAGAGACATTAATAGTTGCAGTTAAAGGTAGTAGCGGTGCCTGAAAAACAGGAGTGGAAATTCAAAAGAAAAGGTCCAAGAATCAGCTATTCTCCCCATTTTCTGCCGATGACTGAGTTAAGTGCTGTACCCCACTTGCTGCACACCGACCGTATACTCTTTGACAAACACACGTGTAAAGAAATCAAACAAATCACGTCGGGAAGCGAATTGTCTGCTGGCAGAGCGTTTGCCAAGAAGCAGTATGCGTTCTTCCTTTGTTTGAGTAGGTCGCAGGACTATTCAGTACTATTTTGGGTACCTGTTTGCCTTTTCATCCCTCTGTTGAAACAGTTATTTGATGGCTTTGGTGTCCAAAGTCCTCTTCAGTAATTCAGACACCTGTTCCGTCGGAGGAGCCGTTTCTGGTCCAGAGACAATTTCTTGCAGGATGTAAGGGGAAGATGACCGCACGTAAAGGCTTGGGGGTAAGGGGCAGAGGAGAGGGAATTTGCACTCGAATTTCAGCCAGCACAGGAAATCCGTATTTCTAGGCAAAATCCACCAAACTTGTGAAAATAGGTCTTGGCCTTACAGTCTGGATGTCCTCTGTAGGCTTAGCCCGGGATCCCAAATCCTTTCCATAGGTTTTCAAAGTCCTGGGGCTTCTCTTTCAGTTTGTCTTCTCCCTCCCTGCCTTGCAGCTATTTCTCCCCCCTTCTTGCAGTTAAAGTTCTTGCCTGCTATCAAACCTTGTCCCCTGATCTGTCCGTGTGTCTTTTGTTTCTGTGAGCATCTCTGAGTTGTCCTGAACATCCTAACGCGGTTGTAGTCTCCCACCAAGGGAGCTCTTGGGTGCTTCCATGGAAGGTCTGCAACTCTCGAAATTGTCTTCGTGCTGGAGCTCAGAACTGGAGACTCGGTTTTGTTGGGGGCAGCAGCATTCTCTTGGGGAATGTGCTCAATTTGGGTGGATTTCTGTAAAAGCTGAATGCCTCGTATGGCCTGATCTGATGACGTTTCAGAAGAAATTACTTCATTCGAGGATCATTTTAATAGCATTTGAGGTAGAATAAAGATGTAGTATTGTTTGGTAATCTGTATGATTTTATATGCTTGGCATTCCATGGCTTATTAAAATCAATTCAGAGACAAATAGAGGTTTTTAATTCAAATAAAGATGCAATAAAAGTGGTCATGTATTTATAAAGCAGTAATTTAATATAATTTGGAGCTTAGATATATGCACACTGTTTAGCACTACAATAGGTAGTCTTTTTGTCGTTCCTGCGTCCCAATTCTTATTTTTGCATGTTTGTTGCTTTTAGTGGCATCTTCAAGGGTATTTCAGGGGCAAGGGTATTTCTTGTAGCAGTTAATTCTGCCTTTTTTTTTTTTTTTTTATAATCCAGGGAGTCTACATTATAGTTTGCATGATATTGGGGCATGTTCATGCACCTTACACAGTCCCTCCTGCTACTCAAAACATTTTCTCCTCTTTTTTTTTAATCATTCTCCATGGGTTTCCTTTGCACGCGTCCTGGGACAGATCCCTTTGGGCAGGTGATGCTGCACCTGGCTGCTTGTCCTTGCTTTGCCGAACCTCAACAAAACGGGGACTGTGGCGGTCCTGAGGCTGGGCTGAAATCCGTGAAGCACCTCCGCAGGCTTCAGAGCGATTCCTTCCTCCCGGCTTTGGAAATCTTCTCATTTAAATCCATACAGGTGCCGGGCTGCATGTCAACAGAATGAATAAAACAAAATGTTTCATATTATCCACAAATAAGTTTGTAAAAGACACTGAGATGAAACGGCCAGAAGTTCAATTAAGGGATAAGAGAGGGCTCAGCTTCAGCAGCGACAGATGAAAAAGAGGCAAAGAAAACTTTCCAATTTGCCATTCAGGGAACATGATAATCTTTGCCTGCCGATGCTTTGAGTCCTTCAGTGGGGGAGGATGACAAGGAAAAAGAAGTCTTTAAATTAAAAATTCTCCCCTGATTCTCAAAGGTGCCAAACAGCCCAAGCTCTTCGTTCCTTTGGTGGGTGGAGCAGGTGCTGAGCTGCTCTGAAGTCAAGCTGTGCTCATTTTTGTCTTTCACAGCACTAACTTGAAGCAAAGGCCAGATTTGTCTCCTTTGTGTGGAAGTCACACGTCTTTTTCTTTGTCAAATAAACTGGTAACTACATAACTATTAAATTAAATTAAAAAAAAAAAAATTAAATAGATTGCATGAATCTTATGTTCATACCGAATCTCTTCGGGGCTTTGAGAGCCAAAGGGCTTAAAAGGAAAATTTCAATGGCAAAAAGAAGTCATGGCATGTCTGCAGTAACAACAGTTCCAGCACGTTTGTTATAAAGTAGTGCCTGTAGGTGAGCCATCTTTAGTGAAATTAAATGAGGACTCTCAAGTTCTCTTGGTTCTTTTGACAACCTTTTATTGGCTTGGATGACACGAGATCTTTCAGAACTTTATCAGCCTTGAAATCTGAAAGATTTTCAGCCGAGAGTAAAACATGCACTCCTGCTTTGAGGTCCCACATGCAGACAAAACAGCTGACCTTCCCCGCTTCTGTCGGACTTTATTTCCTTACACAGACTTCTGAAATCAGAGCTGTCTAGCTAAATAATAATTCTCTCCTATTCCTCCACAATATGTTCTTTAAGAAGTGTCTGCTCCTACGTTTCTTCAGGAAAGTTTATTTTGGGGTCAAACATGATGAATATGCTTCTTCCCATAGATGATACTTCTCTCCACCTGAATTTACAGCATGACATAACCTTGCAAAGTCTGTGTATTTATCAGGAAATTGGGTAGATTTGAAATTAAAATTTCAGCTCTCTTTTCCTTAGCTTCTCTTTCAGAATGCCAGCCTACTCTTCCCTCTTTGGAGGTAGCTTTTAAAAGGCACCTCTACCGCAGGATCAACAAATCCCGACCTTCCTTTGCAAAGAAAGGTACGGAAGGAGAGGCATAGCAAACACTGCTTATTACTCACTTTAATTTGCTTGAATCCTGTGTTAGTCTTTGGGCTGTAAACATTTGAGTAACTTAACACATGCTGGTCCTATTCAAGCCAATTAGATTACAGGCTCATGTTAAATTAGTCACTTCCACGAGTTTCTGCAGGCTTTTCAACAGAACTCCTCTGAATTGCTTAGTGCTTGCACAGTAACTTAACACAAAGTCACAATGTTTGTAAAAGTGCTGATTAGGTAATTTTGAAGCTATAGGTAAGGAATTTTGAACCAAGAAGCTAAAATTGGGCAGATGTTGGATGATTTCTGCATTTTGTTTTCTGCCATTCCAGGGGAAATGTGCCCGAAGTCCTACTCCCATTCAGCAAAACAACTGATATTCCTCTAAAAATATCAGTTCATGTTTGTTCTCCCTCCTCTGGCTTAGATTTGTTTATCTAGCAAGAACCTTCAGCCGTACAGATCCAGGTGGATAAGCAGGGATAAAATAGCGTTGCCTACAGTGTTTGCCTGGTGCTAATACCCACGTGCTAGCACAGGCTGGGGATGACTCGCACCTTGAGGAATGTCACCGTGTGCTGTCGCAGTCCACACTGGCTGGTCCAAAACACCTCGGCTGTTGGAAGAACAGCCCCAGTGCAACGTATCGGGCCAGCATTGTGAGCCTGAAGGTACAAGAGACATGAGCCATGGACATCGGAGGCATGGCCTGCAAGAGGTGGTCTGGGTACAAAAACTAAAGAGGCTGTGAGAAGGTGGCTGTCACTTAACGGAGGAGGCTTCTCTTTTGGGGACACAGGGTAGAAAATGCAGTTAAAAGGACGTGGGTGGCAGAATAAGCCTTCTAGATTGAGGCATCCAAGCAGAGAGGTTGGCAGCTATTGGGAATATCAGAATATCAAGCTCTTACTTGAGAGCTTGGCCAACAGAAGTCATTGCTACCCTACGGCTTAGTTCAGGTAGAAAAGGACCGTACTAGGATCTTGCACATCATAATTTTCCAGGGGATGCAACCTCAGTGTCATTATGATTTTAAGGCATGGCGTTTCTAGCGGTTGATGGATTTTTTTCTCTCTCTCCCAGCTGGTTCTTAACCTTTTTTTTTTTTTTTTTTAGCTTTCCTCACTAAGAGTAACCATGTGCTATAAACTCAAATACTTGCAAGCTGGAAAATGTCAGCATAAAGGCAGTGGGCTTCTTTAGTTGTCTTGGATCTCTGATGGATAGCTCTGTGCTCATGTAATTGTTGGGGTTCCCCTATACGATCCTACTTATTCAGGATACTCATGGCTCAGTGTCCAAGGCATCCATTATTTGTTTCCCGGCATTCAAACTTTGCAGAATTGAAATTTCCGTAATACCATTTCCGTAATACCAGAGAAGTGGAATTTCCTGATTCCTGTGCAATGTAATGAAGGCTAAAGCTTTTTACATGTGCAAAATGCATGGTGACAAACCCAAAACTGTCACAGGTCCTATCTGTGCTTGTCAGAGGTGTGTAAGGCGCGATGTTTTGGCAGCCTTAACTTTTTCTAGCGCGGACTTTTTCCTGTGTTGGGAACAGGACTCTTCTTTTTCAGTTGTGGCGGTGTTAAGCTCTTCAAATCCGGCATGACACGGCTCAGCCCTGCTGACAGGCTTGGTGTAACACTGGATTTGAGTCGCTGCATGTGCTGGAGGAGCACCCAGCACCATCACGTGCCTGTTCTGCTCTTTATCGTATGTACACACGGCTAATGCTTGCCAGAGTCCTGGTGGAGTACTTGGCCTGCCTGGCACATCGGTTTCTTTTTGCAAAGTATTTCTTCAGCCAAGCAGACAGCAAACGAAGAGCATGCACCCAAATGGGTTAATTTCCACCTGCTTCAGCAGCCTTAAAGTTAAGTGACTATTTTGAGCTACTGACTGAGCCATCTGAGCCATTCTCGATTTTCTGTGCGATGCATGAGATCTGCTAGCCAGCAACCTCTGTGATTCTGGAGCAAACCTCCGGGATGAGTTTAGACTAGATACTTCGAACGAGCTGAAGTTTAGTCATCAAGAACCAAATTTGCCACTTTGTTTTGATATTAAAGTCAAGCAACATGCCCACATTATGTAAGAACTCCATAACAGATACAGAAATAGCATCTTCTACATAATCTGGGATGATGATTAATTGCCATAACCCTGACACTTCTGTTCCCTTATGGAAGTTCGTTGCATCTTTCATAACAAGCTTCCTGCACTTTCATACTCCTTGCAATAAAGGAGACCGTAACAAAGGTCTGCAGAAAGCCATGTTTTCGTTAAACAGTGACAGAGAAGAGTATAAATGAGAGGAAGCTGCTGTGTAAGTGAAGATTGTTTTATAATGTACGTGCCCAAAGGATCCAAATCAAAGATAGGAGGGAACTCAGTTGCTACTGTTTTAGTGGCTCACTTAGTTAAGAGGGTCCTAGGAATGAATAGATGGATGGATAGATAGATGGATTCCAGATACCCATGGAAGCTATGTTTATTACTTTAAACATATGTTTTTAACATACTTATATCTGCTGGAACCCATGAAGATCAGGGGTATGATCCAGAGCTACTTGCTGATAGTCTGCCACTGCTGCCAATCTTCAAATTGGGCTGTAGTTTTTGTCCTCCACTTTGAGCTGAACAACATAGGAATATGCAGACTACGTACACAACACAAATACAGATACTTGCTCGTTTGGACACTGAGGAACTTATACTAGCAGTGCTGGGTTACAGCACCCTTCTTTCTCTATCTAGAGAAATGCCCACTGAATTCTTATCTCAAGGATTAGGGAGGACTTCTGAAATGATACTTCATCTCTGGATTATAGTGAGTATATCTCCAAAAGAGAGCCTGAGTGAGTTTCAAAGGAAGATCTGATCCAAGAAACACGGCCCACTTTATCTAAAATAATGAATGATTTCTTGAGAGCTTGAGTCTACTGTAGGATTAAAACTTCTGGGCATATATAGCAGCTCCGTTGATCACTTGAGCTGCAATTAAAAAGTAGAACAAGTACACTCAGAGTATTGTTTTCATGTCAAAAATGCTCCTTCATGCTTGAAAATGATAAAAAATTGCAATCGATCCCTACAACTGTTGTGTTCATCTTTATTGATCAGGCAAAAGAAAGATAAATCGCAGCCCAAATAAGATTATAGTAAATGTTAGCAGCGTTGGGGACTGGAGGATGATAGAGAGCTATTCATCATCTCAAATGGTGACCTGTCCCCACTCGCCCCGTAGTCAGTCTGCTGTCTAATCACATACCTATTGATTTCATCTACGTCCGAGCAACCTGGATGTGACTGTCATTGGGCAGCTGAGATTGCTGAACGCAAGGGGGTCACTGGTGTGAGGAGGATTTCGTTTTCATTTTCTTACTGGCCAACCATGATTTATGGAAATATAAATGACCCCCAGTCACATGCATGGAAACCTTGATTTCAGTACAAATGAATTATTAGGGCTGAATCTCAGAAGCAAGAGTGCAGTAGACCACTGTGCTCTTTGTGATCCGTGCATGCCCTTTGACCCCAGGAGATGTTACACAATTTGTTATAATTTGTGGTAAAATATTAGGCTCGCAATGCAATTTTACCCATGTTTGGAGGTGATGTTCTTTTCGGTGATTTCTGTACTTTTCGCGTTGATAATTCACGAGGAAGGACCTTGGAAGATGATCGCCTCAAATGGAAAGGATAAAAATCTTCCTTTTGTTCTTCTGGATAGCGCTGCCTGTTTTGGAGTTTCCATCACTTCTTTGTGCCGTAGAGGCCTTTCCTACCTGTGTTTCTCATAACATAATTTGGCACAGAGAAATGTTGTTCAGGACGTGTTTGCTAACCCACCGACCGAGGAGACAGTCACCTTTGGCTCTTTCAGAAGAGTGACCTTTCCATTTATAGGGTTTCTTTGTTTGTTTTCTGGCAACATTTTAGGCATATTGCTTTCTCAAGGTCTTAAGCAAGTGAAAGTGCTTATTTTACCCAAAATAAAATTAGAATGACACTTTCCATGGACTGCATTGTTCAAGCCACGTATGCTAAATGCTCTAAAGAAGCAAAATCATGTTGTGGCGTGAATAACCTCAAACCATGGCATTAACCTACAACAGGTAGGTTGTTAAAAAAAGGATTCAAAAGGTTTTGTGTGCAACCACGCAGTGCATAATTGTAAGAGTTTTGTTGCCATGTTAACGTGACTTCCTGGGATGCCAGATGACTTGAGAGTTGCAAAGCTGAGGAGGAGCTCTTGCAAGTGCCAGCATAACCTTCGTTCATCTCTGCGAGATTGTTTTTCCTATTGACCTGACTATTCACGGGGAAAAAAAATGTTTTAGAGAACTTTTGAACTGCTTTAACTTTTCATTATTTCTCCAACTGTGAAGCCAGGTGCCTTAGTTATTACATCTTAAGTCCAACTGTGCTAGGGCTATAAAAATCTCTTTAAAAATACCAGGTATATATTATCTAGACATGAAGCATCACAACATTATAGTGATTTGTCTTTGAGTATTGTATGTCCCACTGAGAAACTTTGCCATTTTTATGTATAGAAAAGTTTTATTGCTTGCTGACTCAATCTTGTCTGACCTGCGTTGTGGAAATTAATGATTTGGTGGAACTGAGAGAAAGCTTTCCCTGGTTTAGGGGAGATGAAAATATGCTCCAAAGCTGCCAGGAAAAAAATAATAATATTAATAACTGATTGAAGTAATTTGGAAGTATGAAATATTAAAAGAACTCCCTGCAAGAGGCATTATCAAGGCAAAGAGCAAAAAAGAAAATCAAGCAATAGTTAATTTGTTGTGCCGCTTTGAAGTCTGACATGAATATCACCTGCAAACTAGCTGGGGACATACGTGTAAGTTACACAAATATGCACGCTAAGAAGTACGCCTTCAGGATTTTGATTTTTTTTCCTCATGGAGGAGTTTCAGGGGCTCCAATATTACCTAGGGTAAATGCGGGATTCTTACCCCAGGTTTCTCTGCAGTTTCCTTCTTGAGGAAGGAAACCATCTAAACCATCTCTTTTTTATGCCATCTCTTTTGCATAACCTTCCAGAGCCAATGGGACACACTTACCAAAACATCTGTGCAACTTTGTCTGTAGAATATCTGATACGAGGGTTCTTGTTCTTTTGAGGTTGTTGTGTTTTTGGTGTATTTTTTTGTTGTTGTTGTTGTTTTTGAGCAACTGAAATGTATAAAATACCTAAATTTGTGTTACTTACCAGGTATTAACATGTATATAACTGACGTTATATAAAATTTGTATTATTACATTTCTTATTTTACTAATTTTTACTTTTTTTAAAACTTTCCAGAGCGCCCAGTTCTACAAAGTAACCACAGAGCAATACCAAAAAGCTGCCGATGAAGTGTCAGCCCGGTTCAAGTAAGTCCTTTCTACCGCTGCTTTTGAAGCTGGCAAATAAATGAATTTTTATCCATATTCAAATGCATAGCGACTCCCCTTTGTGCTATCGTAGATCCTATCAGGCTGTGTGGGAAAAAGCCCTAGTTATTCAGATGAGAGAATTTTCAAGAATTTGGAGGCAGTGCGTAGTAACCATAAGCTGCATAGAAATTAGATGCACAGTTAGTAATATACTAATTAATTTATATTTGATAAGATGCATGGAATATTCTAAAAATACGCTCCTTGACTTTTTTTCTCAAGTGGAACAACAAAAATGTAGTTCCAGCTTTGCATTACAATAGTATTCATCCTGTGCTTGCATGATGTGAAAAGATTTAAATTAGCAACTTTGCTTTGCCCCTACCAGTGAAGGTCGGATTAAATAATTTTTATTAGTCCTGAGCATGGTTAAATGAAGATACAGTAACTGATGGATCAAAGTGACTCTGACCCTTAACCCTGGCCTCTTCCCTTTCTGCTGGTTCATCCATTAGGCAGAAGGTTCCATTTATCATTTTAGTATGGATACAAAGAGAACTTTTACAACCTTAGAGTCACAGTGGTAACTAATGCTGTGTAAAGTCAATTATTCTGTGACCATTTTTAGGGTTGTGGAGGGGTTTAAAAGGAAACAAAATAGTTTTGGGTTTTGGTTGGGTTGGGTTTTTGGTGGGCAAGAGGAGGGAAGGCTTTTTGGAGCTGCGGATATTGATAACAACTTAATTTTAAGATAAAAACATTTTATCTTTCAATATCAGGGGTTGTTAATACTCTCTAATGTTTATATAAAATCTTCCGTGCTGGTTAACAATGCAGAGTTTATATAATTGAGGGCTGAACTCATCTGTCCCTTAAACAAGAGGGACAGAATGACCATTGACTCACGGAGTGATTTAAGCATAATTTGGAGGGCTTCCCATTACGGATGGGAAGCCTGGAACGTTGTCATTCATTGTCATTATTCTCACCAGTGTAAGATCTCCGTCGAGTATTTCTCCTTCCTTTGTTACATTAGGTTACTTCCCTGTTTTGAAATCTAATTATTGCCTAATCTGACGTTGATTATTTCAAAAAGAGACTTTATTGTAATTTGAAGTAGTGTTTGATAGCTTAGGTAGTTATTGCGACCAGAGGTGGTTTTTTTGTCTGTTTGTTTTTCCCTAGAATATAAACAATTTCCAAAATACGTGCTTTGGTATTCTTTTTTTTTTTGCACAAACAGCTGGTTAAGGGGGCAGTGCTCAGCATCGGGCAATATCTACAAATTTTAAGAACACCATTTTGAAGGATCTTTTATTCTGTCTGCGTAAACCGAAGACTATTTAATAAAGAGGGATTTGGTTTGGGAATCAGAGATTCCCAACCGTTGATGAAATTGGTCGCTTCTTAATTTTCAAGAGGCTGAAGTTATAAATAGAAATTAACTTTTCGACTAGTCTTCACTGCAGTGCCGTTACTGAAATTGGAGTGCTTCCTTTGCACTTCAAGCCATGTTTTCATGAAAATTCTTTGGAGGTTTTTGATTAGTGGACCCAGTTTTGGTCCACTGTGTTAAAAACAAAAGGAAAACATTACCAGGAGGAAAATACATCTGAAGTATGCACGTAAATTGGAATAGCTTTGATACAGCACATGAAATATCAGTATTACTGTGTCATTTTAAATTCTTCCCGGTATCAAATCCTTTAAATGGCCTGTCTTTTTGCTGAAGGTTTAAATTCAGCAGCCGTTATTCTAGCGCTGCCTTTTGTATGCAGCTTGATGGATAAATTATGAATGATTTAGTGAAACCTGAAGATGATGCTCTTTTGGTGTCGCCAGGCACTTCTCATGTTCAGTTTAATTGCATGTGAGGATTGAGGACAGAGTTTCAAGCGATGGTGTTTAAAGAGCTTGTTTAATTGGCTGTAAAAGAAGAATTAAATAAGGTTGAACTGCTAAATTTTGTTAATGCATAAAGCAATGTGCTGCATGTCAGTGTGATTTCAGGTTCTAAGTGAGAGATTAATAGATCTAATTGTGGGATTGTTATAAAACAGTCTCAGTTAATTTTAAACATGTCTAGAATGAGTTGCTAAGTTTTATTGAGATAACTTGTATTTCCTAAACTTTTTAAACCATATCTCTTTCAAGAGCAAAGAGCAGTGGCTAATTACTTAAATATTTCCTGGGTTTTCCTTTCCTTCCTCCATTTAGTCCTTGAAATTACATCAGCTGTGGCTTCATCAGCCTTTAGGGATAATTCACCCCTTTGAAAGGGGAGAACCGAGTATCCCATATAGGCTCGTATCCAAGAACTGACAGCTCTTCTGTACTTTGTCTGCAGTCCTTATTGATGCCTGCTTATTACCTTCTTCGGTGCTGCCTGGATTAGACCGCTATTCCAAATGTTCATGATAAATGTTTTATCTCCATGAGGTCCTGATTCGCATTGATCAAATTCTGAATTATCAAATGGTTCATCTCTTTTAGACACTAATTCGCATTGATCAAATTCTAAATGACCAGGTTCAGTCAGTTCCTGCAGTACACAAATTACATTAAAACAACATTACTAGAGCATGCTGCCTTTTCTAATGTAGGAGTTATGTTACCCGCAGTTACATTATAACCAGAATTATTATATTATGAAGATGTCTCTGTTATAATCAGAAGTTGACACAAGAAGAAAAGAATGCGTTATTACAGGAAAAGCCGGGCTTTGGGCAAAGATTTGGGCTTTAAGTAATCAAATTGTACATTTGTATTGTGTTTTTTTTCCCCTTAATTTGAAGGGCTGGTATCGGGAAATTTGGCAGCTGCAGTGGTGACATTTTATTCCCCCGCGGTGTTCGGAGCCAAGTAACGGCTTGATTATTCGTTTAGGAACAGAGTAAGCAGATAGGGCAAATCCTGCCTAAAATAAATATTTCTGCTTTATCTGCTGTGGGTTCAGATTCCTCACAGTGGGTAACACTTACAGCTGTGCACTGGTGCTGTTTCAAAATGTTTAGCCCTTCCTCTCCCGCGGAGCCAGCAGGCAGCGGCTTCTTGCTGCTGGTTTCGGGGCAAAAACGCTGAGCTGAGCAGGACCCGAGGTGCCACAGCCCCTCGTCCTGCTGTGTCACTTCGGTGTCACTTCGGTGTCACTTCCAAACTCCTGCCTCACCGACGAAGCCGAATTCTGGATGTGGTGCTTCACAGCCTTGAGACGTGTTGGCATGTTGATAGGCTCCTGGGTGAATTTATCCCCTGCAAACAGCTTTAATCACGGAGGATCCTTTGCATCACGAGGCGGTTGAGTGTTCATTCAGAGTTTCAGGTTCTGATGGCTTTATTCCCTCCAAGACAGCCGGTCGGGAGCCCTGCCGTCGGAAGGGATGCCTCTGGGGAGCTGCAGGGTTTGTTTGATTAAAGGCAGCGAGGTGTGGGGCTTGCTCGGGCTGCTTCGCACCGGTACCGTCTTCTGAGACTTTTATTAAAAACAGTCTCCCAGACCGAATTGATTTATTTCACGTGCTCCCAGATCATTTCAATTGCTCTGATAATTTGATCATTGGTGGAGGTGAGGCCTTGGTGTTAGCACGGTATCAGGCTGTTGCAGCCTTGAAAATAGTTTAATGGGGGGGTTGCTTTGGGACACGGTGAACAAAATATAAGGCAAAACATCAATGCCATGCCTTCCTTTTGTTACTGACTTGTGTGTCGTGGAGATTGGTTTATTAATGCTCATTGAAGATAAAACATAAACCACAATGATTATGTTTTATGGTCATCTGTAAATATATAGAAACATTAAGAATATTTCCTTTAAGTTGTGTTTTAGCTAATATTTTTTGAACTGTAACATGTAGCTGAGAATGTGATGAAGCCACGTTAAGTACGTACCTGGCACTATGGTGTAGTTGCCTCACAAAGCAGTGCTGCCTATTCTCTGAACATTAAAAATAGGCAGTTTAGAGAGAAAATAAGCTTTGTAATGACACCGCCGGACCGAGACCAGGGAACCGTGGGTTTGTTTCGGGGCACAAGGTGATTTCCAGGGACTCTTCTGTGCTTTCTGTAAATAAGGAGTATCGATAGCTCCTTAATGCAGACGTCTTCAGTAATTGCTATGTGATACTCACATGACAGTAGTGAATAAATTCATGTTGGATACCCATGTCAGTAGTTTGTTCTGTTGTCTCCGCTTCTGCAGATCTGATGGTGAGAACCTTTCGGTTTTCCAGCAGCTCCTTCTGCCACCTTAATTAGCATCAGTTGCTTTTAAAAACTAAAGTTAAAAGAACGGATTATAAATTATTTATGAAATACCACATAATATTTTTCAGTAAGAGAAAATAGAAATCTATTTAGAAACCCTTGGACAGAGCCTGCAGGCTTACCTCCTCCTAGTTGCGCTCCCTTTTGCTCAGCCAAAGACAATGGACTATCAGTAGAAACATACAAAATTCATCTTTTCTCCCTTAAATGTAGCACCATTGCCCTGCTTTGTCGTGAAACAGCTGTTTTAATACTGTTGGTGATACCGTTGTTGGTAGTAGTCTTAAATTCTTTGTTCTTAACATCTGAAAAAATGACAAGAGAATTGCAAATGTTGTATTATTTTTTTGTGTTTGTATGTAACTGATTATTTAATTTGCTAGTTCTACATAATGCAATTATCCTTACAGCGTAACTCCGGCTGTAAGTCATGTCCTCTTTTCACATCGAAGAGACAAGATTAAACCCCAAACCCCACAACTGGGCTCACACAAATCTTAATCAGTGAGTCGGTGAGAGAAGCACAGCTTGGCACGATGCTGTATTGAAAGCAATGCCACGTGTCGCAGCTGGGGCCAGTGGTCTCGGGTCACCCAAACGTCCCACAGGTGAGTGTAGGACTTCTGTGTTTCTGAGTTTTGCTAAAAGGAGCGCACAACGTTAAATACCATCAGCTCAGCTTAAACCACACAGCTTTTCTTAGCAGCAGAGGTACTTGAAGAATCTTTCTTTCTACTCCTCCACCCCGTAGTGCCCCAAGGCTTCCTCGCTGTGTAGCTGCCCCAGCAGTGGTGTTCACACCATGCAGAGCATGGTCCGTGGCAGTGAGCTGCTTAAATAAATAACAAGTGCTGTTGTCTGATAGCTTCACAGCCTTGCACTGCTCGAGCAAAGTGTAAATGGTGTTTTGCGGGGTAGATGTGGCACTGTCACCCCTCTTAGCTGGGAAGCAGTCTGGATTCAGAAGGCGCAGAGCTGCTTCAAGTGGGAAGAGGACCTGATAAAGGGGTTACAGATCTTTTCTGTCTCTGTTCTTTATCTTGTACGTCCTAAATTCTGTTCCTTTCGAATGCAAAAGGAACAAAACAGAATTTGTTTTCTTTGCTCACCCCTTTTATCTATCCCATACTCAGTCCTAATAGGCTCATCTCAGCCCTGCCACAGCAAAGCTCATTCGAGCAAAGTGCTTGACTTTCTTCCGTTCCTTGTACCTGTGGTTTTGCTTCTTGGACAAACACAGTGCTCCTTGGCTGGGCAAACACTTCACACCATGCACACCTAGGGATGCCTTTGAATGGCAGTGAGGAAGCAGCAGTTATTACATTTTAATGTTATACTCTATACGATAACTCGGTGATGTGTTTCTGCCTTTTGGTTAGAATTGCCTGTTGCTTCAGCATCTTGCCTTGATGAAGGGACTTTGGTGGTCAGTATTATCCCTGTCTCCGTTTCTCTCCAACCTGTGAACATACAGATGAGTATTTCCTTTGAACAGCGTTGGAATATCAAAATCCTAAAAACCCTTCAGTGCATTTACCTATGAAATGATGATCACTTCATAAATGACAACTTCAGTTTTCCCTACAGCAACGCAGATATTTAACTTTCTTCCTTTGATCGATTGAGTCCATTAGGAATGAGAGAACTCAACAGAGCTGGGATGAAATATTAATTGTGCACTTTTGAGCTAGATGCAGATTCATCCTGAGCGAAGTGGGAGCGGGGGATTCGGGCGTAATATCTGTGTGTTTTTCTGGTAAGCGCAGAACCGTGAGTCTGTTTGCATGGGGACGTGTTTCATCGAGATACTCGAACTCGAATGTGAACTCTAAATGTGCTTATTTGGGCAGGAGATAGTTTTGAAGCATTCAATATGTTTTTGAGAATTATATTAATTTTAAAAAAAAATCCATTATTCAAAATGTAGGTAGGACATAAATTAAGAGGGCCAAGCCAATTCTTTCCCTATTTGCCCGCATCTTTTTTAGGAATCCCGGGTACGTTCATTAAGGCTTTCCTCAGGCTATCGCCAGTTTTTCACGCGGTTAGACTCTTTATGGTCCGGAATAGGGAAAGCAGTTGTAAAATTCATTTCAGTAAAGCCCAAAGTCATGACAAGGAATTTTTTATCTGATATGAATTAGTACTTAAAATAACAAAAGAGGTCTTGGAAAGCAGTCATAATAGGATAAGCTTTCTAACAGATGTAGTCAAACACGGCTATTTGTCAGAATGTCCCTTTCCTCTTCAGGTGCGTCTGGTCGATGTGTTAGAAGGAGAAGCACGTGCTCCTGCCTCAGCACACCACGGGTTTTCCGTATTTGCTTACACAGATGCGTTAAGTCATTTTATAGACTTCCTCCTGAAAAGCCAGCGAGTGAAACTCTTCCTTCATGCATCAGTGGCCAACAGTTAAATTGGCGCGTTCCCTAGTTTTGTGTGCCGGTAATCAACCGAGTCCCCTGAAAATTGATGAATGCACTCATTAAGGGCAGTTCTTGCTGCTGGCTGCAGTTTTCCTGAGCCACTCGTAACCAGGGAGGACCGAGCGCTCGCGGCGCGCTTGGCACGTAGTGCTCTGCTGCGGTACATCTGGCTCCCCGCTCCCTTTCAAGGACTAAAGCCTCTTGTTTTAATACGTTAAGCATCCTTTGTTGGGATTTGGTGTACACACAAGTAAATGATTTCCCAATTACTGTTAAACCGAGGAAGGTTAAAACCCACAGTCCCTTCTTCTTATTATTAATTTGTTCTGTGCGTTGTAATCTCGTGCTGCTGAGATTTACCAATACCTTTTTTAAAGGACTTTTTTTTATGAGTCCAAGCCATCTGTAGAACCAAAGCCTACAAATCTCACAGCCCCCACTTCCGAGCACACAGCAGCAAGCCTCTTTTTCTAGAAGGGAACAGGTTTTGCAGAGTTGATGGTGGTAATGCTTTTTTTCTAAGAAGCATACACCTGTTCCTGGTTACAGGGTAACGAATGAATGGCCAATTACCCCGGCATGTTCGAACACGACACTTCACATGGCAGGAGCTTGTGCTTTCTGTTTGGTGAAGGCCCCCAACTACGTAACCATCCGTTCCAAAATCACGGGGTGGAAAGACGAAGCAATCCTTGATCAGCTGCTAATACTGGTGCGTGTGCAAGCTGCGGGGAGGGAGGTCAGTGCCAATGACCTTTGTTTTCCCAGCAGAGCTCTTGAACAAGATGAAGTGATCAAAGCAGGATGCCAGTACATCAGCACGATCTCATTACTTTGTAAGCTGCGTGCACAGATGCTGCTGCTGCTGCATCAGGCGTCACTGATTTACATTCATAACACCTCCATTACAGCTCATTTGCTGCTACTTGTAATTAACCAGTTCTTCCTTTTTTTTTTTTTTTTTTCCCTTCTTTCCAGTAGTGTTGGGCTAAATCGGGGGAAAAAAAATTGACTGCAGTCATTCTGCTTAGACTCCATCGAAGTCAAATCACGGTTGTAAAGCCAAAGTATACAGTAAACATTTGGGGAAATAATATCAAATCGTGTGCCTTGTTGCAAAATGTGGTCATACTCAGAAAATAAGGTTTATAAAAATAGGATTAAGATGCCTTATAAAGCAGTTAAGCTGTCCTGTTGGCTTCTAGTTCAGATGAGGTTAAGTCCAAAAGTAAAACTTCCCCCTTTTATTGCCAGGAGTAAAAATGATTACCTGGACTTGAGAATCATACAGTTTCTTTGGTATCTGGCAAGCGTATTCCACCTACCTTACCCTGTAGCTCTGAAAGACTAAATGGAATTTTTAAAATGTTATTTATTTTTCCTGTCTGAGAAGTTGATAAAGACATGCAGAGAACAGGTATGCTGCAATAGCTTGTTCTCTGAGCAGAGCTACACTTTTAATTACAGTTTATCTTCCAGTGTTGCTTTTTATCTTCCTATTTACTTAGGGCAGTCCGAAATGAGATGAATCTCGGTGGAGAGTACCATGCAGATTTCGACCTGAGTGAGTAGTCAGGGCTTTGGCATAACGTGACAGCCAGGCCTGGAGCATCCAACGAGCTTCTCTGTATCTTCCACAGAGAAGCAGCCAGGGAATCCTGCTGCCCTCATTTACATTTTTAAATAAAGCCCTCATTCTCCAGACGTCAGAGCAGCAGAGATAGGCTGCCGGTACCAGAACCAGATCGCATTTGTTTAAGGCTGGTCCTCCCGCGTCTTCGGTGCGCAGAACACGGAGCTGCAGCTGTCAGCATCCGGCAGCTGGATGGGTGGCACCTGGGGGTGGCACGGGATCGCCGTGTCACTCTGCTGGTCTGATGGAGGAGGGGGTTCGTTCCTTCGCCGCTGGCAGGCTCGTACAGATAAATAAATAAAGTTGTGCCAGGTGGCACTCTGTTAACCTGGATTTATTGGGGAGTAGAACAAAGCTGTGCAGCAGGCAGCTGGCAACAGGTGTGCTGCATGGAGGCTGGGTCACAGAGAAGCCTTTATACGTTTGTGGAGGATTTGTGCTTTTTTATGTATTGGAATGCCTAGCAAATTGCTTCCTAATGTAGATTTCACTTTAATTAGTCCATTTAGGTTCTACTGCAATAAAAATAATGAAAGCACCTGTGTATGTGGAACAGAAGTGCATTCAGTTATCCCTTACAGTGAGAGGACTGGACTGAGGTCAGAGGGGTAGTACGTAACAAATGTGAGTCTAAAATTAAGAGATCAGTGACTTGTCATTTTTCACAAATGTTATAGGCTGTTCTTCCTAATACAGTATATTTATTTTTTTTAGTGACCTGATTTGGGTCTCATTTATAGGTAAGAGGGCAGAACAGTCCCCAGATTTCGTTTTTTCCATCTTAACTAGCATCAAGCAGTGACATTTTGGCTTTCTTTGTTGATCCTCTTAGTATCACATGCGGCATAAGATAATTGTGGTTTTGAAAAATACAATTTTGATTCTTAAGATTTTTGATTCTCTAGGAGCTGACCACAGCTTCGACATGTACATTTTTATATAGCTGTGAGAGGGGAACAGCATCGGTTCTGTCCTTATAGACATTACTACTTCTTCACACCTCCAAACTCTTACAGTTTAACAATTATTCTCCTTCAGTCACAGGAATTTTGACATTTAGATAATCAAATTTTAGACAGTAGTGGCCTTTGGTGAGTATGGTCAACTTTATTTTTTTTCCTAAAAGATGCGAACCTTACCAAAAAAAATCCTACTCTTCTTAGCTTGAAATTTCGAGCAAGTTTTCCTGACGGGCATCTCTTTAAATGCAGCTGTATTAGTCGGATAATTGATCAGAACATGGCCATGTTGGCCACGGAGCTAGCCTTGTTAGGTGGAGGCACTCAGGTCCAACAAGATAGTCTATGTCCCTAGCAGAAAATTCAAGTTTTCCTTATGTCCCTTGAAACACTATTCTATTATTTAATATTCTATACAGGAAATTTTTGTGCTGATGTTCTGCCTGCATTTTCTTTAAATTTTGTTCTGTTATTCTCAGTACTCCTCATTGCAAACCACTAAATTAATTTCTGAACATGCTTTTTGGTTCTTTCAGTGGTTATCGCTGCATCTTTAAAGTATGGGTCCTGACATCCACAGGAGAAAGTGTGTATATTGGTCATGAAATATCCTAACCAGTTTTTGGAATGCTTTTACAACCGCTGACCACTTTTTCTCTCTTTCTTGAGCGTGAGCTTCATTTTTAAGCAAATCAAAGCTCTTTTGCTGGCATTTCTGAAGAGGGGATTTCCGAAATATTTTTTGTTTTACTTAGGGATTTTAAAACATTTGGCTTGTGTGGGTATGACCCGATATTTTTGTTGCATGGTGCACACTTAGAAGCATGAAGAGCACACCACTTTCCAACCCTAAAAGAACAGGAGAAGGCACACAGCTGTTCGGTAGGAGAGGTTTTCTCCTGTTCCTGTTTATGAACAGTTAAGCGTTAGAGGGGTTTGTCAATTCAAGTGCTGCATGCCTCTTTGGAGGATCCATAACTAAAATTGGAAAACTCGTCAATATTTAAAAAAAAAAACGTAAAAATGCACTCTCTTGCACTGTCTTCTGCATCTCCATTAATCTGCCCGCAATATAAAATCAAAGTACAGCCCTGAAACATTTAAAGTACACGTAAAAGCCCTGGGGAAAAGGACTGGAGAAAATAGATAAAACTAATCTGTGGATCTTTAAGGAGACCACTCGAGTGCCGTGTCCGTGGCTATAAACGTTATAAAGATAGAGTCCCCTGTCAAGGATGTGTGAAGACGGATAGTGTTCCATAGCCAGTGCTGCACTGTGCCATATGCATTACGGGAAGCACCAGAAGATCAGGATCGAAAGGTTTTGCGAGACAGGCTTTATAGATCCGTGCGTAATAGACTGCTGCTCTGTCTACACTGCTTTACTGTTAGTGAAATCTTGCTCTTGCGTGGGCTGATGAAATGCAGCCCCTTTTGTTCCACCACATACATTCTTTTCCCTCTGCCCTGACTAGATGCAGTACTTGGGAAAAAAAAAAAAAATTGCCATAACCTTCTCAATAAAGAGATGCCATAAGCACAGCCAGCGTGGAATTTAGAAACAAGTCCTTTATGGATAATTTCCATGTCAAATGAATCTAGTTCACCTTTTCTACTATGTATTTTGGCTCTTTTGGGTAGAGATTTTACGGATATTCTTCTGTGTTGTCTACAAAGGGGGTTTTGGTGGCTCTTCAAGAGAATCGATTAAGGATAAAGCTAATCTATAATGGCTCTATCCCAAGTTGTCTTTATTTTAAACCTGGAGGCTTGTTGGTCCTTCTCACCAGTCTCATAACGTGATGCTGTGTAGGACAGAAGTAGTCCTCAAGTTACTCAGTACCTGGTAAACCCCATGTTTAGGCAGATAAAGTCGTTGCTGCTCTTTGGATCCCCACGGGATGGATGTGTGAAGGTCAAACTCCATCATCAGCCTCTTGTTCTGGGTATGCACTGCAAACTGAGTTTTTTCAGGTAACATCCAAATACATCTTCTTACAGATCAGGCATTATCCCCTACTGCCCTTAATGGGGTGTGTGTACTACTGAGGGTAAGTTTGTGTGATTCTGTCAAACTTTGTGTTCAGTGCTTGCATATAAATCTCCCGTGGTCGCATAGATCTCTGCTAAAAGGATGTACTGAAATACTGCTCATTTGCACTTCTTACTGGGATTTCTTAACATGATGTGATTCAACGATAGGCATTCTCCTGAGGTCTGTATTTTGTCTGTGTGAATCCATATTATGGTACAATATACCTTTCTGGAGCTAGGAGAGATAAAGCCATTGTAACGGACAATCATTTTATTGAATAATGAAAGAAATGAGAAAAACAGTTATTTCTCTAAAACTTTCCTGGCCACTTAGCGTGGGTCCCAGTTTCAGGCCATTTAGGAGATCCATTAAGCCACTGGGTTGCTCCTCTGCATGCATTAGTAACAAACTCAGCGTAATATGGAACAGGCTTGCCGTATCATGGACACATTTATGAAGATTGATAACAGCCAGGGTTCAGTGTTAACTTTTATTGTCAAACAGGCTGCAGGAAAAACTGCCTAGTATTGCTTTTCCTTTGATTTATGAAAAGGTTGCTACATGAAAAAGACATCACATAAAATAGCTCTGCTGGCAGTAGCATTATAAAATAGGGCCATAAGTAGACCAAACAATAACTAACTACAATTATGTTCATTATTGTCTCTCCGAGCTCTCTGTACCTTTGCTAGGGTGCTTTCACTTGCTACCCTGGTAGTTTTAAGGTGGATCCACCTTTCCTGCTAAGTGGGATAAGCATAAATCCTGCCGTTTTAGATAGGCAGGACCCCCAGAGGAACTCTTCTGTGTTCGTGCCATCTTCAGTCCCCAAAATGAAGGAAATGATCCAGAGTTGACCTGCTTGGGCATTCCACAAACGGTGTTCGGAGGAAGAGGAAAGTAATTGAGAAATAAATGCTGGTTTTGTTAAAATTTCCATCACTGAGGTATTTTGCTCAAAATTATTGCTATTCTCCTGAACGGGATCTTTCAGACTCTGTTATAGTCAGACCCCTTAAAATCAAGGCCCAAACCCATCTGATGATGGCAGAGATCGCCAGGTTCCAGCTCTGGGTGGCAAGAAGAATGGGTTTGTTTCTCGTAGCCTCTGTAACGAGATGTGCTGCAACAGGAGCGAGTCGAATTCTTCGGTTAGCAGCAATTAGCAGCAACGAGAACCAGTTAAACTCAAGGGGCACGACCTAACTGGGGAAAACTTTCCTGGTTGATCTGAAGTTTGTCCAACTTGAGATACTTAAAAAAGCACTCCGCTACCCAACAACTATTTGAGACGTTGGTGGAAAAATGGGAACTTACAAATGGTACGTGATGAGGTTGTAAAACACGAGGCATCAAAATGACTTCCTGGGATCAGACCAAAGCCCCATCCAGTGACTTGGTATCTCGTTAATGCTGCCAGCACACGGTGAATGCATAAAGAGGGACCTTTGTTAGCTCTTTCTGAGTTGGCGGTGATGATTTTTGGATTTTTTGATAATTTTTTTGATGATTTTTGGATTTTTTGATGATTTTTTGATGTTTTTTTAACACCTTCTGGTGTTAAACCGCTTTCCAGGTACCATCGTGTCCTAAAACAGTCTCAGGGACCTGTCCGCCAGCAGGCAGTGAAAAATAACAAAGTGAATCATGGATGCCGTGCTTTACAACTCCTCTCTGTGAGTGCTATTCGTGATTTGTTCATGGTGAGAGGTGCATTTTCCCTACCGGGTTGCTAAGAAGGGTGTTGAGGTCATTACGTTTTCCTTTATTTCTACAGCACGTTGTACAAACACATTTAAACTAAGATATATTATAACAAGGTCCAGTACCCACTTATTAGCAACATGTTTGCAGGGTGATTATTCCTCTTTGTGTGTGTTTCTTAACACGTTATTGTTATTGCAGCCCAGCTGATTATATTTTATAAAGAGTGGCTTGCCACAGCAAGGCATGGGGAAGTGCACACAGTCTTTGTAGCTTATCAAAGAGAGTCCGAGCCTCTTTTTATTGAAAAACTTCATACTCAAATGAAAAATTGGCATTTATTTTACTCTCTCTTAACTTTTAAGATTGCAACCTTCAGTTCCCTCCAGTAATCATCACCCACGGGAGCAGTGATGCTTGAAGTGTTTAACTGTTGATTGCTTTTCCTGCGCGCTACTTCTGCTCGTAAAATCTCTTATTTTTTGTGGTCAGGAGCAGGCTTTCGGGCCTCTTACAGTCGAACAAAACAGTTAAACATACATTGCTCGAGAGAGTAATATTTGGATAATAATGCGCCACAAGGTAGTGTCGTGTGGTGCTTCATATTGTGAGCAGCAGTTGACCTTTGCTGCAGATAAGAAACACGTCTCCTTATTAGAGCACACTCTATGGCACCTCTATAAAGGGAAAGCTCTTTTTTAGAGTGAGGTACTGTGAAGATTTTATTGTCACGAGTTTGGGGATGATGATGATACTCGTGAGTTTACAAAGCCTGAAGTGAATTGTGTAGCTCTTGGGAAATAGGCAGCAATAATAAATCCACGCCGTGGCTGTGGTTTTGGTTTGTGCTGCTCATTTGGGTAGTTGGTCTTTGCTCGGGTCTGTCTGTGTTCTCTTTGTGTGTGCGTGTGCTCTACTCACTCAGTGACGTACCCTTACCGTGGAAAATTTAACAGAGGGACGTGAAGAAAATTAAATGGATTAAATATCCATTAAAGTGGATAAAATTACCACGGTGTTGTTTTGCCACCTTCATACAGAAACAGATGTCATAGTGTTGCAAACTGATCTTTTTCTTTAGAAATTAGAGATACTTTATTGTATTTTACATAATTTTAATGATGATTAATATACCCAAGTAGTTGGGTCTGGTTGCAGACCACTGGTGATATTAAGACATGGTACCACCTGGTGTTGTTGGCTGTGGTGGTCTTTGACTTGCCTGCTCGTAAACAGCTGAGTGAGCGGAATCTAGCTCGTCCTCGTTAAATAATGTTTTGGGAGGAGTAATGAGACAGAGTTCAAGTGGTGCTACATGCAAACTAAAAATAATTTGTGATCCGAATTTACATTATGAGGTTTGAAATCAAGCGTTGATATGCTGATCATGCGTGCGTGGATGTGTGGGGTTTTGCTCAGTTCAACCTGAGCAGATTTATTTGACTCTTGTGGTGGGATTAGTTTGTCTCCCTTTCTGCCTAGGGGTTGGACAGGATAACTTACATCCAAGGTCATTGTTCTTCCTCTCTTAACTTGCCAAAGTAGGAACTGGTTTGCATCAGTGCAAGACCAAGAAATTCTTTCTATAATATACATATCACATACATACATTACATAGATGCAATATACTCTGTGTGGATAAAACTGCACCGTTCAGGGCTTTCTCTTATTCTCTTATATATCTTATATTTCTAATATAACACTGTAGTTACTATATTATGTTTTCTGTACCATAAAGGCATGCATGCCCATGTTGTAAGTGTAAAATCTGTATCATTGTCATCCATATGGCTGTTGATTTTAATATTTCAAGCCTACATCCTAGTATTTAGTAAAAACTGTTCTTTAAGCTGCAGGGTTAAAAATGTGCATCCTAAATTTGGGTAATTCCAGCATGTGGTTCCCTTTGCAGCTGCGAGGACCAGCTGTGTGGAAGGTACATTTGTATAATAATATGTTGGTGCACTTTGTATTTTAAGGTTTTTCGTTCTTTTTTTCAGGGAGGGGAATTTTATAAATGAGCAGAGATTTGGGATAATAACTTCCAATGAATATCAATTTAAGTAAAAGTATTGAACCTAATTGTGCCTGTCAGGGTGGACAGCAGTCTCATTCCTTTGACGACTTGCTTTTCAAGGTGTTCAGAGCATCAGCAGTCCCAGCGGGTCAGATCAGAGGTCCTCCTATCTTATCAGGCAACAGCCAGGAGTGGGTACTTGAGGAAAACCATAAAAATAGGGGAATTAGACAGGGGTGCCATTTTACCTTCAAACAGGCAGTGAAGTGGGGCTTTCCTGAGCCAAACACTGTGTTTTTGCTCATAATCCATTCATGGACTTGTGTTACAGTACCTTGTAATTGGCTTTTGAACCCAGCTGTGCTTATGATACCCCCGGTATCCTCTAGCAGTGAGTTCCAGCTTTTCATTAGGTGTTGTCTGGAAAAGGCTTGAATTATGTTTTTGGTTGTAAACCTACTGCTAGAAGACTTCATTGGCTGTCTCTCTGCATAATTGCTCCTTATGCCATTGATGATTTTGTACATCTGTCACGTGTTTACTTGCAATTGTCTTTCACCAGGGTGAAGGGATCTAGTCTAGTTCATGTAATGTCCTCAGAGGCTGAGGACCTCAGCAATTAGTTCACCACTCTGATTAGGATTCGCAACCAGGAAATCTTAGTGATCCACATCGCAATTTCATCCTGGTGTAAGTCCCAGCCCAACAGAGGGTTTAAGAATGTGCATAACTTTGCACATGCAAATGTGGAATTACTCACTTCGCGCAGTTACGCTTGTATTTATGTGCTTTGCCAGATTTGGGATCGTAAATTCTCTGTTAATCTTAGAGATGCTCTTTCCTCCCTGAATGCAATAAATGTGTTGTTGCATTATGAGGAATGGTTTCCACTTTGCTTACGCTAAAAGCTGAACTGCTCTCCTACCAACATACCAGGTGGTTCGCCAGGTGGGAAACATTCACCAGGCAAAAAAAAAAAGAAAAAAAAAAGTACCTAAAAAGGTCAATAGTGCTATCTGCCAGGCTTCTGCATTAAACAAGGTTTTTGTCAACATATTGAACTTGACTTAGCGCACCCTAGACATAATTAAACGTCTGCCTCCAAGCAGTGCGTGTGCGTGAATATGCTGGGATGTGTCTTTCCGCCTCCTCTCATCTCCATCCCTAAATTTCAGAGGTCAGGACGTTGGGAACAGATTTTAATTTGCTTCTGAGAGGGACGAAGTCAATGAGAGAATGACAAACATTTGCCGAAGTTTTTGTCGGGGCTGGGATTGTGGAGTCTAAAAATAAATACCCTGGGCAATATTAACACTGGAGCTGATCCCTCGTAGCACAAGAGATGCGTGTGTCAACAGGCAGAGGGGGTTGTGCTCAGACTTGGGCAGAAGTCATTTTTTTAGCATTACTGTGCACTTTCAGTGTTCTCGCTTGTAACAAAACAGGAACAACTGCGGCTCTCTTCCACCAGAGATTTGTTAGGAAAATTCTTTTCTTTTACAGCTTTTGGAAAAGTCACACTATGTCGTCAAGTGTAAATAAAAGCAAGAATCAACTCTGCAGTACTTGATCTTTTGCTGGCAGCACTTCCCACATGGTAATTTTGAGGGCTCTGTGTAGGCACAGTTTGATTATGGACTGCTTCACAACGTTGGTTGTAGATACTCCGAAATCAGATCGTGGTATTACTTCCAAGTGATCTTTAGAAGAACAGAACCATTTGGTTTGTGCTTTACACGTTTCGTAATGTGCTTACAAGTCATCACCTACTTCATGTGCGAAGACAATTTTTAAAAATAATTTAATATAAAGAGTAAATTAATTTAAAAGCTAAAAATACTGGTGCAGCAGTAAGGATCTTCATTACCATATGCCCTTTTGTGTTTTTTTTTTTTTTCCCCCTGTTCTCTGTTTTGCAACTATTTTCTATACCGTAAACAAGTCCTGTGAATTCAGCAAGCAGTGATTCTGTGGAAGTGGCTCTTTTCGGATGAGGTAATCTTAAAAAAGAATAACCCCCTCAGCACCACCTTTTTGCGTCTTGGTGGAAAATACCCCCTGTCTTGCTGCTGTTCCAGACTTGTCGCTTCCACCTCGTCTCTGACCCGACCTTCTCCCTAGGTCTTCTCAGCTAGGCTTACCTTTTGCTCTTGCTGACTCTATGCAAAACATACAAAACATGGCCTTCCTTGTCCATCTGCTCAGCTAAATCCCTCGCGGCTCGTGGTATCAGTTATTGCAACATACGTTTTCTTCCCCCTGGTCACGAGAAGGGAAATCTTGCCTTGATGGCATCTGTTGAGAGCGGTGCCGTAGATCATTTGCCTCCCCAACATTCCCATCACCTCCTTCCGTCCTGCCGCTGGCTTCTCTTCACCTGCATCACACGCAAGGTGTACGTCTTCTTTTTGAAGCCCTTTGTAGCCCACTTCTGCTTTGCTGTCTCTTCCAGTCCCCATTTGCTTTCTCCCCGAAGCATTGCTGACATTACCTTCCACACCTCACTCATTCCTTTCACCAAACAAGCATCTGCTTTCACTGTTTCTCATTCTTACAAGAAAATTTCAATAGGCGTAGGCAAAGATAATTGATTAACTTCCCCCAAATCCCTTTAAGATTCCTCTTGGTTGCTCATAAAGCACTTGAAAACAGTTGGGCTGTTGCTGTGCCTATCGTTGGGGCACTGCCTCAGTTTCCTTTTGTTACACCATCTTTCTGCATCAATTTTTTGCTTCGTTTTTGGGGGTGGGCATTATAAGTGCGTTGAGGAAAGACGTATCTTTTTTTTCCTTGCTTTGAGTGCTACCAGTGCAGGTGGGGTCTCATCACGGCTTGGCTCCTACAGCAGCAGGAGCAAGTAAAGCAGCTCAGGACCTCGGCTCCAGCCCTTTGCCATGCTGGCGCAATGGGTCTAAGAGGTAATGTGCTCTTTCGTGGGGGTTGATTTTGAAGCTGCCACCTCCCTGGGCAGCACCAGGCATGGCTGGGGGAACAGCACGTGCTGGGGACAGTCCCCCTTTTGTAGCTTGGACACGCAAATGCTGAGCTGCTGGTTTGGAGGGGACTAGTTTACATTTAGGGGTGCAGGCTGGGCTGTGCCTGGCCTCGGACCCAGAGCATCATCTCTGCCTCTATCACAGAGCACAAGGTAGCTGTAGGTGCCAAGGGTTACACTGAGAAGAACAGATGCTTCTGATAAGTGTCAGCATTTTAATGAGGAATAAAATTAAGCCCTGGATACTTCTGGCCATCTAATGGCACAGGTTTTTGTAATCCATGCTGGTTTTTTGTTTCCTTTTTTTTTTTTTTTTTTTTTTTTTTCTATATTTTATGACAATTGCCTGAAGTCCTGATCTGGTGGGATTATGCCAGATACCTGCACAGTTGGAAACTCATCAGCGATTCAGATTCCTTCAGTCAGAATGTCAGTTTTATCACAAAACTTACCGTGGTGATTTCAGATTTCCTCTTTAGTAGACATTTTGTTTGAATGCCGTGAAGGGGCTCCTTTCTCGGAGCCCCCAGGAATACAATAAGCTATGCTCTTTGAGACAGGCTAGATGAGTACAAAGTTCCTCTCATTAAATTTTCTCTTCATGCTTTCGCATAGAATATTTCTTTATAAAGCTCTCTCTTATTTTCTTTTGTGTCTTCATCCCATTACCTTTATGAGATTGCGGTGCATCAGCTTGATGGAAAAGGTGGGCGCGCGGCTCCCTCCGAGGTTTATTCCGGCACGCAGAAATATTTGCTGGCATGCAAGGTGCTCGAGGAGCAGCTGGGAAAGCGAAAGCAGATCAAGTAATTGTAAACTTAATAAAAACACGTTAATAAAAGCGTGCCGGGCGGTGCGCGGCGCAGATCGGGTGGCTGCTCATATTGACTTTGGAGAAGAAAGGCATTTTAAATTTCGCGTGTGTTGATTCAGTAAAGTAGTTATTGAGTTGTGCTGAATGGAGATGGGGTTCGGTCAGGGTTTCCTGTCAGACCTTGTTGACTACTACAGTATATATTTTTCCTGTTGCTTTCTTCAGTTTAGTCGTGAAATTCCCAAGTAATTAAAAAAAAGAGAGGGGGGGTTGGATGCTTTCCCTGCCACATATCTCAAAATAAAGCTCTCGGGACACAGGGAAGGAACCTCACGCTTGAACAGGGCCAATTCTGACCAGCTTGCTTTATCCATTCAACCTTCAAAATCTTCACATTTTCCCTCCAGATTCCTCCTAAGGAGTGTTTTTGCACTGTTTCCCTTTTCTTACAAGCTGCTTCTTCAGTCAAGCCCCACCAGACCTTTAAATGTGTCTGTAAAATTACCGTTATTTACAGGAACATTAGCGAAGTTATCTTTTAGGGAGATGTTTCATTTCCCTTTTGAGGAGTTTCCTTGCCCGTGGCTGCCTCTGACCATCCGTCTGAGAGTCCTGTCATCCATCACCAACCAGAAATCAATCGCAAACCCTCTGCTGGGTTTACCATAATGCGCACTGCAACCTCCTTTCCTGAGCGGGAGATCCTGCCCCGCGTGCTTTATGGCCATCTAATGGTAGATAGTAATCTCATTTAGCGTTTTCCCCAAAGTGCAAATAGTGCATTAGGGGAGCATAACAAGCACAGCAGATCAATGCGGAGCCGGTGCTCTCCTTGAAGAGATTAATCCAAGAAAATGGACTTGGTTGACTTCAAGGAAATGGCCCCGTTCGCATTGACCAGCGCTGGGGCTGGGTGGTGGTGCTGGGCTGAGAGCACGTTTGGAAAATTCACCGGTGAGAAGTCGTAGGATGAGAAGAAATTGTGGTGAGGCAGGAGACGACGCGTCTGCCCGAGCTCCGCTGCTGTCGGCAAAGCGAAGTGTCCATTGAAGCATTCAGATAAGGAATAATACGTGGTCTTTGAATGGCTAATGGCACGGCTCAGGGAAACAAGCAACCCACAAAGGTCCTTGCTGAGGGTTAGCGACCCCCCAGATGGCTTATTTAAAGAATTTACAGAATTTATACAGCTGGTGTACAGAAGCCCGTTTCCCTCTCTCTTCACATTTAAGACACACTCAACGAAGTCACTTTAAAAACACTTGTGACTAAAGGCACTGCTAGGTTTGCTGTTTTTTTTTTTTTGCTAACTCTATTGTATTGGATTATCAATCCAGACTAGGGTCTCAGGCATTTGAAACAAGCGCTGGTTTAGTTGGACCTAAATCATCGGAGCTGAGTCATACAGCTCAAAAGAGTGGATGTGATGCTTCAGCCTTTACTTTTATCCCACCCTATCCAGCCCCAGCCCTTGCCGTAGTCACTCGGTGTACAGCATTTTATGGCCGTACATTTTGATGCCTAACACGCTCTTGAAATGCTTGCTGATATCAGCAGAGGGGGGATTAAGGGAAAATCCTCATCCGTTCGAGTCTACAGAAGTTTGAACTTTCAGATCATAAAGTGGGTAAGCACCAGGGACTGCATTTAAATTCTGCTTTAGGTATTTCACAGATGTACGGTAATGAATGAAAAGAGTAAGAGGGCTTTCTATAGGTATATATTGTAAAATCAAGGCGACTTAACAGTTCTTTTTTTGGTACTACATCTTGAGTGGTTGCCCAGAAGTCAGCTCCCCCAAGGAACCGCATTGTGCTTCGTGTTTCGCCTTCTCGCTGTAGTAAAACAGAGATCTGTCTTGGCCAATCAGCAAAATAAGAAGGAACAGAGGATTCATCTGAGGATGCTGTGGCTGATGAGTCTCGTTCTTTTTATGACCTTATTGAACTAAAAATAATGTGGGCTGCCGTGGATGTTAGAACAGCCATTGTCGGGCTTTCCCGGTAGGGTAAATGGGAAAGGGTATTAAGTATACAGTTCACACACATAAAACAAATGGTAGTTTTAAAATTATATGAACCTTAAATGTTTTTTTTTTTTTTTTTTTTTTTTTTATAAAGTTTCATGGCTCTTTTTCTACTACTAAAATGTTTTATTTTTGCTGTGAAAGGGGTATAACAGTAACTAGATTTTGAGTACCTCAAAGGATGTTTATAAAGCAAATGTCCAATTAACTTGAAATTACAGGGGACCTTTCATCTCTCTAACACTTTGCCATCCACTCGCTTTTGAATCAGGAAAGTATTGTATTCCCATTTAAATTCTGTGCCACTATCAGTGTAGATAACATTACATAGATTAATGCAAATGACAAGATTTTTGTCCAAAAGGGGGTTTATTTTGCAGAACAGACTAGAGGAGTTTCCATTCCTTTGTGTATTGCATCAGCCAAAAAGATGACAAGAGTAATTAATCCATACAGTAAAGAAAATAGACAAAATTCCTAAATAACTTGCACATCTGGCGTCAGGGTTACAATTGAGGTGATGGGTAGAAGAAGGGAAGGAGGATGCGCCAAAAATAGAGGCTATCATCAGATCAGCAAAAGCAGATTGTGTAATTTGCTGATGCTAGCAAGTTTTCTGCATTCTCTAGGTCAGCCCAATGGGTGCTTTCTGCCTTCTGCAGTAGCAATATTCAATAAGTACCAAGACTATATGGTCCTCGGACTACACAGCAATGAAGCTTAATGCATCCTACAGTTCTGTGACTGTTTTTGTGACTGCAGCCTTCCTTTGTAACTTTAAAGTGTTTTCCTTCACATCCATTATTTAAAGTTGCATCTTTCCTGAAACGTTTTTGAGAAGGAAATCAAAATGTTCTTTCTTCTTTCCCCAGGCGATACGAGTCTCATCCAGTCTGCGCTGATCTGCAGGGTAAAATTCTGCAGTGTTACCAGCAGCATGCTCAGGAGACCCTCAGCTGCTCTGCACTGGCTAGCCAATACCTGCATTGTGTCAATCATGCCAAACAGGTGAGTGTAGAAATATTGCAACTGAAATATTAATGGAATAAAGAGAGGAAGACTTGGATTATCCAATTAGTCCCTTTACATGCTAAAGCATTACTGTTCCCTGTATGTGTGGTCCTGCAAGCTCCATGGAGTCCATTTTCAATTGACTTAAATGATAGGGTTTCCATCTAGTTTCCAACAGTTTCCCTTGGGAAACTGTTGGTTAATGTGGAACCTGTCACTGTTGGCAGATGTTGCCTGGTATCTGCAGTTTTAGCAGTAAGACAAGGGGATTTAACTAAGTGGTACTATTTGTCATAAATATGACCACTTACAGTAACAGGTGAATGGATGTCTTAAACTAGATTGCTCACCAGTTGGAAGTCTTCATTTCTTTTATGTACTCAGAGTCTAATACCGCCATTTACCTGGTCTTTTCCCCCTGCCATCCAATTTGCTATGGCATGAGTTGTTACTTTAGATTATAAACTTTTATTCTTTATTAGTGCAGCTTAAGGGAAATGACTGTACTGCATAAATGTTTCAGTTAAAAGACGCTACAAGTTCTAAACGTGATTCTTTTTCATCATCTTAAATCTGTCAGATACAGAGTTGTCTATGTTGACCTCAGTTGTGTTCTTAAAGAAGCCACTTGGAAATATGCTTGTAGGCCATATATGCAGTGTATATAAAGGTGGTTAAATAAGTGTGTTGATCTTTGATTCTGCTAAAATGAGTTAATCTCTGAATATGTGAAAACGCGTGCTCTAATATTAGCAGAGGCTGAGCGAGAACATTTAGTACTTGATAATGTCAGTCATCACTAGAGTTAGTCCTGCCTGTACAGAAAAGCAGTAAGACCTTGATTATAATCATTCTCTGAGACCTTTGTGCAGTTTTGCTGGTGCAGTCCTGCCCTGGCCCCGCTGAAGATCTTCCTGGAGTCAGTGCTGCTTGTGGTTTAGCACTGTGTAAATTTTGTGGGAGGTAACAGTTGCATGGCATTGCTGCGGCGGTTTCTGCAGGCCACAGCACTCAACACGTTTGTGGGGTGCTATTATTATAATTTGTTGTTTATACAGCTAGCGGGCTCCTTTCTGAATAGGCAGCCTGGCTGGAAGACAGACGCAGCCAGCAGCTGTAGTGTCCTTGTTCACTGAACGAGCCGCGTGCAGGACCAGGACAATTTGTGAGGCAGCTCTGAAATCTCTTTGTGATGTTTAATGTTGTTTTCATCACTGAAAACTTTGACTGCAGAGGGTACATGTGATGAAATATAAAAATAAATGAGATCAACCTTTTCCTTTCAAAACTACCTCCTTCATTACACCCCTTGGTGTTTCTCCTGCCCACTTTTAATGCTCCTGTACTTCTTTATTTCCTTTAAAACCCTACAGCCTACCAGGATCCTTGCTCATGATAATTTTTCCTGATGGCATAGCCTGAGGCTCTCTTTTAAAACTCTCCATGCGCAGACACCCAAGCACGAGAAGTGCAGTGAGTTTTGTCCAGGTGCCTTCCTTGGGCACAGGACAAGTTTTGCCTGTCCCCCTTTTTCCCTAAACTATACAGTTTTCCATGGCTTTTTGAACAGAATTTTTTTTTCTTTGAATTGGATTGCTACTATTTTAGTTAATTCCATTCTCATCCTACTATAATGAGTAAGAATGGGTATTATTGCATATTATTATTATTTTTTCTAAGATTTCCCTTAGTATGATTTTTGTATTCCAAAATCCGTTTTCAAGTTACTAGACCGGGGATGTTTTGAGAAATTTTAGGAAAAAAAAGGCTAGTGTATAATATTAGGTCGTTATGTAGTCAACATCACTGTGGCTTGCATCATCTGAAATGCTAATTTACTGTATTTTAGATTCTATATTATTTTTAACAGTAACTACAAAATTTATCCTAATTATTCATATTTAAGCTATAACTAAAGTTAGTATCTGATAGTAATTTCTTCAGAAGGCTATGATGAGGATGAATTAATTCATGTTCAGAAGGTGCAGGAAAAGGAAATCGCATAAATATGAGCATTAGGTTTCTGAACCCTTTTTAAACACCTTTTTTGTTGAAGATCTTCAACCAAGCCTGTCAAGTAGTTAAAAGTGTTTCCTAAATGCTTCTTATTCTCTTTCACACATGCTTCAAGATGAGAATTCAGAGAGGTTTCTCTCTTATGATAACAGAGAAAGAGAAGCCTTTTATGATGGAAGTATTTGCAAGCAGGAACGATTGTTTTTCATAATGAACATCAGTCCTCTAGAGCTCATCCTCCATGTGTTGCAGCTGTAAATGTAATTATTCTTACTCGCTGATTGCCTGGAAGTCCAGACAAACAGTAACTTTGAAATAATTGCCTAACGCTGCTATAAAATACTGCAAAATTACCTACTGTGTGTGCTTGCTTGGAAGACAGAAGAGCAGGATAAATAGTAGATTCAGAAATGAAAAAGTTAACTGACACCGGCTACAAGAAACAAACAAAGAGGAAAATTTGCTAGAGGGAATAGACCAAGATATTGAAAACCAAATAAGTTAACTAATCCGATTTCCTGGCGGTGAGTCTGGGCACTTGTGCTCAGGCTGAGCACACTCTGTGCTTTTCATAAATTGAATTTATTGACTCCTCTTTCTTTCCTATCTTGCTTATAATTATCTCACCCTCTCTTCTGTATGCTCCTTATTTCTCATCCTGTCTGTAATCTCATGTCTCTATCTGTCCTTTTCTCCCCTTGTTAGAAAGGCCCAGAGAGCTGTTAATTCAGAGGAGTTTGACACATTGTTGTATCTTCAGTTTAAATCTTTTCCCAAAGTCAGGGGGAAGCTCGTGAGATAAATTAAGCTCTATTATTAATGTTTGTATTTTATTATAAGGGAAACAGAGTGAAAAATTACTTAATGGAGCCATTAAAGGGAAGATATTAGGATTGTCTGTGCCATGGATTTGTGTTCCCAGTGCTGAAGTATCTCCAGCAATGCCATCCACTGACATTTTTATTGCTGGTCCTAATGTACCACGCACTGATGTGGACAAGGTGGCTGTTGAAATACCCAATTCTTTTTTTTTCTGGTCTACAGGGAGTCCTAATTCCTATACGGAAACACAGCTGTAGTATAGCATAATGAAGTCTGTGCAATAGTTTCCTGTTAGACCACTGAATTTCACTGGGATGCAAGTCTCTGCAGGTTAGGTTGGAAAGCACTTCAAAGAACGGTGCTGACAGCTGCTGGTGTGTGACAGCCTGGCTCCTAAATGCCGCCCTTCAGCCTCTCCAGCCTCTTTGTGCCCATTATTTTGAATTGGAGGGTAGAGTGGTCCTCGATCATGCATCCTAGTCGGCGAAAAAACATCTTGTTTAGCCTCATTCTCCAGTGTTTTTACTAGGTGCCATCGCACAGACTGATGGAAAAATATGTAAAGCTAGTGTAGATGGAAACACTTTGGGCTGAAACACAATAAAAAGGCATTGTCTTTTAACACTATTTAACACCACCTTGACTGAAAAAGTTGTTTATGCAAGGGTCGGATCAGGTTCCCCTCACGCCTACGTGGGTGTCATGGAGAAAACACAAGGAAAAAATGTAAATACGTGGAGTAAATGTCTAAGAGATGATAAATTACAAGGGTCAGTAAAGAACATTAAAAAAATACAGACAAAAACGAACAAAGCCCTGGTACCCTCCCACTTTTCTGCAGATGAAATTTTGTGGGCAGAAGTCTGCATGTGATGAACAAATACCTGCAATTGCTTTCCTTAGGACATTAAGTGAAAGAAAAGTAACAGAATTTTGCTCAGATCTTTTGGGAATTTCCCGTGTTAATTTATGCAGTGTGAAATTTACCCAAAGTTAATATTCAGCCCAGCAATGGCTTTGAGCAAGTTTCTGTAGTACAACTGCAAAAGGAGACTTCCCGATGAAATAGCCTGCGCCAGTTGTACAGAAATCTCTGCGGCGATACTGTCAAGTGAGATCGGAGATTTTGTTAACCAGTAAAAGTTTCCCTTATCTTTGTTTATAAAGGCAACTAGGGAGTGTAAAACGGATCCTTTTTATTTCATCAGCATGTACTTCTCTACCACGAGTTCTAGAGAACATTTGTGATCACGAGGACATTTTCCATCTTTTCATGTGCTCACTGTCCTGCTCCTTGGTACGCATCTTCATCCTCTCAGGAACACTGCTTGATCAAGTGGAGTGGCTCACCAGAAAATTTTTAGAAAGATTGTGAGAATTTGGTTAAAGACATAAACGACAACAAGTTGCCGTTCCCTTTATTTTTAATTTTCCTGAGTCCTTAACTCTTTGACAGTACAGTCCAGGCCTGCGAGAGAATATGCTTGGTGTGGCCAGGTACTGACCATGTATTTGAATCAGTTGTTGGTAGGTCTCCTGTAAGACTTCAGGGTTCACATCTGGGCCTGCTCCTGACATAAGCCCAAAAAAATTGACAAATCCCTTCCTGTTATTTTTTACAAGGAGACTCTTAATTACCAGCTTTCCCATTTTCTGGATTTTGAAGGCAAGAATCATAGATTGCCTTGGTCAACATCGTAGTCCACCAGTGAATGTAGGTGGTCTCCAGCACGGTAGAGCCTGTTTTCTGTTCATTCTACTGATCTAGACAAGTAGTACGTGTACATGTGCTTGTTTCTACGGCCCCTTTATTTATGGATCATGGCAGTAAGAAGTTCTTGGTAGAGCCCTACATATTGTCCTTGCAAGTCTGCGTTTTTCTGGTAGACTCTGAATAGAGGCAAGACCTCTGTGGCAGAGCTCTCTGGTGTGGCAGTAGAAATTATTCTTGGAGGACTTGACAGATCTATACTTTGAGCTCTTGGTGGCCTGACTGCGCACAGGAGGTGAATACTGAAGTGCAAGTTCAGTGCGACATGTTGAGACTATCAAGATTTCAATGATGACTTAGAATATTGGAAGAAGGTAGGTAGGGGACATGCTTATTGCCGTATGACTTCAGGATATATTTCCTCGAGTATGTAACTGCTGGGAACAGGATTTATCTTGTTGTAAGGTCAGATGTTTTAATTTCCTTAATAGCCATAGCATGACGAGAGCTATGATAGCATTAAGACAGATGAATAGGAATTGTTCCTGCAGCTCTTCAGCCCTCCAGATGTCTGGCTTGTTGAGTCTTCAGATAGCTTCATTCTGCCTCTGTGGTGATGTGTGTGTTGACAGTGTTTCTTTTTCTATAATTTAATTGAAAATATTGCAAATCCTAGAAAGGAATTGTAGCCAAACTTCAACGTTTCTCTGGAATAACTTTGATTTACTGAAATATGTTTTTCCCTCTCTCTTTCCCTCCCCCAACCGTTTTTCCTTAGCAGAGCATGCTTGGGAGAGGAGGATAAAGGCATTGTCCAAATCAAGCACAAGACCATCAACTCTAATTTCAGCAGAAGAGCATTTTTTCCCAAGAATGATATGACAGCCCATTTACAGGGCAGACCAATAAAGAGAAGAACTGGAAGAGCCATTTCAAGAGCAGCAGCCATCACGGCTCAATCAGTGTGACCATTTGAAAAGCCAAGACCTATATCTTATTACATCAGAAATCTTACATCCGAGGATTCTGTTCAGTCTTAGTAAAATCCACTTATTGGTGATTGAAAGAAGGAAAAGAAAAGAACCTCTCACTGACCTTAGAAAGGGGAAATATCCTTCAAATGCTGCTATTTCATTGAATCTCCTCAAAAAATTCTCACTGTCAAAGGCGCGGGTATGTAACACTTGCTGTGCCGGGATGTGGCAGTACTTTGTGAGCAAGCCAGCTGCCGCTCCTCACTGCACAGCCTGCATTCGTTGCTTACATGAAGTGTTTCTTACAATGGATGATGACGTAAATTTTCCTTTAACTTATTTCACAAATTATGTAATTAAATGAAGTCTCTCTTCAGGCCTTCTGCTGGAATGGTAATGATCCAACACTTGAGATGTAACATGGCCTTTATTTACATGGAATGATGCTGTTGTGCTCCTCACTCCTATCAAGTACTGACGAATATGCCTCACTCTGTACCAACAATAAATGTATTTTATGAACAAGATTAATGTCTCAGTCTGTCTCTCTTTCCACTTCTTGGAGGCTGATGGTGTTCCCTCTGCTGTGCTGTCACGTTTTTCCAGCAGATGTTATTGCTGAAGCTTTACAGCATAGATTTTTGTGCATAACCAACCTTGGTTTCAGGAACAGTAACTTACACATAACTGTTTTCCATCGCAGCAACCTAAAAGGATCCCACGTGATATCGGATGTTGTGATTCAGGCGCCGCCAGAGTTTCCTTTCTCAGAAAGTATTTGGGAACGAAAGGGCACGCAGTGCCCCAGACTGCAAACCAGCTTCATGCAAGTAGCATCATTTGGGTTAAATCATGCAATCCGTATGCCGGTAATGAGGGGTTAATTTCATTTAACTGTTTCTGGTCAGATAACTACTGCAGCATTCATTTTATCAACGAGTCTTGGAAAAGGACTTCTACGCAGTAGTCCTAGTGTCAAATGAGCAATGTATCTAGAGCCTTCTGCTGTCTGTTTACCTGTTCTGTTTCCCTAGTGGGCTACGTTTGAACCGCATCACACTGTACAACTGCGAGTGCACCTGCAGATCTCATTTGTATTCAAAATACTGCCAACATCTCTCCTGTCGTAATTATTGAGATGCTTTGTGAGTACTCTTTAATTAAGGTTTTTTGTTTTTGTTTTTAATGCTACAAAAAAAAAAATAAAAAAAATGAGCTAGGCTTTTTACATGCAAAGGAGCAGTAATAGCACAAGGAAAGGGAAATCCTGGCATTCAGTGTCAGGTGCCAGGTAAACTGCTTGAGAGAAATAATAAGGACATAAGCGACATGTTTACATGGTGACTTGCTGTAGTGTTTACAAATCAGCTAACTCACAAATTCTCCTTTATAATGTTCTCTTTTGTAACAGAGAGCCAAGAAGCTGGCAGATCCGTCCTTGCCAGACTTCAAATTGGCAGCAAACTCCAGCATAGAGGAAAAGCAGACGTTTTTAAGGCCAGATGATTCTGTAAAATCAGGAGAAGAGCTATGTCGGGAAGGAGGTCTCTGTTATTGCCAAATGTTTATTGGTTTCCCATCCTGACAGCCTTGAGCAATGGGAGTCAGTCTTGCTTGCTTTCTTCCAACTGTGTTTCAGGCTTCATTTGAGATGATGTGTTCTTTAAACATCTTCTGTATCATCAGTCGTGGCATCTCTACCGTGTTTTGCTTGAGCTTGGAGGATGCTGATTGCCGCAAATGGAGCGTAGGCTTTCCAACAGTCCACTTGGTGGACAACTTTTGCCTTTTAAAGTAGAGCTGCTGTTCTGAATGTTTCTGGAGAGCTTCAGTAAGCCAACTCTTCTGCATCCTTATCCCTTCGTCAGACTTCGGCTGCTTCCTTCCTCCCTTCTTGCTTGCTGGTGTAAAGCTCAAGCAGGACACACTTCATTGAGAACGGAGCTGAGAGGTGACGTTGGACACTTCTGTTTGAGGAAATAGTAGGTTTGTGTGGGACAGAGACACATTCCACCTTTTGGATTAATTGCATGAAAAAGAAAACAAGGTTCATAAGCGAGAGGAGCATGCAGAGACGACTGCTTCTGGTACTGAAGGGAAGGAGGAAAACTTGGGTGGGTCTGATCTGGACACTGTTCCTACAGTCAAGATGTACCTGGTAGCTACACTTCAAGACTGAAAACCTTGAAAGTTACCAATTTATTTATGTAACTATTTATTTTTACAGAATGGCAGCTTGTGGGGAGCTCTCCCTCCTCCTCAGAAATCACCACATCTCTCTAAGACTGGCTGCCAAACTGAGATTTTCAGCTCAGCCTAATGGAACCTGAGCTCAGAAAGGATGATAGCAATGGCATTGTGTGGGGAGGGGTGATGCTCTCTGCCCATGGTGGAGAAAAACTTCAGATAATCGTGTCGGTCACTTATAATCTCTGATCAGTTCTCCCCAGAGGGGAATTTTACCCAGGGTTTTAAACGGACAAGCAGGATTGTAATAGCTAAAACAAAGCTTTTCATTGTTCCTTGCTCAGTTTCTGTGGAACGAATCAGAAGTCTTTTGACAGTATCAAAGCAATCACTGCTGTCCAATTCCCGTGTAATTTAGCAGTGTTTGCCTCCTTCGGATACTCCTTCCTTTCCTCGGGAGTTGTGTGTCTGAGGCAGATCACAGAACCTAGCAAAGTTGGTTGGTTGGGGGTTTTGGTTTTTTGTTTTAACCTCTTAAGCTATTCCCACGTTAAAATTTTAAACAGCTATTTGGAACTAGCTTTAATAGGCAAATTACTAAGGGGGGGGGGGATAAATTTTACAGCTCTGACAGCCACTGCTCTGTTCAGTTTTAGATCCTGTGCTCTTTTGGAGAGATCCTAAAGAGGGGAAGGAGTCTCAGGTGGGCTCCATCTGATGGATTTCGTGGCATCTCTCAAGCTGAAGCCTACAGGAGAAGAGACCCTTTAGGGACCAGGTCTTGGCTTTATTGATTTTTTTCCCCTTGTCATGCATACAAACATACCTGCGCATGAAATTCGGAAACCTTCCCCTTCCACCTGGCGTCTTTTCAGTCAGATCTATAAAACCGACAGCTCCTGGTGCTGAGAGAGCCCCAGCTGAAGCCCTGAGTCTTTGTCACGCTGTCAGCCTGTGGTGCTCAAGGAAACTATTTACCACTGCGAAGTTTGCCGGCTGGCACAATTCAGTCTCCGGCTGGCATTTTGTCACATACGCTAATGATCATTCACAGAACAGCTTCTGGGGGTTAGTTCTCCTACCCCTTGGTTCAGTCAGAGTGATATTTATACCTCCTACATTGTCTGAATTGCTGATAGGAGAGGGAGCTCTTCCCTCTCCTACCCTTTTTGTTTTCCGTTCCAAAAAAAAAAAAAGCAAAATTTAGTGGATATTCTTCTCTGCAAGGTCTTCGGATTATTTCTTGTGTTTCCCTCATGCAACTTGCTGTTCTATTTGCACCTCAAGATCCCTAACCCAGCTCAGCTTTCCATCACAGGAGGTGCCACCAAGAGATGGAGCAGGGCAAGCCTCGCATCCCCCGTGGCAGGATAGGGCAGCAGGGACCAAATTCATATGCCCCATGAGCCAAATCTCATCTGCAGGACCCAGGGAGCAAAAGACATTCATCCCGTGCCAGCTGGTAACGCTCAGGCTCCTGTGTTGCCTCCTTCGAAGCCATCCCCGTGTCAGCATCAGTGAAACCATTCGTGGTTGTGCTGTAAGAACAAGGAATCTTCCTTCTGGGGGGCTGGTTTTAGGGCTAAGCACCCCCTGCCACGCTGCAGTTTGGCAGAGCCCTGACTCACAACCAGACCTGGGCTCTTGAGACCCCAAGGGGGTCCAAGGGGGTGCTGAGCCCACAGCACTGAGGGCATTCCCACCAGGGAGAGCCAGAGGTGCTGCAGTGCAAACCTGCCTACAGGAGCTGGGTCAGCATCCGTCCCTCCCTGAGGACAGGGAGAGGTCCTGAGCGTGGGGTGGGGGGGACCCGGACCTGGAGGCGCTGTGCCGGGGCTCTTCCACAGGAACGTCAGCTCCCTGTGAACAAAGACGCTGGGTAATTAGAGAGGTAATTAGTTGGGTAATTACTAAGGTAATTAGTTTGATTCTCTCTCAAGCCAGTAGCTGCTAGGAAGAGGAGCGCGCTCAGCTCCTGTGCTGCAGGGAGCACCTTGGATGGCCGTGCTGCAGCAGCCCGAGGGGCAGCCCAGCTCTGTGATGTGAGAATGGGGATGGTCTGGAGGAAAAATAACCTTAAATGCTTTCGGGGCACCTTGCAATGCAATCCACAAGTCTTTGGGCCATGCTCAGGAGAGGACCCAAGGCAGCAGAGGTAACTGCAGGAGCGATGGGATATTTGCTGCAGGGATTTTGCACACTGCAGAGCTGCTGGAGGCACCTTTGGGGTAACCATGTCGGAGTTCATTGCTGTTCCTGGGAGATGAGGATTGTTCCACCCCTCATATAAGATCCTGCATGCCCCTAATGCCCGTAGGCTGCCTCACTGGAGGCACTTCTACCGGCTTAGGGTGCAAGTCAGTGGCTGGAGCTGAGTTTTCTGTTCAGCTGTCACCTGAAACCTCGGTAATTTTCTGGGCACCCTACGCAGGAAGACCATCCCTCCTTCCTTGGCAGGGCCCGAGGGCGGCCGGGGGCAGAGCAGCTGTCCCCGTTACCCCCTGCCCAGCTCCGACTGCCAGTGCTCAGCTGGGAGGTGGGCTCGTTTCTGGGATCGAATTCCCAAAAACCCTGCAAGCTCAGCAGGCTCAACTTCGTGCTAGTCTGTTGCTTGCATATAAATAGCAGAACTGGAAGGGACTTGGAAAATGCTGGAGCCCCCTTCTCCACCACTCCATAAAACCCAGTCTCAAGGAGATGCTCTCACGTTCCCTAAAATCCAGGTCCTTTTCCCCTTGCAAAGCTGTTCAGAGGCTTGTTTGGGTGGTTGCAGCAGAGGGATTTCGCTCTGCAGAGGGATTAGTGGGAGAAATGGGGTGGGGGATCAAGGAGACGAGCTGCTGAAGACCCGTTAATGGACAGGAACCTTTTTTGCCAGACCACCCCTGAGAATTTACTGGATCTCTCCCCATTTCTCGTGTCAAACGGGGAGGATTTTTTTTTTTCCCTCTCAGTTTTAATATTATTAACACTTGGGCTGTCTTGAAAAGGTCAGAGTCAGCTTGAATGTCTTCTAATGTCTCTTCTTAAAAACAAGCAAACAAGAAATCTATATTCCGCCCTAGCCTCCTTTAAATAGCAGGGCCTGATGCTTTGTAAAGGGGGTGAGGGGCCGGGATCTGCCCGATAACGAGGGAGTGCTTCGGGGTGGGAAGGGTCTCCAGATCTCATATCGGCCGTTTTGCTTGAGGTTCCCAGAATCGAGCAAACAAACGAAAATCTCTGCTTTTGCCTGAAAAACATGGGATACACATACGGCTCCAGAAGCATAGAAGAGGCAAAAGGAGCAGAGCGTGCACACGTTTTGTGGTTTTGCACCTTACACGGCGATCCCTTCTGCGCAAAGGGCTGCAGAAATGCTGGGCACGGGGCACAGGAGCTGTGGCCGGAGCAGATAGGTGGTAATACACCAGCTTGGTGGGCAATATTCTTCATCCTTTAGCACGACGTAGGAGGGAAATCTCCCAGCTCCTGCTCCTTGGTCCCCGTTGGCCATCCCGGAGGAGCAGCGAGGGAGCAACGCAGCGAACGTGCACGCGTTATTTGTTCTTGCAGGTTTGGGGGAAAGCAGCAGAAGAGAGGAGGCGGGGGAGAGGCAGGGTGTCAACAGCGAGAGAATATTAAATAGCCTCCAGTAAAACGAGAGGTGGTTGAGAACCCACTCCAGGCTCTCCGAATGGGTAATGTGCGGCTGCCGCTAACGTTACGGTAAGCAGAGAGTGTTCTGGGATCTGCCTATCGACCCGGGCGCGCTGCCTGCGTGGCACGGAGTCTAGCGAAATCATTCACTCCCTGCACGGCGCCTTTTCCTTCAATGGAGAGTGCACCCATTAGGGAGCCTGGAGAGCAGCGGCGTTATGAATCACTAGCGAGTCTCGCCTTGTAATTTTTTTTTATTTATTTTATTTTTTTTCCCTTTAAATGGAAGCTTTTTAATCTGACGTCGTGGCACTTTCGGGGGTTTAGAACGAAGCTGATTGCTGCTGCTGCTGCAGCTTGGTCTGCTGTTACCAAGAAACCAAATATCACAATAAAGCTGCGAGTATCAGCCCGCGGTGACTCAGGGCTCCCCGGAGAGGCAGTGCCTCTTGCTGTGCCGTGTTTCCTCCTGCCTGGTGTCAGCTAGCCGTCTTGCATGTCCTCTTCCTCATGCTTTTAGCTAGGTTTGAGGCTCCTGTGGGTCCGATGGGACCCAGTGCACCAGCTGGGGTGGTGGGAGTCAAGGCAAGGAGGCCAGAATTTGGTCTCACTCACCTTGCTTCCCCAGGACACCATGGGCTGAACCAACCCGAGCATTATTTCTGGGCCATGCATGGGATGCCAAGAGCTCCACATCAGGGTCTGTTTTTTTCTGTTTTGAGTATTTCTGGGTGTGTCATTCAGCCTGTCCACACCCTTATTTCCCCTGCCTGGCCAAAATAACCATGTTAGGCTGGGAAATGCTCCGTAGACACGGGGGGCAGAGAACGTGCGGACATGCAGTTTTTAATCTCTCCACCAAGAACGGGCTCTGTGTGCGTTACTCTCCTTCCTTTATTGAATTTTGCTTTGGACAAGCAGAACTAAGGGACTGTGTCGGATCTGACCTGTGGGCTCAAGGCACGTGGTCCCCATCTCCTCCCCAGGACACTGTGCTTGGCAACCCGTGGTGTCCTGGGCAGGAGATGGGGACCACACACCCCATGCCCACAGGCTTGGCAGGTGTGAAACAGCATTGCCTGAATAGCCACCTACTCCCACGCAATTTAAAAGTATAAAAATAGGAAAAAAATCAGTTCTCACTTCTGTCCCTGATGCCCTGTGGCCGCACATGCTACTCATTTCATTGCCCAGACCTCAGCCTGTACAAGGCTTGCTCAGGATTGCGAGGTATTGAGGGCAGGCAAGCTTCCCTCCCAGGAAAGACCCAAAAAATGTCTGTGGGAAATTCATGTCTGTCAAGCAGAGCCAACCATTTATTAAATGTTTAATGCGGTGGATATTTTTCTTAGTTTTTCTTTTTTTTGGAGGGTGATGTACAACTTGCCAAGCCTTGATGCCCGACATCTTAAACAGCAAAAATGCCGATCACCCCTTCCGGACACGGTGCCCCTCGGGGTATCTCCAGCCCCTTCCTGCTCTTCCCCCAACGCCCACTCCTCGCTCGCCTCTGCCTCCGGTCCTTAAGCGATCCCTTCCCCAGACAGGAGTCACTTGCTGCTGATTTACGGGATTACCCAGACGTTCGTTTTGCCCAGGTCCATCTCGTCTCTCTCCGGGGAAGGCTCATTTCCTCCCGCTCGCAGGAGAGGAGGGGGAAGGAGGGGGCTCTGGGCTCCCAGGCAGCCTCGGAGTGGGCTCCTTCATTTTTTAAATTGTGTTTGTGCTCGGAGGTTAATAATTGCAGCTCTGATCCTCCTTAAAGGGGGTGATTAATCCCCTGCACATACAGCAGGCACACGGACAGAAAATGCCAACATGGTACCGGGCATTTTTTCCCCCCAGTAATGAGAGCTATTCATAACCCAGCTTCCTTTAAAGATCCCAGTTACCGTGCAGAAGACAGCATTGTTCATAAAAACAATCCAAAGGTATTTTGTTCCCCGGTTCCTGGTGGGGAAGAAGTCTTCAGAGAAAAGTAATTGTTGGCTTAAAACTTCAGCCTGCATTCAGCAGCAATCCATCACCTCCACGTGTGTTTTGAAGCTCCGGTTACTCAATATTCAGGCTGGGAATACTCGGTAGGAAAGAACAGAGTAGGGGCAGCATGAAATATTGCCAGCAAAATTCTCTGTAACCTGCCTTCATTTCATGCCCTTCTCCTTGCTGAGACTCAGTGGAAGGGAAAGCAACAAACCCAAATCCTTTTTCTTACGTTCCTGTCCTAGGAAAAGCACTGGGAACTTGGCGATGTGGGAACCCGCTGTCTGGCTTCCCAATGCCTCCCCTGATGCCAAAATATCCCACGTCCCTGCAGGGTTTGTGATTGTGCAGCAAGGACCAAAATGGCCTTGATGTTACCGCAGGAAACGCAGAGGAGCCGTTTTGGAGGGGAAGGAGTTCTTCGTTCCCAGCCTTTGGGGATAATCCCAAATCTTTGTGCACGGCTTTTGGGGCCACTGCTAAAGGGCAACACTAACGCGTTTAGATCGGGGCTTATTAGTTAAGTATGTAATTATCAGAGCCGCTGGTCTCGGCTGCCCTGTCCGAGGGCTCTCCCAGCCCTGTGTCCTGGTCACCCAGGACCCTTTAGGGTGAAGATTTCTGATGTTCCTGGAGGCATCTGCCAAGGTTTGGTGCAGGGCACGTGATGGTGAGAGCGATGCCTGCTTGGGAAGAGGGGTATGGAAAGGAGGAGGAGATTGCATCCCAAAATGGGTTTCGTGACATTGACCATTGTTTTTGCTCCATAACTTCAAAAAAAAAAAAAACACAAACCAAAAACCACAAAACAAACAAACAAGCAAACAAACAAACAGCACTGTAAACCTTGATGTTTTCCCATCTTGCAACTTACAGCAGGAGCTGGGCAGGATCCTCCTTGGGACACGGGACAACCCCTGGAGATCTTCTCTTCACCAAAGGGAAAGGGACATGGTTCTTACCCACAAAACGTTTCTCTCTCTCTCTCTCATTTTTCCTTTCTTTTCATCTGCTAGTCAGATTGAAGGAGACCTGCGACCCCTCCGCTCTGGTCCCTTTTGCCAGACAGGGCTCGTTTTGGCAGTGTTGAGTATCTGGGAGTCCAGCATCCCCCAGCTTCTAGTCCATGGGAGTTTGTGTCTCTCTCTTCTTGGTGGAAGAGGAGGTTTTATCCAGAGGAGCTTTTATCCAGCCCACCTGCTGTGGGCACCCATTTCGGATAGGTACAAACTGCCTGTGACTGTTCTCTCTCGTCCTATTGATCTTGGAGGGGAGTCTGGATGATGTCTTATGCAGGTTAGGGGAATCCCACCCCACTGCAGTTGCCAAAAGCCATTTTGGAAGCAGCAGTAACACAATCCCAAGAGGGCCAGAAGGGACTGCAGCAGACTTCAAGGTAAGAGGTCCTGTGCCGGACCATTCCTGGGCCATTTAATTTGCTGCAGGCTGACAAAAAAAGTGCTGCGCTCCCCCTGCCAAGGCAGGGTTACCCCTGGGACCTCTGCTGCCTGCACCTTGTTCCAGCAGAGATTAAGATCTGTGTGATACCTGGTTAATCCTGCACCATGGTAAGGACTGATCCAAATCCTGCTTAAATTGGTGGGCACCTTCAGGGTTTCCTCCACCTGACCATTGCAGGGAGCTGCTGGAGATGTGGGGAAGCGAGACTCGGCATGGGGACAGCAGCAAAGGGGATGGAGCACGGCTGGGAACTTAGAGCTTAGAGCTTTGTGCTTCCTCTGTCCCCACAGCATCTCTCTGATGGATTTTTGTGGTTTGTTAAGCCCATACAAAGCAGGTCAGGAGAGCAGAGGTCCATCAGACCCCACCTGGGCCACTTGTAACTGGGACCGGGGTCCCCAGCCCAGGCAGGGGGAGCAGAGAGATTTCCAACCCAAGCCCTGAGCACACTCACGGCTCTCCAACAAGCCCAGTCTGTAGTTTCAGCTGACCATCAACGTCCTCGGAAAGCGTAAATAGAAAAGTGACTGACAGCGGCTTTGTCCCCGTGTCTAAGAAATCTCCTGCTAAAATAGGCTCGGAAAGGAGCCAACTGAAAGTGAAATGCTAAAGAAGGAAGCACAAAGATTGCTGGTACTTAATATAAATTTACATCATAAAGGCCATTTCAGGCTCCAGTGTCTCAGAGACGTGCCTTCATTTGGGACTGACTTCAGTTTCATGTTAATTTGCTGTAGTTAAAGCTACCTAAGTGGATGTGCAATGCCAAGCCTTTCATTTCTCGATGATAATTTCTAAAAGCTATTATTGATCCATTTGGTTTGAAAGCTTGCTGCAGCTCGAGGAAGCCGGGGAGATGTCTGCTCTGCAGCACAGATGAGACATAAGTGGTTTCTAAAACAATTTTGACCTTTCTTAGCCGCGGCGGGTGTGAGGATAACAAGGGCAAATCTTCAGGCTTCAGACCCATTTTGGGTTGGAAGCTCCACATTACCTAAAAGTTGAGGAGGGCTGCTTGGTCCTGGAGTTACTGCTGTTGCTCAGCGTGGGCACACACACGTGCGCACAGCGCTCCTTAAACGCTGCCTCTCTCTTGTTTGCTGCTTTCCATCCCACGGGGAAAAAACAAACCAGGTCCTCACCAAGCAGAAAAGGCTTTTTTTTTTTTTTAATTATTTATTTACCTATTTTTCTGTGTATGGAGAAAGTTTAAAATCTGTTTCTCTGCTTCCTTACATATATACATATTATTATTATTATTATTTTCTGTGTCTGGAGAGACATGGGGATAAATGACTTGCTGCCTGAAAGCAAAGGAGAGCTCAAAGTCCTTGGAAGAGAGTGATGGGGTGGAGGGTGATGAGTTGGAGGAAGGTGATGTGTTGCAGAGGGTGATGAGTTGGAGGATGAAGCAGCATTGACCCCAGGGCTCCCAGCTATCGGTGTTAAGAGGGGGTGTCACATCCATAAAACAAAGTTATCTGGATGTTTTCTTTTCCTGGGCAGTCTCTGTATTTGTGTCGGTGTCTCTGCTGTCTCAGTAGCATGGTGTGAGCACGGTAGCTGATGGGTGATGGTACCTGGGGGTTTCTGGGCAATCTGCCCTCAAAACCAGCAGGTTTGTAATAGTCATTACAAGGAGAAACACCAAATAAGAGGTCTTCTCCTGGGTAAGGGAGTTCTTTGAGTCCTCTGTTAACGGCAGCACACGGGCCGGGTTCAACGGCTCTTGAAGCAACAACCAGGGGTTGATGGAGCAGAGATGGGCAGTGGCTGGGCAGTGACCTCTCTTGTCTCCATCTCACATTTTTGGCTGGGTCAGCCACGTTCTGTGGAAAAAGAGGAGGGAGAAAGGGAGAATTTGGTGGCCCTGTCTGGGAAAAACCAAATCCCCTCTCTCCGTCCCACACAATGCGCAGACCTCGACAAAGTTTTGTGGGCAGCGTGATGAGGAGAAGAAGGGGAGGTAAAAGCCGTGTGAGCTGAAGAGTTGTATGACTTTGAGAGCTGCCCAACAGGAGCCATGAGGGGTTGATCCCATCTCTGGCTTCTGTGTGTGGCAATTCATGCCTCTTTGAGCCAAACCTCAGCATCCCATGAGAGCCAGCCCCAAAACATGGGTGCTGGGACAGGCACTGAGGTGCTCGAGCATGGCAAGAGGAAGCTGGAGCTGTTCTCCTCCACTCTCCGTTTCAAATGTAGAAATGATGTTGGACCCATTAATAAGACCTCCAGAATAATAACCTCTTCGTTTAGATCCCCTGGGAATGGCCTACACCGGGCGCAGGACCACCTACACCCACGTAAGGTGGCCGGCTCCGCTTTTCCTGCTGGCTGAGCCGGGCTTGGCATCGCCGGCTCTGCTGCAACCTGAGCCAGGTAATTGATCGATCATCTGTGGTATAAAAGCTGGCCCGTAAATCTGAGTTATAGGGTGGATCACAGCGCGGCGTGATTGAGCGGGCTGTCACTTGGGGCATTATAGCGGTTTATGTCTAGTAATATCTTGTAGAATAAAGATAAAATCCGACATAACATCCTGAATTATCATCTGATCGGGAGCTGGAGTCTTGGCTGGATGCAGGCCGGTCTGCGATGATGTCCACGCCGTTACTATTGGCCATAATTAGCTCCCTTGTTGGCAGTCTGAGGAACGAGGCTGAGCATTCAATTTGCTTTAGATACTCGACTGCTCTTCCAGCTTCAGCAGCAGGAGCAAGGCAAGCAGACAGGGATGTTTCCAGCCTTGTGGTGCTGTTAGCTACAAGCCCTCTCGCCAGGGTTAAATAGCAACAACAAAAGTTTTGCTCGGCTCTTTGTGATGGGAAGGAAGGAACAAAGCAGTGCTTCTTACACCCCCACGAGTTGTTTATTGGATTAGATTGATGCTTCTGGGAACAACCTGTTTGCATATGAGCTAAATTCTAGTCTTGCTAAACATCTTCATTAATTAACTCCATCTGGCTTGCCTGTGTTTCGATATAAAAGATATATTGCTTTGATCATTTGCTGTTTACATATTTCTTGCAGTTTGGTAAAACACAGCAGCAAACACACAATAAATACTGCGCAGAACAAAACAAACACAAAAAATGAAACATGTTGAGGAGACTGCCAAACACCTACAAAGCACGAATCCTGCTCAAGTCTGGGTTCAGGTTCCCTTGAGGACTCCTGGGTATTACTCTAAACCCATGTGCATGGTTTAAGGTGGATTTTGCCAACTCCAGGCATTTCTGAAGCACCTCCAGGAGCTGGTGGGGGTTGCCTCATGAATCCTTTCCCTGCAGACCCCATCCTGCAAAGACTTTTATTAGTGGGGTGAAGTGATGGAGGGGAGAATGTGAACGTGGGATCTGAACCCTGCATCCATCCTTCCCACACTGCCTTCCTAGGAGACATGAAAGGGGGATTTGGGCTGCTGCCTCTGACTGACCTTGTGGTTTGGGTCTTTTCTATGACCGGGCTGGTGGTGGCATGAGTGTGGGGTGGGCAGAAGGAACTGATGGTCCTCAGACGGGCACTGTGATGGGAAGATGCGTGAGGGCAGCTGACATAGATTTACATGATTCAGTGCTAAGCAGGACATTTTATACGGGTATTTTAGTGATATTTTAGGGGTATGCTTGCCTTGCTGTCACCTGTGACCAGCAGAACTCCCGGTCACCTCTCTCCAGGAGCAAGTACAACCTGCTGGGTAACTCCAGACTAAATGACCAAAGGGAGGTTTATTATGAGTTTTCATCAGTTGGAAGCATCCCTGTCTGGTGCCCTGCCACCTCCTGCCTCCCAGGATGGCCTCCCAGGCTCTCAGGAGGCTGCGCAGCCTTTCTGCTAAGTGCCAGGGCTAACATAGGGCTCGGGCTGCAGTTCCCCGTGGTCGAGGTGTGCAGAGCCTGAGCCTGTCCCTTCTGGGGAGCCTTGAGTGCCAGGGGCACCCTGTCTCTGCTGCTCCTCCCCTGGGGCCTTACAGCCCCCCATGATGTGAATTGTGTCCCGGTGGGTGCAGGGATGCTGGGGAAGGGGTTTCCAAGGTGACAAGCCTCACATCCACCATCTCTCAGCGTGCTCATCTCCCCAGTCCGGCCAGCTCAGACCCCGAAAAGGTCCCGTGCTCCTTGGTCATCCTGCTTACCTGGCAGTCCCTGCACCCCAATTCCCCCTGGGCACGCTTGCTGCTTCCCTTGCCATGTGCTGGCTTGGCCCCCTGAGACACTCTCAGCCCTGCTGGTGGACAGAGCCATCTTCTCCAGCCCACAGCCATGGGCAACATGTCCGTGGGACCTCTTGCTTTCTCTCCATCTGTCTTCTCTCCGGTACTCCTCCTCTCTTCTGTGTTTATTGTGCATGTCCTGCAGGCAAACGCGGCTCACAGGGGATTTCTGAGTTTGGCAGAGGGCAAAGATTTAATGAACATACCTCTCAGAGGCAGGTGCAGGGCTGCAGAGCAGCCAAGCCTTCAGTCCAGCAGGACAGTTGGTGGCGTGGAGGTTGGTGGCTACCCACAGGTATGGTGTCACAGCCTCATCCCACCTGAGCCATCCCAGCAACAATGATCCCTGCAACCCTAAGCCATGAAGGGACCTCCTCCTTCTTCCCAGTATTGCTAAGAGACTGTACAAATCCATCAGACATTAAAGATGGGAAGGTTTTGGCTTGGTTTGGTGTGCAGGAGGGACAGGCGAGCAGAATTTGTTCTAGCTCTTGCCAACAGTCCTGAGGGTGAGCAAGGCTTTGCCATCAGCCAGGAGCTGAGCAGCCACCACCCAGCCTCTGCTCAGAACAGTAGGATGGCACTCAAGGGACATGCTCTTGTCAGCTGCTGAAGTCCACAGTGCACAGCCTAAGTGTCTGTTTTCAATGCAGAAGGCAGCATTCCTCCTTCAGCTTCTTCTTCTCCCTTCTCTATCTGGTACAAATGCAGTTGGACGTCTGCCACCCTTGGTGATGTACTGGTGCAAGGAGACCTACGGCAAGGTGGCATTTTCAAAGGACAGGTTGCAGAAGAGATCAATCTCTGCCCCAGGCTGTCTGGCTGTGTCATTGTCATACGTGACATGGGACAGAGGTCACTCACCAGCCCTGAGACACAGCATCGTTGTGTCCACGTGCCTAAATTTTCTCATTCTCCAAAACGTGGTGACCAAACAGTCCTTGGCCAACGTAGACCTCCAAGGCCTAGCCAGTCTGGGAGGCTGCTAGCTGCAGTCTGAGCTGTGACAGATAGCCCGCCAGCAGCTTAAAAGTATGCGTAATTGTGTGCTGGAGTTTGATTCTGTGCCCTGACCTTGTCTAGTTTACTATAACAGATGTAGGTTTGTATATCTGCTCCTGTCAGGGCAGCGGCGGGTCGCGGTGGTGAATGACAATAGGGTTTGCATTGACCTAGGGACACATCTGCTCTCAGCCTCTGGGCTCTCCCCAGCGGTGAATCCTCAGGTGTGCTCTTATGAAAAAGGCCAATATTTATTCTAGTTATTCTCGGGCAAGAAAGATTGAAGATTTTAAGATATATGTATTTAAAACCTGTTATCGGGGGTCCCCTGTAATGAAGGCGCAGGTTAGAGGCACCCTGGGGTTATAGACATCAGAGGATCAGAACTCAGGTTTTGGGGTAGGAAGGCAGCACAGGGGGCTCTGGGGATGTTTTGAGGTGCATTTGTGCCCTCCTCCTTCTTGATCAGCTATTACCAAACAGATATTTGGCCTCTGCTCAGGCTCTAATTTTGCCCATTAAAGGTGAATTTTTTGCTATTATCAAACCATCTCTGGGCTCCGTGAGCTTGGGCAATGATCTGAAGGAGCTGCAGGATTAGAAATGACTTTGTCAGTTTAGATCTGAGTTCGATTCTGAGCTCCTCTCGGTCTCCTCATCTGGAGAGCTCAGGAGCTTGCTTCCTACTGATTTTACTGGACCTCTGCTTTAGTGGTTCTGGCCAAGATTCAGAGCAGCTAAACAAGGAGCGTGAAGCTGGCCCAGGTGCTCTTCTCTCCAGCATCACCGAAATCTGAATGCCTACTTCTGCATTATTCCAGGTGAAGATGGTTGAAATCATGCCAAGAGCGATTTAAGAGTATCTACTGGGAGCCTGAAACAAGTGCTCTTCCATTTGATTTTTTTTTTTTTTCACAGTTAAGTACCTCCTCCTTAAATCTGTTTATTATTATTATTTTTTTTTTTTAGAAATGCCTTCCTTGTGTTTAGGCTTTTAGAAACGCTTAGAACTCTCTGATAGCCAAGGTCTTAATAAACCTGCTAAACTGGTGCAACAGCTGCTTCTTTGGATGGATGATTTGTGAATTTTCAATTAGAAGGGGATGGATAAGCTTGGATGTACCAGCAGGCTGTAAAACACCCTTGCGTTTCAGATGCTGAGGCTGGGGAGAAGACAACTGCCTCCTTCAGTATTGCCCAGTGTCTGGTAAAAATGAGCAGCCGACCTTACCGAATCCAGGTAATGCTTAATTTTTATGCTCACCAAAAGAAAAAAAAATAATTTGCTAATCACAGAATAGAATGACCCCGCCCCCCAGTTTACCTTCCATTTCGTAAATTTAGAACAAATCCTTTCATTTAAGGTGCATTGGAAGAATTCACGTGTCCCAGATGGAGAGCTGCTCGGTGATGAAGCTGGGGGGTATTTTTGTCTCTTAGGGAAGGGACCTCGTGTCCCGATGCGTGTACAGCCCAGCCTGTATTAATCCAGCTGCTACCATTGATAAAAAGTGCTGCCAGCATTCGGACTCAAACAGACGGGTGTCTGAGTGTGATAGATGTGTTGATTTTTTCTTTCTTTCTGGAGTTCAAATGCTTTGCATTGATTTGTGTCTTCATTTGTATATTGTAGGAGAGGCTCAGACTGGAGGCAGCGCTGCCTGTCATCCATCAAAACCTCCGAGAGCTTTGTCTTCATTTCAACTTGGCTGCTCCTTTCTGGGCTTGTGGCCGGGCTTCTGCCAGACGGTGGTGGGTCTAAATCTGCTGCTGGGAACGCTTCACCGCAGGCTTGCAAAGCAGGGACAAAAAATGTGATGTTAAAGGAAACCCTCTGCTTAACTGGGGACCTGGGGCTGCTTGTCTCCCACAGAGGGTGGTGGGTGAGCTCCCTGGGGTGAGCTCCCCTTGGATCAGCCCTTTTCTGCCTGAACATGGAGAGATTCCTCTCTTCCCTCTTCGATTCTCAAGTGTTGATGCAGTCTGTGATCCCTGGTTGTCCCCTTCACCACTAAACATGCAGCAAAGGCACACTGAGTATTGATGCTTGTTCTAAAGGTACCCCAACAACTGGCCTGGAAGGATGAGATCTGGGGTGGGGATTTGTTGGGGCAAACAAGTCCATCCTTATCTTCTTTGCTGATGCCTGCTCTTTGATGACGGCAGCAGTTTTCTTCCATGAATTAGATTTCGGTTTCTTGTCTTTCTCTTCTGGGCAGGGAGAACCTGGAGCACATGGCACTTGTGGAATACAAGCAACATGGAATGTTGTATCACTTGCTGTCCCAGAAGCTTTCTGGGTTAAGTGGATATTTCAACCTAAAAAAATAACCCATTGTTCCATAAACCCAAGATATTGTCCAATTCCCCTTCTTTGGAAGAAGGTGCATGGTGTCCATCAGTACCCAACACAGCCCTTGTGTGGGCTCAGGACACGGTCACCTTCTGCACCACTGCACATAAATGAGATTCGTATTCAGCCCTGACAGCTCCCAGCTCGGTCTGGAAGGAGCCTTACCCCCACCCCAGGCCAGCGATGCTGTACTGAAAAACTGAGCTGAGAAACAAAGCTGACTGCAGCCAGAGTGGTGTACGTCTGTGTGTGCTGGGACAGCTTTCCTCCACCCAGCACCAGACCTCATCAAACACAGTGCCATTGAAATGCCACCACTCCTCTGTGTACCACAGCCAGCAGACCTCTTGCTGGTGTTCCTCATTCTGGATCCAGCTGAGAGAGGTTTGCACAGTGGCGCTAATTGCTCCCAGGGTTGGTGGCAGAGGCAAGAGCCCAATTCCCCTTCCCCTGCTGTGATGCACCGAGGCTCTGTGTGATCCGTGCTAATGTAGCTGTGTTGCTCTGGAGACAGAAGACACTTGCTGTAAATCCCTGTGAGATGAAAATGATCTCCAGTGAGAAATACCCCCAGATCCCCTGCTTGGAGGCCCTACGATAAACCTTCCCCAGTGAGGCCAGTATGAAATCTCTTCCTTGGTCCTCCAAGCCCTGGTTTTGGAAGCAATTGCCAAGAGATGGTGTGGGTTTGTTTAACATTAACAATGCCAGCTTCAAAGGAAAAATATGTGGGGCACCAGCACGATGGAGGACTTGCTCAGGCTGCATCTGGCAAGGTTTTGGGGCTGTCTGCCTCAGTTTGTGCTCTGCCTATACATGGATGGTGTCTGTGGGATGGGGGCCGTGAGCTGGCAGGGCATGTGTCCATGCTGGCATGGCCCTGACCAGCCCGAGCCAAACAAAAGGTCAGGTTTGTGAGCTGAAGACCAAGGCTCTCTGAGCTGGGTTACTGGAGGGAGAATCAATCCTCCCATTATGATAATTTTGAGCTGCCTCTTTCCCTCCTACTGCCTAGGAAGCTTTATTCTGAGTATTGATTAAGCTTTATTCATTAAGTACCAGTGGTGGGAAAGGCAAAAGTCAGAAAATACCCCCCACTGCCAGGAAGTTGCAGGCAAAGCACCCATGGGTCTGTCCCGATGTCGGGGGGCTCCAACCTACGACATTTGGGGAGGCACCGGTGAGGGGTGGGGGATGAAAGGTCTCAGCGGTGGTACCCGCTGCCTCCATTCAGGGTGTTTTCTATTTGCTTTGCTTGAAATTCTCTTCTGTTTGTTTGTTTTAAAGTGAATTAATTTGATGGTTGAGGGGTTTTCCAGATTAAAATGTTTTCCTTTTTTTTTTTTTTTTTTTTTTTAATTTCAAGGGATAGGTCTGAAGCTTTTGACGGGTTTGGAGTTACATAATAGCATTTCATGCTGTTTTTACAGCGGGAGGAAAAGCTCTTTAAAGACTTTTCCCCCTTAAAAGACACATCTTCCAGCATCCTCACGTGCTTTTTCGTGTTGCCCATCCCCGGGATAACTCTGGCTTTTACTCCCAGCAGCGTGATGCAGCCATCGGTGTTTGTAACCTCATCCATGATGTGAGCAACGTGTCCTGGGGCTGGTCTGCTGGCAGACAGCCACAGACACAGGACCTGACCTTGCACAGCCCCATGTTTGACATTGCTTTGACCAGCCCCGTGTAGCTCAGCAACAGTCAAATCCTCCTTTTCCAACACTTACACGGAGGAGATGGGGCTGGCTCGGTGAAGCTCCAGCGAGTGCATGGGCAATGGGATACCCTAGCCATGGCCTCCACCGTGGACATTTGGGGTTTTGCTGGCTGGATTGAATCCTGCAGAGCAAATTCCAGCCTACCCAAGTGATACAATTTTGGATAAACAGCCAGGTAAGCTGGCAGCCCCAGGAAGCATGCAGGTGGATGCTCAACCCCCAGGGAAGCCCCCAGTTCATCTTCCTGGGATACGATGGAGGGTTTTTCCAGCATAAGGAGCAATTTCCCCCCGAACCTCAGGGGGAAACAAGATCTGACCTATTTATATCTCAGGAACCGACTGGAGATGAATATTTGATTCCCCAGAGAAAAGCAAAATTTCCAGGCCAAATGTAACATGTCACGTGGGGGAGGATGTGATTTTCCACCCTGAAGTGTAAAACTTGTGCATCTCTGAGAGCATGAAGCTGGCTTGGTGGTCACACACACAAAAAATAAATGTAAAGATATTTAGCTTTGAAATTCAGACCCAGGGCCAAACTGAGCAGACACGGACCAGCTTAGCCTGGGCTCAAATTGTCCTGAGCTCCCCAACGTGACAAATGTCTGGGTGGGTGAGCTCAGCGCGTGGCGCCTGCACGAGGCCTTGGGCAGCAAGCTGATGGCCACAAATGAATACAAAATGAGAGTGGATATTTTTGTGAGGTGACAGTCATGGTGCAGAATAAGCAAGTAGAAAGTTAAACGCATGCAGCTCATATTCTGCTACAATTTGCAATCAGGAATCACTGCAATGAGTAAATGTTGGGGTAATCAACCCTCCCGCATTAGGGTCTCATTTTAACCGCAGGGACCAGGAGGAAATCATCCTTTCGGCCCATGCATTGCAGCCCAGCTGATATTTTCTCAGTCTTTCGAAGCACTGATAGCCATTGCCTTGTCTGGGGGAGTGCTGCAGATGGAGGGGTCGGTGCTTGGCTCTGTAAAATCACAGAATCCTGGAGTGCTGCTCACCGAGGTGGTGGTTCATCTCCATTGAGCCCTTGGTGAGGACCTGATTGGGTCCATCCCCATCAGTTGGCCCAGGATCCTGGTAAGGAGATGCAGGATCAGAGCAGGTCTCTTATTCTGGGAGCAAGCTCATCTTCTTGCTGTCCAGAAGATCTGATCACTATAACCCTTGACTGTGCACCTTCCCAGCCCTGTTTTAGCCAATGTTGCTCCTCTGGGCCACGAGGACATTTCAGGTGTCTCTTCTCCTGCGTGGTCTGTGAGCCAGCGGGTGCTGCTCGGTGATGGATGGGCGAGCACTGCTGATGCAGTATTTCCCATTATCGTGTCAATATGCTGCATTATGAACTGCATTCACGCTGCCGTGACAGCAGCCGTGATTCTCTCGTGGCTCTGCCTGCAGACCGGGGCTTGCTTTTGCCTTGCAAAAGGCTGCCTTTGGCTTCTCAGGGACCTGACGTGGTGCCAGCCTGGGGGACCCCACTCTGGTGGTCTCCATCTGCCAACATGGGACCTCTGTGAACCCTCTTGGCAGATTTTTGGTCCATACCACCCCTTTGCTCCCACTGCAAAGAAGATATCTGCTCAACAGCCAGCCTGGGATTGTTTTGCTCAGGGACTTTCAATTAAAAAATTTCCCTGGGTTTACTTTACCCAGGTAGGAAAGGAAAAGCAGCAAAAACAGCATGGGGCCCAGAGTTCACTTCCCCCACAGCCCTGCAGTTCAGCCTCTCCTCCTCCTCTCCCATGCACCTTTAACTCCAGCCCGATGACTGCTGCAACACCACACCTTGGATGCTTCATCTTTGCTGGGCATTTAAAGGGTTTGAGCTACTGGCTAACTCAGGGCTGTGCTTGCCCATGGGCTTATGTCTTTGGGAGCTGTTTTCTCCTCACAAGGACTCTACTCTGACCTCTAATGCTCTTCCTAATGATACGGGAGAAAAGGAAGGACAACAAGCTGCTGACGCTTAGTCCACGTTTCAGAGTAATTTTGGATTTCTGGGAAGTAAGACAGTGAGTAAAGGGGAATGCAGTTTTCCTTTGTTTTCTGCTAAGTCTATTTATTAAACCTTTTCTCAGCTTTTTTTCTTTAAAAGCGAACAAGCAAGTGAAAGGTACCAGCATGCATCTTGAGTACTGAAGTGCTCTGTGCCAGAAAATGACCAAGATATTTATTACTTGTCTGGGTACTGAAGTTTTCTAAGTGCACAGAGATTTCCCAGGCACATATTAAAGCAAAATAACACAAAGGAGTAATATGAAGGGCAAAGATGAAGAGGGGAGGCAGGGAGAAGGTTATGGATTCCTTTCATGCCTTTCATCCGTGTTTCACAAGGGTTTTTTGGTCAACCAGAAACTACCCCACATAGCTTAAACGTGTGCCTTCCTTTAGAAACCAGGTCGCTTAGTCAAGATAATCAGTTTTGGAAGTTCTTTCCTATGAGGGTGGTGAGGCCCTGGCCCAGGCTGCCCCGAGGAGCTGTGGCTGCTTCATCCCTGGGGGTGCCCAAGGCCAGGCTGGATGGGGCTGGGGGCAGTCTGGGCTGCTGGGAGGTGTCCCTGCCATGGCAGGGGATGGAATTAGATGGGCTTTGAGGTCTGTGCCAAGCCAAAACCAGTCTGTGATTCTATGATATGGCTTTTGGGAGTGCTTGTTGATACAGCTCCTCTGCCTTGCAACCCACAGCACCCCAGTTGGCCATCGACTTTAATGTGCCTCTCACCACCATTTGACGGATGCAATATAATCCAAACCACTTCAGACCTCTGCGACTGTGTTTTGCTACCAGAGCAATTTGCTTGGAGTACAAGGGCACAGCCAAAGCATGTGTACAAACACAGCTCTCCAGTGGCTGCTGTTTTAGTAACCATCGCTTGGGGTAGGGGGGCCCACAGCTTTGTGTAGGTTGGTGTACTTTAATATTGTTCTTTCTGTTGTTCCATAAGACATGGCCAAAGGTCCAAGGACATTTCTTTAATTGCTTTATTCCACAGTGGGCAAGGTATTTACTGTTAATTTTTTATCCCATGCTTCATTACACTCAGATTAACTCTTTGGTGGGTTGTTAGGAAATCACACAGCAAAGCAGACAATCTGGGAAAATGTTAAAGCACTATGAAGTGGGAGAGATTCTGACTGTGAGCATTTCCTGGCTAAACACTGGAGTCAGGAGAGGAAGGGTTTGAATGCTCATTTATTGGCAGCACTTCCTAATGTGTATTGCAGTTTGGCAGATGTAAATGCTAGGATTTGTAATCACTGGATATATAAAAACTGTATCACATTTCATCTGTTTTTCTTCTCACATACATCCATTCCCAAACTGAGGCCTGGGATTCCCATGAATGGAGAAGTCTGGATTTGGGGCTGGCAAAATAAATGGACTGAGATGAGACAGCCTGGGAGATACTGGAGTTTAGGTCGTCTGGGAACCACCTGTATCCTACACCTAAAAATGAGTGTGGCTAGAAAAATACTACTATTACAGTTGTTTCCTGAATCTTATCCAATCTTACAAGCATCTTATGTCTTTTATCCATCTGATGGCTTTAGTTACTGCAATGTTTTTGTGCTGCTTCCTCAGATTTGGAAATCTAAACGCCAGTAGTTCATTTGACAAATTAAGCTTCTCACGGGAGATACCTGGCATTCCTTGTCCACCACCATTTGCATTTCATAATTAATTTAGCAAACTAGATCTGAGTATCTTGGGGCATGCAGCAAATATTTGCAAGATCCTTTTCATTAGGCTAAAACCAAAGCTGTTAATCATCTACTTTTTTTTTTTTTTAAAAAAATCTTTTTATAAATGAAATGTCAGACTGTAACCATGACCGAGATGAAAGGCAGAGAGCAGGAGATGGGACTGGAAATAACTAATTGCCCTCTAGTTAAAGTATTCAATGGGAATGTGCCCAGCCATGGAAAATTGGCTATTCTTGGGTGAATATAACTTTGGAGGCTGAACACAAAGATATGGAAGTTTTTGCTGCAAGTTTCATTGAAACCTTCCTGTGAAAACTCCTTGTTTTGAAATAGTGGCATGAATAACAATGTCACTGGAAAAGCCCTACTGGAATATTTGCAGTGAAGTCCCCAGAGCCTGTGTATTAAACCAGGTAGCATGTTCATTTTTATCAGGTTTATTCTTCCCTAGAGGCTGAGCCAAAGAGCTTCCAATTTACCCAGGTCATTAGTGATTTATATGATAATTGGATCTAAGTTGATTTTAACTATTTGCTTTAAATCTCTGGGGATTTGTATTCTTAGACATTTTAATGCCATTGGAAATTTCACTGATTAAGCAAAGCCGAGTATATGTACTTAATTAGTCCTGAAACCAATTAGTCCTTTGTCGGTCAAATTAATCTTGTATCTGGACCTTTAAATGAGTTCTAATAATCTGGGCATTGACCTTTGTGGGTTGGAGATTGGAGGCAGAACACAGCCTGTATCCAGCCTGGGGGACAGCTCCCCCCTCCCAGGCTGGGCGCATGCTCAGCTTTGTCTTCCCTTGTTCCTTCTGCCACTAAATGCAGTCCTCTGAAATGCAATTGTAGGTGATTGTCTCAAAAGGAAAATAATTATGGGGCTGGTGGTGAAGCAACAGGCAAGTCCTGGTGTCTCCTGGAGGCAGGAAGGCAATAATCCTGGTATACACCACCAAAGACTTTTCCTGCTTTAATGTCAGTGCCTCAAAGACTCTTTCTATCACTAGTTCAGACTGGATCCATTGGTTGTTGCCTGTGGTTGTCTGACTGAGGCTTAGATGTAGAAAACGTGACACCCTTTTCATGCATAATTCAAGTAAATGCTCTTTACCAGTCTTGAACAACAGGGTTTGGATGCACGTCCTTCCCATCCCTGCAGCACCTTAGGGTGGTGACTCACAGAGACAACCCCCCTTCCTGCTGGAGGGGACCGATGCCTTCAACAGTAGTGCCCAGGAGGATTCTGGCAGGGTGAGCATCACACATGCACTAATAATACACTATGGTGAAGTCCCTGTGACAGCATAGGAGTGTCAGCCTCCAGCCAGGGGAAATGGAGGTTGGCTTCCTTGCCATCTGAAGAGGGCTGCAGATATTTAGGAGGTGGTTTGCAAACTCTGTTCATTGATAAATTGTTGAAAAGGCACTTTCCATCTCTGTGAAGGTGAAAAACTTGGAAGGGAGTAGGATTAGTACATCTTTACAGTTAGTGTGCTTGGAACGGGCATCTGGGGGGATATTATTGGTGTGTTGCCTGAGGATCTGCACAGACCTCCTCAGTGGAGGTTTCACACCAGAGTATTTCCTGATACTCCCTGTCACAAATCCAGCCCAAGATGGGATCATTTTGTGATTTGGGAAACTCAACAATTCAGGATTGGCATGGCTCTAGGGACTGGAAATGTTATGATCTAGCCCTGCTCCAGCATGGGTCAGCTGTACAAGTTTCCCATCACACGGTTATGTCAGCTTTTTGTTTTAAGTAGATTGAATTCCACACCCTCACCCCTCATTTTAATGGATTATTTAACTTGTCCCTATTCCAGGAGACGCAATTAATAGTACTGGAAACACTGACTGTAATGGTAAAGCAATACCTTGGCTTTCTGTAAGAGAGGGCTCCTGCAGGGACTGGAACAAGGGAAGGACTCCAGGTCTCTGGGACAGCTGAGATCTGGAGAGGGCAAGAGTCTGAGAGGTTGTGGGACTTGGTAGCTCTTCAGAAATGGACTAAGTCTGCTTCTTAATCCACAGATGAGAGAAGAGAAAAGGGGGAAGGGAAGGAAGGGGGCCCACTGGATGGTGGGAGGTGGACAGGAGATGGGCAGAGATGGTGGAATGAGTGTGAGTGTGCAGGAGCAATAAACCAAGGGACAACAGTAAGGGCTGATATCCCCAGGGATGAGGAGGGAGGTGCAGATGTGGGGTCTGGATTTACCCTGTGAGAAGGAGGAGGAGGCTGTGCTGAAGTGTTATGCTGTGATGATGAAGGTATGGCATTAAAACTGCAGAGTTCCTCCTCTTTCCTTCCAGTCCCAAGGATCTGAGACACTGGAAAGCCCCGAATTGGATTTTAGACTCCGTGCAGCAACACAGGCTCCAGCCAAATTGCATCGTCCACCCTTTGATCCTCCTACTGCTATGAGCACTTCCAGTGGATATTCATCACAGCAGGGTATGACCCCGCACAACCCAGGAATAGACAGAGTAACTCATTTTGCCGAGGGTCAGCGAGGAAGTCTGCGATGGAGCCAAGAATAGAGCCCTGCTCCGGCAGCTCCCGGTCGCGTGCCTTCTCCCCTCTCCTATTCTTCCTCCCGGCGAGAGGCAAGACAAATAGCTGGACACATCAAATCCACTGAGATCAGGAGCTGAGCCAAAGGTCAGTGCTTGGGCACAAAGATGCTTCTATTTACAAGGCACTAATCTGGGCCGCTGCTGAGCATCAAAGCTGGTTTCACCATACAGATGAGGCCTGGGGCAGGAGGTCATGGCAGCGCGATGATTAGCTGCTTTGGAGAAAAGAAACTTAGAGAGATGGGAGCGTGCAGAGCTGAATGGGTGGAAATCGGCCAGGTTAGGTGTCCATTCATAGGGCAGGGTGTCTCACTATCTAGCTTTCTGAGAAAAGTGACAAACAGCTCAAGTCTCCCTTCTTATTCTGCCTCTTGGTGTAACCTTGCACCACCTGAGCAATGCAGGCATCCTGCTGTCCATCACCCAGGGGAGGCATGCGCTTCCACAACCTGAGCTTCCATCCCTGGAGACATATAAACCGTGATTCTCCCTATTTTCAGGAGAGGGTTGGCAGGACTTTGCCAGGTTGCAGCCATACGGAGGAATCCTGTGGTTCCTTGTCAGCTCCAGCACTGTGGCCTACCCTTGTCCTTCCTCTGTGCCTGGAGGACTTTGTCCCTGAGGAGGTGCATGGGGTTGTTCTTCTGACCAGAGGAGGTTTTAGAGGGTCCCCAGTCATTAGTAATCATTTCTGAATTTGATTTATCAGCAGCCCAGTGTAGAGCTGACAGAGGGAAAGGTAGGGAGGGCAGATAGAGGAAGGAGGCAGGGTTAAATGTACAGCAACACATTGCAATAGTCATTGCAACATTGCAAAATGGCCATGAGATTTGCTGTCTGTAGCATCTCTTTAGTTAGCCCATGCCCAGATGAAATGTTTCTTGCTGGCCTTCACACTGCTTTTTCACCTCTGTGGAGTGTTACCTCCCCAGAGGTTTTTTTGAGGGTCCGTAGTGGCCAGATTTACAGGCCAGTGCCAAAGGATGGCCTACATCAGTGTAGCTTTTCGAGTCCCTCTGCATCATTTGGAGCTCTTCAGTCACTGCAGAGAAAACAATCACGGAATGGTTGAGATTGGGAGGGATTTCTGGAGGCCCTGCTCAAGCAGGACCACCTACAGCAGGTTGCCCAGGCCCACATCCAGGGGACTCTTAAAGATCTTGAAGGAGGAGACACCACGTCTGGACAATGCCCCAGAGCTTCAAATCTTGCACTCAGACTTTAGCATTTGATGCCTGCATAGGCTTAGCTACCTTTAAACTGCTGAAGGCCCTTAAAATGTAAATGTAAAAATGTATGACATTTTTTATTCCCCCCCCCCCCCTTTATTTCCCCATTTACTTCCCCACTCTGGAAGGAAACCCTTCCAGAAACCTTCATTCCTGCAGCCTCAACCTCTTCCCAGACCTAATCCCACATCAGAGCCCATCGTTGTCTCATCCAGCGTGATGCTTTGAACTCCTCATTACAGGACAGAATTTGGCAGGAGCTGTCTGGTCAGAGGCTTCTGTAACCAGACAGTGACCACCTCTCAGGACAAGCCCTCCATGGGCTTGGCACAAGTGCAGAAGCACTTGAGCGTGTTTTCAGACAGTGATGGAGGAACACAGCCCGGCTGGCCCAAGAACCAGCTGAAAAAAACACCATCTATGAAAGCTACAGGTGGAAACATGTTGGATTTACGCTTGCAGACTGTGCGGGTTGTCGGTCAGTGTGGAAGGAGCCAAATTACAAAATGCTGCCCATGAATACATTATCCAGCACGCAGCCTCTTGTCCTGCGTCCAGCTGGACAGGAGCTGTCTGCAGAGTGCTCGGCTTTAGCTCACTCCCAAGTCTGGATGCTCTGCCTGCTCCCACGTGTAGGTTGCCATTAGAAGGCCTGTTCTAGCATGTCTGAGAGCTGTCATTTATTATACATAGGAAGCTATAAGATGAAATCCATATTTGCAGCTTCAGTAAACGAATTACACAAGGGTTTGCCTGGTGGAGCTAATGTTGTTAAAATGTGACTCTTCCTGCAAAAAACAACCCTTTAATGACAGATGCAGCTTATACAACTACCACACCACTTGCCTCCTGTCCAAAGATCCGGACTCTGCTAAAGGGATTAACTTCTTAGTGAGCTCTCCCAGCATGGTGGCCAAGCTCCGACCTCGTAATGGACCAGTTAAAAGGTCAACCTTACTTACGGCTGCAGCTTCCTTACATGAGACCTTCCACGCTCCTATCTGGCACTGCAGGGCACCGAAGAAAAATATTGGAATTTTAATGTGTTATTAATGCAGCGAAAAATGAATCTTTCCGATGCCTGTCTGCTTTCTGGAAGACACTGAAGAGTTAATATGAGAGATGCTTGCAAAGCCAGGAAATGAAGGCAGTAATAAAATCTTGTTGTCAGTGTTTTTTAACTAACAAAACTCTCCTGGCAGGGAGATAACTTGTCACCTAGTCCAGCCCAGCACTAGATTCACACTAGGTAGCTCCTGCACCCACCAAGGTGGTGCCACCCTTCAACTTGCCAGCTAATAAAGATAATTCGTGTGGTTCCTGAGCATCATGAAGCAAAAATGTCATGTCAAAGCTTCTCCGTGGAGGCTGCTACACCCAGGTCCTGACCCAACGGGAAGGTTCACGAAGACTCGCATGCATGGTAATCCTCAATCAATAGTTAGATCTTGATGTCGACTGGCAGGAGAGCCCAAGGCATTTTGCTGTGTTACAGCTCTTGACAACAAGCCACCCAGATGGCTGATTTCAGGGACGCCTGTTGTCCTCCAGGCTGCTTAAAGAAACCCTGCTGAGCACAAGATGAAACCTTTCCTATCTCTATGGGACTCTTCCCATCCTCTTTTTTTTCATTTGGCAAGCCACGGGAGGGTTAATTCCTAGCAGAAATATTGCAATCCTTCTGATGTCCCCTGCCTGTCTGGTCCCTAACCTTGAATGATGCACCCTTGGCGTCCCAAGGGGCCTCCTCTGATTGATTGATCCCTATCTAAGTTGGTGGATGAGGGAGAATATTTACTACGCAGCGGAGAGCCCTTCAGAAAGATGTTTTATTAAGGCTGCTCAGAAAACAGGAAATGCAATAAACCACCGAGAGACAAACGAAGAGAGGTAAATATACCATCCCGCCTATCAGGCCTGCCTAACAGCTATAATATACCGGCCTGCACGCTCACGTAGGTCACTCTTTGGCCATCACCTGAAGAAAGGAATAGCTTCTGTTTTCCAGCTGATGTATTGACCCAATAAAAGGTATTATTACATTGCCTATCACCGCTGACTACAGGAGAGTGTTTTGAAGAGAGTGATGGCTCCCTTTGGAGAGTCACGGAGCAGGAATAAGCGTGTATGTATGCGAGCATGTCAGCAAGAGCGAGAGATATTCCTCCTTCTGGAGAGAGCAGGGCTCTCTGAAGACCTTTGGCTGGTTTGGCTGCAGTGTAACTGGAGCAGCTCCTCTTTCCTGGGGTGGATTTTGGGGCTGAGGTGGTTGGGGAGAAGGGAATGAGGCCCTTTGCCTTTTTTAACTGAGGTGCAATCTGATACCAGTGGAGCGAGTTTAGATCCCAAGAACGGATGCTCACCGATACTGAGAGCTTGATTCAGCCAGGCATCTCTGAGCCTGTTTTTATCTACAGGTTTACTCTGCAGATGATGCGGGGTGAGCCGCTGGGTCAGCAAAGTGCTTGTTGCCAGCCACAGGCATGCATGTGTGCACACATGTGCACGTACGCTCCTGCTCATCTTGCCCTGTGCTTCTTCCATAGTAATAAGGGGGTAGGGGATTGTGAGCTTCTGAGATTACTCCCAGATTTCTCTGTTTGTTTGATACAGCAATTCCCTATATAAAATTCATGAGCAGCCCAGACCCCTGTACTGCTCCTCTCCCTCCCAGCTCCTCTAAGCACAAGGCTACAGCCTCAGCTGCATCTTTTATTTTCCTCTTGTCCTACAAGTCTTGGCATAGGGACCTGGTGTTCCCTTCGGGCTGGAAAGTGACTTCACCTCTTGGCCAGCATATAAAATGAAGTACAAGACCTTTGGTCAAGGAGGAGATGACAGTCTTGTGGGTGATACAGAGCAAAAACCTCCCATCTGCAGGGCGCAGGACTCTGGTGCACGGGACAATGGGTGCTTTCCTTCATGGTTGCTGCATTGCTGGTGCCACCAGTTTAGGGACCCAAAATGTGCCAAATATCTCGCTGCCACACTGCCTCGCTCCCTGCATTCATTACCTGGAATTATGCATATCAAGGTCCTGACTGATGTAAGAGCACAGACGCAGGTCTGCTCTCGACACCATAATCCTCCCCACCTCCTCTCCTGCCACCTAGCCTGTGACACACTTCAAGGCATGACCCTCGGGGATTAGCTGGACGTGGCTTTGTTCCCTCGGCTCTTGAGGTGTATGGATTACACCGAGGGGCACAGGGACGATTAGTCAGCCGCTGATTATCTCATTCACCAAAAATGGTCCTTTTGAAACTTCAAATGGTGCTTCTGAGCTTTGTGATGCAAGGAGGAGTGCAGGGAGACAGAGAGGGATGCTAAGCAATTCAATTCAGAGCTTTTGTGGCCAAATGCACTGGAAATGCTACGGTAATTATAAGCTTGCTGCACATTTCCAGCGCTTTGTACATGCAAGGCTAGAAAACACCCCTTCTCCCCCCCCTCTTTTTATTATGTTTTATTTTTTTTTATAAGGGTTTATATTCTATATATATTTTATATACATGCAGACACATGCACACTGAAAGGAGCTAATAGCAGCTTTAAATTCCAAATGGATTTTCCCTTCCCGTAAATCACGGAGTAAATTTGCTATAACAGCCCAAAGCAACCCCCCCCTCCCCAGCCCACTGGCTACAGGGAGAAGCGGGCTGGGTTGTGTGGCTCCCACTCATCAGCCAGGGCTCTCCAGCCATCCCCCGTGCCCCAAAACTATTTGCAGCAGAGGTCAGAGCTGGTTCAGCAACAGCCCGGGGTAATTCCAGTCGAGATGCTGGCCGTAACCTAGAGGTGAAATAGAAAAGGAAAGGAGAAGTGCTGGCTGGGAGGGAGTGCTAATGGAAGAGCTTCCACTGTTTGTATTCTGGATGAAAACTCCTGGTGGTCTTTAGTTACCTCTAAGTCCCCTTGTGGCTTTGTGTATAAAAGCAAGTGCCAAGAGTGTTACAAATGTGTGGCCTGATGCTTGGGGCCTGAGGCCTTCCCAGTTCACGTGGTCATGCTGAGTCCTCTTCCCCCCCTCCCCTTATTTTCCATTTTCATCCATTCTCACTGCACCCTGTCTCTCCAGCTCTGCCCATCCTCCCACAGGTGCTGGGAAGGAGCAGAGCAGGAGCCACCCACTGCTGGACTGGGGCATGGTCTCAGGTTGCACCAGGAGAGGTTTAACTTGGAAATTAGGAATAATTTATTTATGGAGAAGGTGGTCAAGCACCGGAATAGGCTGCTCAGGGAGGTGGTGGAGGCCACATCCCTGGTGGTATTTAAGAGATGTATGGATGTGCCACCAGGGGATGTGGTTTAGTAATGAGACTCAGTAGGTCAGGTTGAATGTTGGACTTGGTGATATTGAAGGTCTTTTCCAACCTAAATTATTTTGTGATTCTGTGGTTTGACGACTGGACAAACCACAGAAATGCCGTCACATGCATCCCATGCAAAAGTCTTATGGTGAAACCAGACCATTTCTTCTCATGTCTCCAGTCTGCAGGAGCCAAGCTCAGCTTCACCATTCTCCACCTGGGCTCCTCACTGCCTGGAGACCCTCCAGCATTTTCCTCTTAGGATGTGACACAAAATTAACTTTTTGGGAGTTTTTGCATTGGGATTCTTCTTCTCTATTCTATGCATCTCATGTGGAAGTTTCATCTAATAGAAACTGTAGCTAGAAGATCACGCTCCTTTCTGAACTTGTTGGGTTATGTAGCTTAAGACCATAACCACATGATGGGTGCTGGGTTATCTAAACTAACTTTCAGGGGTCCTTGGAGGTGCAGGGTTGTGTATATATTTGCCAGATGGGCTGAGGACGGCCGAGCAATGTGTGCACCATAGTTTCAACACTATGGGCCCTAGGAAGGGAGTCTCTTTTTGTTCAAGCAGTGACTTTCCACAAGAGCAAAAAGATCTGAGGTCTGTTTCCATGCCCACAGACTCATGAGTATTCATGAGGGCAGCTGGGTTCTTCTGGATAGCTATGAGTTATGAACTAGAAATGAAGGATTCATATCCTCTGCCCAGACCCCTGGAACAGTTAGGGCTTGAAGGTTTTCTTTCTGTTTTGCTTTTCTCCTCTTCTCTTTGCATCTGAACTGGTTCACGTAGCTTTGTCCTTTGCTTACTGGTCTGAATTTCCTATCCATGCACAACTCTCTCTGACCCAGGCCAGCTGGCCAAAGCCCACAGCCCCAGCAGAAAGCAGTGGGAGTATTTGGATGCCACGATGAAAACTGCTGCTGGGTCACTCCAAGCCAGCACAGTCTGCAGGTGTCAGGAAAATGTGGACAGGGAGAACCAAGACGAGTCTTGCACTCTGCTCAGCTCGTCCTCGGCCACCTCTCTCCTCTGCAAAAAAAACTCACTCATCCCAGTTCCCCCACAGACAGAGAGGGCAAGAGGCATTTAAAAGCCTGAGCCATGAGCTAGAAAACCATGAGAACAGGCTGAAATTAATTCAACCATTCAAGGGATACAACTGAGGATCAACCAGGACATCTTTGATATTGCTGCTGGTGACTTCATGGTTGTTCTGCAGACCAGCAGAGACTGTAAATGAGATGCAGAATGAGTGAGGGTTTGTCCTGGTGAGGAAACACGGTGGAAAAGGTGTGAGGCTGTGCTTGGGTGGAAATGAGTCACAAGTTATGCTTGGGAGGATTTGTCAGGTCCCAGCAAAAGGGGAGGTGTGGGGCAGTAGGAACTCAGCTACCTGTGGCCTCCTCTGGCTCATCTAGCTAGAAGAAAAAGCCATGCTCTTGTGTAGACATCGTCCTATTAAAAAGACTGAGAGGAACAGGAAGGACTCAAGAAATTGCAGGTCAACTTTTGGTTTATCTGGTTTTCATTTATCGTTTTGAGGAAAGGCTATAGAGTTGGGGGCTAGAATTAACATGGAAAGCTCATGGATTATAGTTTGATGGTCATGCGGAGTAGAAATTGGTTGAAACCAAACCAAAACACAGAGCACTGGAACATCTTAATGTAGAAATAGGATGACCATGCCACTAGTCTGTCTTGCCAGCACTGGGGCTTATTGGAGGGCCACCTGCAAGACCTTCTGGGGTGATGTATAATGAGCAGTATTGGGCACAGATGAAAGAGTCTGCATGTAGTGGCTGGGTGCTATGGAAACTCCCCAAGCTTTGTTGTCCAAGTCATCCTGTGAAGGCAGCATTTTCAGCTCTGTCCTCAGAAAGCACAAAGCCAATGTGCCGTCGTGGTGCTGCTGGAGCAGGATCTTTCCAGCAGTGCCAGGTCCCAACAGTGTGTGGTTATTAAAGATCCCATGCCGGTTTCAAAAGGTAACTGCCAGCTTTGATCTTGGCTCACTTCCCTTTTACTGGAATTTATTTTATTTTATTTTATTTCTTAGAGGAATCCCCACCATCTCTTCTGAAGTATCATTTGGACGTGGCATTTACTCTTAAACTTCTCCCGCATTGTACCACCAAGGAAGCCATTTCAGTAATGACATATCAGTGCCCATAAGTGCTCTAAAGTGTTTTAAAAACCAGCCCTGAGTGTTTGGTTTACCTTAACGCGCCCCATGCCTCCCCCCAACAGATTAGAGATCCTTGTCTTTCTTCTAGTTCTCCAACAATCAGAATCATCCTGTACATTTTGCCCATAACATAATAATATTTTTTTTTTTTGGTCTTTTTCTTTCTTTCTCTCTCTCTTTCTCTGTCTCTCTCTCTCTTTTTTTTTTTTTTTTTTTTTTTTTTTTGTAGTGGCTTGATGATTTATAGACAATGAGATTTTATCAGTAGAGCACCACATTAAGAAAATGCTTGTTAATTATCTGCTGGTTAATATGATAATTTAGCAAAAAAAAACACCTATTAAGAACTTCTCATTAGGTGAAATGCTTCTCATTTTTAACACACAAAGTGTCCAAGTTAATGAGGTTCACCTTCGATTTGTAGTTTGCTCAGAGATTAAAAGCTCCCTCCATTTATAACTCTTCACATTGCTCCATTTGTAAAAACCGACACAAGCCAAGCTTGAATACCCGACTGCTGCACTGTCTCTTCAAAGGCGAGATGACAAAAACCCATCTCCCTTCATGAAAGCCTTCCCAACCCAACGCACCTCTCCGTCAGTCCCCTGCTGTTTCTATTTTTGCAGAGCTGGTGCTACTGCGGTGGAAGTTAGACAGAACCAGAAGCAAACCATATGCCTGCAGCGTTAGGGACAATCTGAGGACTACTCTGCCAGCTCTGTGTCACCGAGCCCAACCTCTGATCTCACTGACACCAGTGCAAACCTGACTAAGTCCACTGAATTCATCACTTCCAGAAAATTCAGACTTTGGCTGCATGGATGGGAAATAATTCCTTCCTTTCATTCTCCATTAAAAAAAAACAGCCAATCAAAAAACCAAACCAAACCAAACAAACAAACCCACAAACAATTTTTGGCAGATAAAGCTGGAATATGCAACACTTTGGGGCAGCTTTTCTCTAGAGACTGTGGTGGGGTGGGGGTTATTTAGAAGGAAACATCTTGCTTGCTGGAAAACTGGCCCCTTCAAGAGCTGTCCCCAATGAACATCATGATTGCAAATCTCAAGCCTTGCAGAACATGTTCAGATGTAGTTTTATCCTTTTCTCCCCTTTCAGGGCATTTTTTCTGGGATAACGGCTTGTGGCTGTGCTGATGCTTTTTTCCTACAGGACCACAGAGTTTTCACAAAGTGTATTTGAGAGCCTGACCTTTACAGGTGGGGATAGGAACTAGTTACTGTTCTCCAGGAGTCATTTTGCAATTCAGAGGTACATCTTATCCACTCTGTCCAGCTGGGAAATGCTCTTATGTCCCAGCAAATACTCTTAAATTTCACCACTGTTTCTTCCTTTCTCATTTTGGAGCAGATAGCAAATTCCTGTGGGGGAAAAATATCATCTGCATGCTGAAAGCAAGTACTGCTCAGGGCAGGATTGTGAACAAACATTGGAAAGGTTTAGGGAAAATATTCACGATCCGACTCCTCTTCTCCAAATTAAGACTTCCTATTGCTGTAATATTTTTTTTTTTTCTGTCACCACTCCTACCAATCTTTGCCACCCACGATGAATATTCAGTCTGACTTTATACAAACCCAGCAATGAAAAGAAATTCCTTCATCTTCCCCCTTTACATCCTTCCTTTTCATCCTCTAGCTATTCAACTCTTGCCTCTATCTGAACAGATCAGCCAGTTTAATTTCATAGTGGCCTGCGGATTAAAGATTGTATCAAGCCTAAGAAATGACTGAATGACTGTGATAATCAGATTGTGAGGGCCCACGTTTATCTCACTTGGCAAGTTGCAGCTCAGATAAACTCCACACGCAAGTGAAGAGCTCTTTTTGTTTTGGTTTGTGGATTTTTTATTTTTATTTTTTTTCTATCAGTCTTGCAAACTCATCCTGAAACCTGAGATGCGAGTTGGGTCCTCTCCGTCTTACAACACGTCACTAGTAATAAAGACTCAGCAGCCCAAATGAAGAACTTCTTGACAGCTCTGTAAAAAATACTGTCTTCAAATTATGCCTTTGGGGATCCGTCTCCCACCACGCTGCTGTCAAGAGGCTGGTGAAGGTGTAGCTGCCTGGAAAAGAGTCAACAATTTGAGCGGGCCACTGGAAGGAGTAAAATCCAGAGCATGCTGAATGCGATTACTGCCAAGCCGATGAGAAGGAAAAGAAAGAAGAACTTCCTTTTGTCACTGTAGTTAACAAATCTGTCTGTGAACACAGACAGCAGCTGCAGCATGCAGGAAGAGGGCACTTAACGCGTTGCCCTTTTTTAGGACAGATCGCTTTAAACACTTTAGTCACGCTGCTTTAATCATCTTCTGCAAAGCCTGAGTAATCACAGTCGTCTCACACAACCCTTGTAAGTGAGCCCCTCTAGGCTGCACGGTCATGTAAATAAATAATTACATCCAAAATTCTACATTAAAAGGACATTAGGGCTACAAAGACGAGCTCTCAAAAGTTGGGAAAGGGCAGGATGTTGGTTGCCGGTGCCCACGTGGGTGCATGCATTATGATAAAGACTCTAATTGCACAATGGTAGGGGACAGGAGGCTATCATGTAGGCTGCATCTCATGAGATGCTCCCATGGCCTGCTGGATCACCTTTCTAACATATCTGGCTGGTTACGCTCTCGGTATTTGTTTCTCTGGCATCACATTATATTGAGCACACTAATGAATGCAATTTAACATTTGTGTTTTAGACGGAGAGCGTGCAAAGTTCTTTAGAGACAGGAGGAAAGGTGGTTTACAGTTATCCCACTTGCACAATTAAGCAGGTTTGGTAGTAGTTCATAAAGCTGAGCCATTTTTAAAATAGGGCAATGGATGGAGAGATGCCTGCCTTATAGATGAGTCTCTTACTCTGTGAATATTTCAGTTATTTATTTTGCTAAAACTAGGAACAATTTCAGGAGAGCTTGATTCTGCTTGGCTCAGAGCAGTGACTAAAACTTGGCGTAACCTCATCCCAAAATTCTACCTAACCACAACTCTACTCCTTTTTGCCCTCTCATCTGTTGAAGATCCCAGATTCATTACAAAAGATCATTGTCGTTGTTTTTAACTGAAACCTTGATTATTCATTTCTCCTCCTTTAAAACATTTTGTTGTTGTTTTATAGCAGACCTGACTCCAGCGGGAAAGTCCCTTAGTTATGCACACAAGTAAAGTAATTTTAGAGTAAAATCTTTGTTGACCATTCATTGAGACCGAACAATCTACTTTGTAGAAATGTTGAATAGTTAAAACTGCGACTAAAATGAATAGTACCTAAGAGATCTAACAATGAAAGCTCTAAAAAAGGCTAACCTCTTGGAAAAAAATGGGTCATGGCAAGTTCAAATCAAACAGTACTAATGGATAAATATATATTTTTTAATCTCTGTGTCTCACCTTCCAGCATTTACTGTGAGGATCATACTGGAGCTTCATCTCACAGGAGTGCTTTGAAAATAAATTCATTCACACTAATAGAACTTCTGGCATGGAGGATCAGCAGAGAAAAGCATTTGTAATTTATAAGACAGTCTTTGGAGCAAGGCTCATGCAGTGCGGAGAAAAATTAGGAATGGGGTTGTCCACTGAATGACAGGGAGAAACCTAGTGCCTGATTCAATGAGCATGTTCTATCCTGGGAGCCATGTTGTGTAGGCAAAACTGAGGCAAACATGTAATTAAGATTATTATATAATGAGTATATACGGAAAGGGTTGAGTTAAAGTATATACACTGGCAATTTTGAAATTTCCTATCTTTAATTTTAAAACTCCAGTGTTCTTTTGTCTTGTCTTCACCAGCTATCAGAATGACTCCATCTCTCTTTCTCATGTCAAATCCCTATCCCAAAGCAGGGAAGATGCAGCACTTCTCCCTCCCAAAACTGTAAGATTCTTTCCTAATGTTTTGTTTTATGCATTTCTGCCTTGGAACAAGTCACACTCATTTCATATTAAAACCAGAGTTTCCTCCCCTCCTCCCAGTTTCTACCTCCTCTGGCAAATAATAACACAAATAACTAACTAACCAACACGTCTGCAGCAGACACCCAGCTTGGGAAGCATCAGCTGGGCCAATTAAACTTTGGCAAAGTAATAAAGATCAGAAAAGAGGGTGTGAGCAGACAGCTTTAAGCAGCAGCTGAGAATGATGCTTGGCATCAGGGAAAGCTGGAGCAAATGAGTCTCCCCCTAACTATCTAACGGTCATTAGCTGAACCTGCTGTTGCCCTCACCTGCTTCTCCCGTTGACCTCCAGAGGAGGTCTGACCCTGAGACGGTATGTTACTTCACTGTACAATGGCCAAAGACAGTAAATGTTGATTTTTGTCAGTACATCTAGATCATATTCCTTTGTGTTACCGACTCAGTGCCATTTCAAATGCACTTTTACTTGGAGCCTGCTCTTACCCCCATGCATCACTTCACGCTTAGCCACATTAAATTTCATATCCTACCTCTGTGCCCACTCACCTCCTCTATTATGATCAGCCTGCAAAATGGTTATGTCCTTCTGAGTTTTAACCACTGTCTTTATTTCATTATCTCCAGCAAATTCAATGATCTCCCAGGTCTAAATCATTAGTAAAAAGCATTACAGGGTACCAGCCCAAACAAAGATCCTCGTATGATCAGATTCTTTGCTAGCTCTGCAGAGCATACATGCTTCAAAAACATCTTTGTACAACACCAGATACAATATATATATATATTTAAAAGGAAAAAAAAATACAGTCACGTTTGCATTTAGTTTCTGTCTGTATAAACAGACAATGCTGCATAGAAGCTTCATCTTTTGTTGGCCAAAGGAAGTCCTCTCATCACAGCATGTTGCAGTCATGGAGGGTTGTATGAACTGTAAGCTTTCATCCAGCGATGATGTGGAACTTTGGCTAAAAATGTTGGCAGTGTTGGGCTGGAATCAGGTGTTTGTGTATCCCAAATGAGGTCAGAGGTATTGTTTTAACCCCTATAAATCCAGCATGAGAGATGGTCTGTCTCTCAAAAGGAGACACAGCTGATCCCATTTTATCTGATGAGAAGAAGCTGTCAAGCTGGTGCCTTGCTTTAAATTGACCTTGCTCTTCCCCCCCCTATTTCTTTGTCAAGTGATCTGCAAGGTGTCTGTACCATCAGCAAAGTGGTGGCACAACTTTGGGGGAAAAGCACTACTCTCTGCAGAGATCCTCAAATAAGAGAAGTTTTCCCTTGTGCAGCTACCTCCAAAGGGTTGCTGTGCCAGTGCTGGTAAGTTGGTGTGGTTGTAACCTGTATGGTTTTAACAAGCCAGAGTAAGTTCAGGAAAGAGCAGCAAGAGGGTCAGACTTGCAGTTTTTGAAGACAATGACAGGTGGGGACACAGCCTAAGGGACTAAAGATCTCCAAAGTGTGTAAAAAACAGTGGAGAGAAAGCTATGTTGTGTAGTAAAACTAATTGTGGCTAGGAGAGAATAGCACATGAGGCCAAATATTAAGGATATCTATTCCTGATGGTCAGGGTGCAGGAGAGTCTACGAGAAAAATGATAGACACTTAGCATTTAGGTTATTTAAACTAATTACTGATGAGACAGTCCCACCATGCTGTAGGGTTTCTGCCTCTAGCTGGAGACCGTGGTGGTGTTCTCAGCTCTGAAAGTAATTTCTGTTATGGTCTTGGAGTCAGCTCACCTCCCTGCGTCTCTTCCTCCCTTCACGCTTTGTCTCAGCTACTTAAATTTTAAGCCCTACAGAGCAGAGATGATCTACTTAATCTCTGTTGTCTCTAGCATAACAAGCTCTTGATTTTTGGTACTGTTGAAATGAAAACCATATTTTTAAAGAAGCTATGTGGGGCAGACCCACCACGGGGATGCAGCCTGGTTGAGAGGAGAGATGGCTTTATGAATACGATATAAAGTTTGCCCTTGGGAATCCTTCTGTCACTTGTTGCTAGTGATCAGTGATTTTTCTTGTTCATCTATAGCGAGAACAACGGGGAAAATCAAGTGAATGGCCTGGCTGAGTTAGGAATGAGATGAGTACAGAGCTGGGGTTGAGGTAGGATTCCCCACATCCCCACTGTGTTCCTCCCTCTGCTCACCCAGCTCTGGGGAGCTGGAGCAGTCACTGGTCCCCAGCAGCCATCCCTTCTTGCTAATTGGCTTGGTTGTAGCTGTTTTCTGGTTCAAATACTGAATGTGCAGACTGTGGGTCCTCTTCTGAATAAGCCCTCTGGAAGGGGTGATGGAGCAGGGCTGGAAGGAAAGCTGTCACCAGAAGGAGCAAAGGCACCTTCCAGGCTTGGTTTGACTTCAGGGAAAAGTGTATTTGCAGAGGTTTGAAGCTTTATTATTGATCAGCACCTTAAAGGATCCGAGAAACAAAGGCTTCCTTCCCTTTAAAGTTCACTTGCAGCAAAGGGCATCACTTGTTCCTTGGGAGGCTGCTTCCCTGGGAAAGGTTGATGTGCCTCCTGTTCCCACTTTGCAAAGGCTCTGCTAGACTGGGGGCACCACTTTGTAGTGTGGAGGAGGAAACATTTTAAAAGGAGAAAGATTTCTCTCTACAGCCCCTTTCTCCACCTGAGTTGAGAGGGAGGGCCAGGGCTGGTCCGGGAGTGAGATCTTTTCTGTCTAATTAACTTCACTGAGCAGCAGTCACAGAAATCCCCCACAGTGGTGGTGGCTTCCTTTGCAGAAGTTTCCTATGGGCAAGTCACTTGGGCAAATCGCATTTAATTTCTCCACCAATAAACCATTATTATTTTTACAGTGTTGCTCCCAAAGTCTGCATATGACTTAGAAATAAGGTTGCAAATGCAAATACTGTAATGAAAACAGGCCACTTAGATTTTATCTCTGTTACAGTGTGGGCTCTTGGAAGCCAAGCTAGCCCTCCTCCAGACAGGAGACAATGCTGGAGATTCCCAACTGATTGGAATGTTGCTGTTAAAAGGGCAAGCAGTGGTGTGGTTGGAGTTAACTGGATGGTGACAATGCCATGGAGGTACCGTGCACCAAAATCACTGTGCTCAGAAAGGGGTCTGAGAAAATCATGAGCAATGCTGAACCACTTTCAAGTGAGTGGTCAAGGACAGAGACCATGAGCAGAGGAAGGCTGGATCGGTGCACAAGGGAGATGGGCTGGGGTGGGTTCAGAGCAAGGATTCAAGGCGCAGCACAGGCCTTCAAAGCAATTCACCACACCATAGAGATGCTTCTCATAAAAACCTGCTTGCTGGCTGGCTGCTGACTATTATATTATACATTATATTATATATATATAATATATAGCTATAATGTATCTGGGGTCTGTTGGGGTTTGTTTTGGGCTTAGCTGGCAAGCAATGGCTGTCTGCCTGTGGAAGGACACATCCCCATTCTGCAGCATCTCATTTTATTATTTAAACACCAGACAAGTAGCTAACGTGCTATGAGACAGATCTTGCCCCAGGAAGCCTTCAGTGCAGTTGTTTCTCGGCTTCCCTTTGCAGAAGAAAAATTCCCCGACCCTTCCACCCCAAAAGCTCTGCTGCTAGAGCTATAGGAAATCTTGTTTACTGACTGCTGTATGGGCTGTGATAAAGCTGTATCGTTACACAGTTAGGATTCCATCTCCTAGTGGGGTTTTAGTGTGTATTTTTTAAAGCTGGTTTGTTACAGTGCTGTGGTCATTTCCTTTTTAGAAGTCATTGGTAATTTTTCATAATTCACCGTGCCTCGGCTGAGCCTCTCTTCGAGATTTCTGTCTGGTTTAAGAGAGGATTTTTCTCCATAACAACCCCTTCTCCCCTTCTGCCGCTGATCCTGGGGTTTCCCTCAATGGATTTAATAAAAACGCTCTTCAGGCTTTTTATCAGCTGAGAAAAATGAGCCTGCCTGCCTTGCTGCAGCTCTGCAAACTTTCCAGCCGATTTCACGACACTGCGACCAATTCCTTCCTAACACCCTGTGATGTTGGGGGCGCAGCTTTGAATTCACAGCATGCCCAGAGCAGCCAGGGGACGGAGAGAAAGTTCCTGTGTAGATCCTCATCACCTCACCGAGGACATGCAAATAAACTGGAAGTGTGGCATTGCGATGAGCTGGCTGGAGCAGATGGAGTCCTCACCGGCTTTCTGCTGGACAGAGCTGAAACTGCTCCAAAGTGCTCCATGTGCCCTGCGCTGATGACTTCTGATGGATTTTTTTCCTTCAGCCCAGATAAGAGGTCTATAATTCTGTGCCTGAGCTCCGGCTCAAGGGAACAACAGCACAGGACAAGCTCTGGATTTGCCGGCTATTTCTCTAAATGTTCCAGAATTTGTCCTTGTGATGCCCAGGTTTCCTGATAGTCATGTTTTCTGATTTGGTGGGTTTTAGAAGGGGATTTGGTGATGTGGCTCCACTAGCTAGAGTCCAGTCAATGATTTAGTCCCGGAAAGGATACTTAAAAAGCCAGTTCACTTGTGGACCTTGTCCATCATCTCAGGGAGATGTCCCCTAGGGGGACAGAGAAGCTCAAGCTGCATGGCTGCTAGCAGCCTTGGCCTTTTGGTGAGGTGGCTGCCTGGGGATGGGATGGTCGATGTGCTCCTTACCCCCACCTTGTTTCCTACAAGATGTCTCTGTCAATGTTCTGTAGCTCCTTAGTTAAACTGGTTGTGCTACTACCCCCCAGCACATTGCCTCTGCCATGGTGTGCCATCCGAGCTGGTGATGTGTGGGGTCCTCTGCCCCATTTTCCACCAGGAATCTGCAGGATCTCAGGGAAGGCAGCAATACTATCAAATATGGAGGTCATAGCATTGGAATCAATGTGAGGGGAAGGACTTGAGCCTGATTCAGGCAACTTTCAGCCCTTGAGAGATAATTGGGGCTGTACCGGACTTGCATGCTCATAGGGAAGGAACGTGAGACACCCACCGAACAGCGGGTCACACCAAGACTGGGAGCAGGAGTGCTGATGGAGCAAGGACTGCAAGACCTGGTTGAGAGCCAACCCCATTTCCTCCTACCAGGTCTCCGATCCCGTGCAGCTCTGGCTGTGACAGTGACACGCAGTCATGACCACTGAATCCTCCCTGCTAATGACAGCCGCGCGGCAGCGCGTCTCACCCCGAGCTGAACTGCGTTAACAATCTGTTCCCAGCGAGCCAAGATGTGCCTGCTTATTTACCAGACTTCAAGCCTCTGGCAAGCTGCCTGCTCAACATGTAGATGGGAGCTGTATTAACTCCATCATTGCCACCAACAGGGTGCACAAGCAGTGTTTGGCAATGCCCCCGGTCCTCCTGTCATGCACTATGGATACGGTTCATCCTAAGTGCCTGAGGCTGGCTCTGGAGAGTTGAAAGTACTTTATGGCTGTGGGGTGAGGACAGGGGATTTAGTTTGTCCAGAATTTCATAAAATGAAGGCCATATTCACATTGAGATTCTCAAGAAGGACTTAGGCACCAGCTGTGGTACGCAGCAGGTTTCCTTATAGGGCTGGGCAGCTCAGATCATGTTGTGTAGGGTCTCTGCATCCTGGTTCCCTGTAGTCGAAGGAGGAATGTAGGCTTCATATCCAGTGTATGTGTATTGGTTGCTACAACAGACTGCCCACCTCTCCGTGTTGACAGTAGGAAAGGAGATTCTTACAGCCTTAGAAAGTGGAAAGCCAGAATCACTTCTCTCTTGAATTAAAACACCACGGTATGGCCCTAAATTAAACCCACTCACCACAGTAGGCAGCGTAATTATATTTTGGCATGTCCATCACCTGGTTGCTCGTACTTGTAGCTGAACGGTCTCTACAGCCAGAAGGTTAAGTCCAGATCTACCAAGGTAATGAGTGGCAGGACCTCTGCAGCTCCTGGACATAGAGCATCAAATCTTTCCATACCTTGCTTGTCTGACCTTCTGAGGTGACTCCATATCTCCAGCCCTCCTCATCTGTGATTTCCTCTCTCCAGACTAGTTATCCTACAATGTCAAGAAAATTGTTACATCTGAATTTCAGTCCGTATCTCTTTGAATCTTTCTCCTTGAATTTATGACACCTTCTGTGCACACCTAAACTGGAAAATATTGTGGCTCCATCCAAACCGTCTGCTGGAGACAGCCTCTGGATTGAAGAATCCTCCAGACTGAACTTCAGTGTTCTCACACAAAGGGCATCTTTTATTTTCTTGAAACTTGAGTCTAATATCTGAGCTCGAGGTTTCTGAAAGTACCGAACCAACGCTGAAGGGCAGAGCCTTGGATTTCTGTTCTGTGCTGTTTGGAGGGGGAGATTAACAAGGATTTGAATTGCCTGCTCATGCTTTGCTTCCGGGAAAGTCACTCAGGGAAATGCTCAGTGCTGTCCCCTTTTTATAGCAGCAGTGAGCTGAACTGCTTGCAAACAGCACTTCTCCTACCCCTCCGAGCTGGGAACTCAGGAGCAGCAGCAGCAGGGTGTTAAACCACTTGCAAATAGCAATTCATCCCTGAGAGCCCAAGCCTGGGACAAACACTGAGTAAAATTGTAATTAATGCAGTTCCACATCACTTGACTCTGTGCTCTGCAACAGCGTGTTGGAAACACTGATTCTTCTCCCCAGTAGGGTGTTGCTTATTTGAAAATATTTCATATGCATTTGTATTTGTGTGCATATACATATATTTTTGCATAATATCTCTTCTGCTCTTTAAGGCTATGAACGGAGATTTTACTATCTTGTGCCCTTGGCCATATGAAGGTTTTGGTACAAGCTTGTAAGATTTTATATTTTACTTCTAAGGTACACAGACAATGTCTTTTGTATATGCTTTAGCATTCTCCTGTTCAAAAAGGGAATATAGCAATTCAAATGCACATGTAAAGCCAAAAGTGGATTTCCTTTACTTGTCCCTGAAAATTCAAAAGGAAGTAGTACACTTGACATTCCCATTCTGTGCAAATCTTTCCTCATTTTTCTGCCTGTTCCTAAGAAGTGTATTATTATGTAAAACCCACTTGAGACTCAGAGCAGACCCTCCATGGTCTGGCTGATTACTTCCCAGAGGGGAGCAGTATTTTGTATGTGTATGTCCACCAGGAGAAGCTGGTTCCTGCCCTCCTTCATTACGGGTTCAAACCTGCTGTTCTCTGGCACAAGCTTCTCAATCCTTTGAGTGTGCTTTGTCTTTCATCTCATCTGTGCTTTCAAGAGCTAAGACAAATGCTGTTCTTAGGCTTATGAAGCTCTGTTCGTACAGCAGAGTACTGGCTAACAGAGTGTGGATTTGCTGTACAACACACAGGTGAAGCCTATGCCTATGACAATGACTCTCAGAAATGCTCCACTGAACTGTAGCCACCCACAAAGGCAGAGCTTAGGGCAGGAAATGAAGAAATATCCAGGTAAAGCTGTGATATGAATTTGGACAGCAACAGTCGTAGTGATTGCTTGGATAGGAGTCTGTCCAGCATGATACCCATACTTTACCACCCCCTTTAGTGACTGTAAGTGCTGTCCAGCTGAAGGATGACCATGGAGCAAATGGATGGGGCAGCTCCTGATGTCACCTGGATGCTGGCCTGGACAGACAAACCTGCAGAGTTGTGTGCCAGCAGGACTGAGCACCTCTGGCTTCACCCTGTGGTGGCTGGATACGTGCCAGTTCCCAGAAACTGGTGGCTTTCAGGGCACCCTGTGCTGAGATGGTACAACCAGCCTTCCTCATGCAGCTCTCATGATGCCGGAGCTAGAACGGCTTTGCATTTGGCCTGTAGAGGAGAGGGCTGCTGGACCTCAGGTCTGTCTGCCTATGGAAAGTCATTGGGAAAAAATAAATAAAAGGAAGAAAGGGGAATGCTTCTTATAATGGAAGCTCTTCTCCCCTCCCCCTGGAAGAGCAACTATTTCCAGTAAGTGAGAAGGAAGACTAGTCCCTGCCACCAGAGAGTGTTTAGAAGTAATTGAATCACTGGATTAGCTAATGCAGCATCCATTAGGAGTCCATGCCTTTCCCAGAGGACTCTGCAGCCATAAAGGAAAGCAAGGAAGCCCTGAGTATTTCATGAATGCACATAAACCTCCTGCTTCCAGGCTATAAATTGCTTCCCGTGTGACATCACGGAGGTGCTGCTGGCGCTCCTCCATTTCCCTTAGCATGAGGTCTGAGGTTCTCCAGATGGGCCCGAAAGGTAAGAGAAGCCAAAGCAGTTGCTCACTCCTGTTACAGCTGATGTGGGGGTAGGGGAAATGACAGCAGAGCTCCCAACTTGGCTCTTTTCGGGGTTGAGAAGAGCAGTTGGAGCATGCGGAAGCACTTGGGCATATCTGGGCTGGGGAGGCTGGTGCAGGGAGAAGCAGCCGGCACCAGACTTGGCCCGGGGCACGGTGTGCCTGGCAGATGGCAGGAAGGAGTGGGTGTGCAATGCGATGAAAGATTTAAACACAGAAGGCCAAGTCCTCAGCCAGTGGAAATGCCGCTTGCCGAGGATCCACTGACAGCTATTTCCACTCGGTGGCCAAAGCCTGTGCTAACCACAGAGTTGTTTTAGCTGGTTTCTGGCACAGTACTCACAGTGGATATTGTATTCTGTGTTTTGTAGCTGGTTCTCTTCTCTAAGGAGCAGCACAATCCTCCAGATGCTACACTTAGCCTGTGCCTTGAATCCTGTTGGAGGCTAAAGGAGGGGCAGTCTCAGGTAATGGGGCAGAGATCCAGGCACCATAGGTAGGTCTGAAGCTTCGCCTGCTTCCAAATGGATTCTCTGTGTTCAGGGTGGGTAAAATTGCTCTCAGCAGCATTGCCTTCCTGCCGAGGGCATGCTTTCCAGAGAGAGCAATGCAAGACCAACTACGTAAGAGGCTTAAATCTCAGCTAAAGAATCCGTGGAACCACTAATCCTAATTCAATTGCTCAAACCACTTTATGCTTTCTTCCACTTCTAAGTGTTCTTATTAAATAAGCGAAATAACTGAAAGTTTGCATCACTGAGTCTTGTTCCAAATGGGGAGATGGCGAACCACTCCTCTGTCTCCCCCTCTCCCATGGTGACCCATTCACACGTGCAGTGATGGCTGCCTGGTGTTGCTGTGGGAAGGGGAGGCCCACTGGCAATCTAAATATAGATGCACATAAGGAAGCAAATGCTACCCTTGTAAATTTTGCCATCAGCAGCTGTGGTGGGACATACTATTGCTTAGCAGGAGATTGGTTTTGTAGGCTTTGTGTGTCTAAAGGGAGAATCATCTATTGTTTCCCATTTAAGATTTATTGCATCTCTGTTTAGACTGAATAATTTATCCTGAATGAGCCCTGAAACCCGTCGCCAGTTAAAGGGAGAAAAACAGTCCCCAGAAAAGAGCTTCACCCTAATAGGAAAAAATCAGCAGGCGGCAGAGAGAGCAGAGGGGGTAGGTGATGGGTGGCGGCTGGTTGCACTGCTGGAGACCTCAACGGTTATGTATCTTTTGTCATTACTTTATAATGATGAACTCCGTCGTTAGGACCCATTCATTACCGCTTAGCCTGTGTGATCTGATGCTGATTTGATAGGATCCAATTTAGCATTTCACTCTGGGCTCCATTCCATAGCCATTTGGGTTTGGATGTAAAAGGCAGTTTGATGCTGCCTTGATAGTGTTTTAAACTGCCATAAAAAATGCTGGCGTGGCAGTTCAATAGTCATCTGACTAGGGGCAGCATTGCGGGCTTGCACGGTGAGGCAGCTGCTTTTCTTTGTCCAAAAATGCAGGCACAAAGTGGTAGGGGGGGAGGTAGCTGGTGTCTGGTTTTGGAGCATCCATGTGGTGAAGTACTTGCAGGAAACTCTTCTCTACCACTGTGTGGGTATAGCTTCTAGCTTCATCCCAGTTCAAAAAAGAAAAAAAAATTGAAATCTTCTTTTTTATTTTTATTTTTGAAAAGAACATGAAATGTTCAAGGCCTATCTCAATTGTTTCCCATTTGTTGGTGACTCTTGAGATCAAGCTGTTTTGCTGCTAAATCACTGGGGATGATTCAGTGTGTGGATTTTTAAAAGAGCAAGACCTGCCCTAAACCCCATCATCAAACTGATTTCATTTCCCTTTCCCCCCCACTTTTTTTTCCCGTGTTGTTATCTGACTTTAATGAGGCTTTTGAACTTTCTTGTTCTTGAATCAAATGCATCGAAACACTCTTGTTCTCATTCAAGTGGAAGCAAGGATAGGCATAATTCTAGGTACTCAGTTACCAGACACAAGGACTCAAGTGTTTGAGGGCAGCATTTCTCTAGATCACCCCTTGAACCTCCCCTGGGTTACCTCAGTCCAAAAGCATAATCTAGATTCAACTGGTATTTCTAAACAATGAGTCTCACTCTGCATGACTACGTTTTACATATTTAAAAGACACTTAACTTCATTAAGCCAATGGCTTCAGAACTCAAGTGTCCTCCAGGTTTTCTAGGATGACGTGAATCAGAGTTAGAGTAAGATATTTGAACATATGTCTTCACTGAAGCTACCTACCCACCATGTGTGCCATCCCATTGAAGAGGCACAGTTACGATGGAAAGAAGACAAGGCCTTGGATGGATAAATTGGGGAATGAATCATTTTATAATTGCCTGGTTCTGTATACTTTCTCTCTAGGTATTTGCACATGTTCATTATTGGAAATAGGCAAGTAGGCAGGTGGGAGGATCTCCAGACTGGCCTAATGCAGCCTGGTTTATTTATTATTATTATCTGGGATGATACGAGAAGCTGTGGATGAGGAAGGCTCTTCAAAGGGGTGTGAGTTTGTCTTTCCATCTCCTGCCAAACGCAGCCTGCAGGCACTGTGAAAGGTGTGATGGGTCTACCAGCAGCATCTACAATATACTGCAGATGAAGCTGGTAGCGTGCTCTCTTCTTTCCTGGTAACCATAGTAAGCATCCGCTCTGTAATGAAAGGCCAAGTGGTTAGAATGAAAACTAATGGTAGCATTGTTCTGCAGATTAGAGAAGGAAGTCAGCCGCAGAGCAGCAACTAAAGCAATTGCACTGAATAAAATGGATGGCTCAAGGGACCAAAGGCTAGAGATGAGAGACAGGAAGACCTATTAGACCATCTCGTGGCCAGTACAAGATTGTTTCTGTACTCACTGAGGCCAATGCACTCTCAAATAATTCTAGTGAACATGGTATTTACTCACCCTTTGGGGAGATTAGTTCAGAGTGCCTCCCAAGATACATGTCAGTATAAAGCTTACACTTTCCTTTCCTTAGTTGATTCAAAACACGTAATCTTCAGAGTTATTCTCAATAGACTTAGAGGCTCCTTGGTGTTCAGGTCTCATAATACTTGTTAAAGCTCTTTACTATCTACTAGTATTCAGTAATCATGTTCTGCAAGTTCCTTTGGTTTGACCACAACTAGTATGGGAGCACCAAAAGCTTTCACCTCGAGATCACTGTCAATCCAAGCTAGACCAATGGCCAACTGAAGGATATTAAAATTTGACAGCTGTGGATGAGTTATATGACAGGCACTGCTGTCTGGGTCAGATAGTCACTTGTCCAAAGCAGATTGAATCTCTTTTCAACTCTTTTGGTAGAGAAAAGTAGAAATGACAGAGCAAGAAGAGGAGAAATTGCATCACTCAATTGATCCGGTATCTTTTCTGTCATTCAGAGGTGGGATCCCAAGTTAGTAGGCTTCATAAGAGCAGCTTTAAAGAAACTATGAAAGACATTAGGATTTATTTTTTTAATTTTTATTTTTAGAGGAATACCATTAAATTTATGAAGAACTTTTTATCTCTATCTTTAAACGTTTTTGGAAAGAGTTCAGTGAAAATGCTAATTTAGGGAAAGGAAAGATGGGAAATAATAAATCTTGGTTCAAATGTATTACTCTGGTGCCTGGAGATTTGCTCCATTTTTCTACACATTTTAGTCAGTCTGTATTTTCCTCTATCATCATAGTCTTCCTGTAAAAGTTAGTGGTATATTGTTAGGGATATATTCCAGTCAGGGAGTCTCACACTGTGGGAAAATAAGGCTATAGGCAACTGGGCAGTACTCCCATCCAAAAATTTCAGGTTTGAGGCACTAAGCTGTTGGTTTTGGCATTGAAAACACTGCTGGGAAAGCAGTATAGTTTGGAAAAGAATGTGATTTCTTTGAGAAATAATTTGTGATGGAATATTTGCTTTTATTCCTAGATGCATTGTTGAAAAAGGAACATGATGTATGTAACAATTAAATACTCAACAGCCTCATCAGAACAAGATGCAAAGGCAATTGCAGGACTTAGAAGATGGTAGCCATAGGTCCCTAGAGCACTTTGAATAAGTTATGGTACAAGATTTCCAAAAACGTTCAGATTTTCAAAAATATCTGTCCCTTGAGAGCTCCTGGATTTTCAGACGATCTCAGTACCCAGCCTGCTGAGCTGTCCTGAAAATGTCTTCCTTTGCAAAACCTCTTTGAAAATCTAGCAGGTCTCTTCTCAGAGAGTGTGATATTGTCTTATGTCAACAGGTAACCTGCAAGAAGTGGCAGTGCAAATTTTATTTGAAGTCAAGCATAAGAGGAAGTGGCAGGAAGAATGTGGTTCATGCAGTCCAAGACTTTACAGGTACAAAGGGGATAGAGACATTGGGATGATGTCAACCTCCAGCTGACAACTTCAAAAACAATTGTTACCTTTGTTTCCAAACCTTGTCTTCTTTTTTTGACTTTGTAAATGATTTGGACATGTACAGCACTGTGCACCATGCTACATCAAAGCTGAAAGCAGCGGGGTGTCTTGCAATGCTAATAATATCTGTGTTAAGGCACAGACTCCAGTTATGGGGCAAAAACACTGTGCTGGGGATGGAAAGAATGCTTGTGTCTTGTTGGAGATCAAATCACAGATATTTTGGTATTGGGATGGTAACTTTCTGGAGTGTTTCAGAGTTGTAACAGCACTGCTCTAAGCTGGGAAAGAGCGAAGATGGCTATTTGTGGATGACAAAGGCTAGCACCATGAAGGTTCTTTTGCAGAGGTGTTTGGGACTGAAACCAAACCCTGCAGAGACTGATAGAGGCACTAATGATTATGTGGCACTCTCTCAATCAATTTTATCAAGGGTCAGTTTAACCATTTGAGGAATAATTTTTCCCTCATTGACCGGATGATCTCCCAGGGAACATCAACGCAGGTCTGAGCCAAAGCACTGCATCTGCTGCTGAAATTTGGTGAAGAGGGATTTGTCCAGCAAAAAGTAGTTTTGTTCCAGCCCAGGCATATAACTAGGTGGGCAAAAATGGGGAAGAAAAGATTCTTTTTGTTTGTTCGGCAGGGGATTTCTGTTTAATCAGCAGTTGTTTTCAAAACCAAACACTGCCTGCCATGAGCCAAGGTCCAGGAACGTAAATATCTGGGCCCTCTTCCAGGGCATGGCTGAGCTCCAAACTGTTCATGAAGAGGGAGGAGGTGGGAAAGTGTCTCCTGATGCTCTGCAGTTGGCAGGACTGGTGTTTGCAGCAGCACGGTGACAATATTCAGCTTGCCTGGCCCATCGTGTACGATTGGTGTTGCTTTATAAAGCTCTTCAGCTATTCCTGTGTGATGCAGACTCTATATTGGCCACCCAAAATCTAACCACGGCATCTTACATCCCAAGGAGAGGACGAAATAGAAAGACTCCAGTGAGTTTTGGTTGAGGCCCTGCAAAAATCCAGGAGCAGCTTCTGATGACTATAGATTTTGTGGAAAAAGTCAGGGTTCCCACAGGCTGCACGATCTGGGAAATCTAACCTCCTCATATGGAGCCTATTAGAGCTTTTTCACACACACACACGCACACACACCAAAAGAAAAAAAAAAAAAAAGAAGATTGGATATATATATTTTTTGCTTAATTTCTATTACTGATGTTATTTTGGGCAGGAAAAAAAGTTGTTTTTTTTTTTTTTTTTTTTTTTTTTTTTTTTTTTTTTCCTGAAAGTACACATTTTTATTCATCACAAACGATTTGCAACAAAAAGGAAGTAAGAGTTTTCCTTAAAAACTAAAAAATACCGTTTCCAAGTGTATGGGATTTTTTAATTTAATTTTATTTTTTTCAAGAAAACCCCAACATCTTCTACAGGAGAGACAGATAAAATTGTTTTGCAACTAGTTCAGAAGCTCATTTTCATGGGGGAAATCTAGCTGTAAGCAAGTGGTCGGGTTCAGAAAAAACTAGAGTGGAGCCACGATTGACATCTATACTTTCTGAGCTGCTGACAAGAGTTGTAACCAAAAGACCTGTCTCGCCACTCATAGGTTTTCAGCTTCTGTCATGCTCTACATGCTTTTGTAACAGCAGAAATGGAATGACTCCATTAAGTATTATAAAGTTTCTGCAACTTTTGTTATCTTTAGGGTTGTACTTCATTCCACTTCAAGTCCTACTGTCTCTTCTCCTATCTGTGCTTATTATAATAGTCCAGGCATCTGCTTTCTCCTTGCCTCCATCCAAGATTAGCACAAGTGGCTTGAGCACGTACCAGTTCTGGATATCTGGTGTACTGCTTCCTTTCCCAGGTCTTTTCATGTGAAACCCCACAATATTCCCCAATGGTTTAGGCTCTGTTTTTGGCCTTGTTGCTGCCTCATACAGTGCTTTTATGCCTTTCCCTATGCAGATGTTGTTGCTGTTCTCTGCATCTGGTTTGAGGCACCAGCTGAAGTCAAAAGCTGGTTGAAGCGGGAGCTGTTGGGCACCTCGGTGGGACACATCACTGCTTGGAAGGCACTGGACATGTACAGACCAGAAGAGGTTACAGTGGAGAACTAGATTGCCTGAGATGCTGCGTAAGAGCCTAATAAAACTGAGAGGGGAACGGGCCTCCAAACTGCACCTTGACCTGTGTATATGGCAATTCGTGTTTATCTCTGGAAAAATACATGATACTACTGGCATGGAAGGTCCCACCCATCTAAACCCCTACCATATTTTTGCCTTTGTAAAATCCATGTTCTAAAAAGCCCGTCACAATCAAGCTGAAAAAAGAAAGCACAAACACTAGCATGTATAGTAGGTAGGACCAAGCTAAGCTTCACCATCAGCAGTGAGAATTCTGCCTGATCATCCAGGAGGATTTTTTTCCTTTCTTCTATATGATGAAAACTTCAAGGCTTCAACAGCTGTTGCTGTAAGAGTGTGTAGCTCTTTTTTTTTTTTTTTCTTTTCTCCCCAGTCTGTTCTTTTTTGTTTTGTAATTTCTCTGAAAGACTTGAAAAATGTCAATTTTCCATCATTTCACAAAGGAGGAGACGATGTGGCGGATTCAGATTCGGATGCCATGGTAGCCATTGTCCCAGGAGGCTTGAAAACATGATTCTAAGAGATGTAGGTTGACAAGTACATTTTAAATCTTACTGTGTCTTTTCCCTATTAATAAATAAACAAACCAAAATCTCGAGAGTAACACAGATGAGAGAATTGAATTTAAGAATACAAAGATTTTTTTTCTTCTTTCCAGGACAGAGGCAAAACTACTGGCTAATAAGTGCCCCAGCCACTGACATTTCAGGTGACTTGGGTGATTCTCTTTCATTTTCTTCCTTTTTTCTTCTTAGCCCCTGTGTTCTTCAAAGACAAGGATGCATCTTTCTGTCTGGTTGCAGCCCAGCTTTATGTTGGAACAAGCTCCAGATTTCCACCTTTCCTTCTCCAGCACCTCACCCTGGTCTCACCTTCCCTATGGGAAGAAAGTCCGGCTGCATTGGCCACTGGACAGCAGTGGTGATGACTGAGAGGTCCTTTGGTGTTAGCCATAAGGATGCAGGACTGGGAGTTTTATTTATTTTTTTTTCTCCCAGCAAAGCAACTGAAGCATTGAGAGTTTTGGCCTGACTTTTCCAGTCCAGCTGCCTGCAGATTTCAGCATTGCTAATGGCAATGCAGCTAGTGGGAATTTGTTGGGGAAAAATATAATAATTTTCTGGTAGATTATCCAAGCTCACTCAGAAAATCAGTAGCAGAAGCAGGCATGCTCATCTTGTCCACTCTTTGGAGCTGAGCTTGTTCAACCAGGCTGATTGCAAATAAGTGAAGAAGAAGCCAAGGAACCAGCACAGATAGTGCTCGCAAGGAGGCGGCTGGGCAAACAGCCTTGTTGAAAACTATTTGTAGGGCAAACGGAGGTGGGAGAAAGGGCAGGGAAGTTGCACTTGTGTATTCTCTGTTTTCTCCACCCCCGTTTCTGTGCATCTCAGCTAGAAGGAGAGGATGGAAGCCAGAGAAATATGCTTTGAATTGACTGACGCTTTATTTAAAATAAAATAAAAAATCTGTTCTGTTTTGTTTTTCCTCCAGATGAATATTAGAAGGTGGCATAACTGACAATCCAGCCCACTACAACTTCGCCTCCTGTTTGGAGCTAAAATGGAATGAATTTAAGTCATTTTCTTTTTGTGGGCATAAAAGGGACTGTGGGCCTCTAATCGCTGCCTGGGGGGTTGACTCAGCCACCCATAAACTGCAATATCCACTCATTTATTCCTTTTCTTTCAGTTGACTCCTAATTGCTTCAAACAAGCTCCGTGGCTGCTGGGGAAGGAGAAACTCTGCCTGCTCCTCATTAGAAAGGACAGGAGTGAGGAGGGGAGAAACAGGAGCTTGGTGCCATCCATCCGCCTCCTTCCTCCCTTTCTTTCCTTTGCTCTGAGGAGTGAGGGTGAGTGAGGACATTTTCAGCAAAGCTGTCCATAACCCACTGTTTGCTGCTCTGGGTCTTGTACGACCAATTAAATATATTACTGGGCACATCTGATTGTTGCATGAGGTATAAAATCTGCTTTCTGTGCCTTTGGACTGGGAGCGGAGTAGGAGCAGGGTACTGCTGCTATGGGACCAAGCTTTGTAGGTTTGGCTGGAAACTGGGAGACAGGTTTCTATGTAAAGGCAGGAAACCACAGCTCAGTTCATGCACTTTTCTAATTCCTGTGTGCACACAAAAAGCAGCAGGGATGAGGTTCTGCCAGAAGTCATTGCAGCAGCAATCTGTTTATTATATTTTTTTCCAGAGGCTACCCTTGCATTTGGGGTTGTAGCTTCTGCCTAGAAAGCCAACGAGGTACACGAAACCATAGAATAGAATCACAGAATCATTTGGGTTGGAAAAGACCTTCAAGATCACCATGTGTGCCTTTGAGACAAAGCCCAAGCAACCTTTTGGGGATAACTTTTACATTTCAAGCATTCTGGATAGTAAAATCCACCAAAACTTATTCATTATGTCTAAGGGCTGTGGATAAGCCATGGGTCCAGCACTCTGCAGTGTGTAAATGACCAACAGATCTAAAGGAACTAGCCCTAGGCTGGTGCACGTGAGTCTTTCTTTATCACTGGCCAGCAAAAATCTAAATTTATTGTGCCGTTTTTTCTTCATCCTAGATGTGACAAGTTGTGTCCTATTGGTGTCTTCCTGAATCCCTCCCTACATCAGCCAACACAAGGAGAAACATCTCGAGATGTGCTCTGGGCTGCAAGCTGCTGCTGCTCTGGATGCAAATTTCCCAGAAATCGTGTTCCTCCACTGGATGTCTTCAACAATCCTCCCTTCCCAGCCTTCACTTTGTTGAGGGCAGGTCACAGGGCCAGGGCATAAAATGTCCCCTTCACGCCCCTGCCTGGTGGCTGGGCTAAGCGGGGCCCCACCAAAGGCAGGAGCTGTGGCTGTGTGCAGGGGAGGCTCCGCAAAGCAACCCCCTCATTTTCTCCAGCACTCACAGGGCTCCAGTGAGCGAAGCAGCTCGAGCAGAAAATACTGCATTGCACCAAAGGCACAGAGACAGGGAGAGAGAGAGAGAGAAATCCCACAGTCTGACAGGCAAAGGCTGTGACTGTCCCACTCCTGACAGGCTGCTGCGCGGCGGCGGAAGGCAGGAAGCATGCGCGATGCTCAGAAAAGCACTGCTCCAACCCCGAGAGCATTTTATTGCAGTGCATTTCGTGATGAGCCACCCCGAAAGCTTCTGTCTCGGCTCAGGCACCTTTGGCTTCTGTAGACGGAGAAGGAAATGTTTCCAGCTTGCTGCCTGGAAATGAAAGCTGCGATGTTGGCTCAGCAGAGGGAAGGGGTCAGCGGAGACAATGACAGCCCATTTTCTGCAAACATTTCTCTGGCGAGCTATCCCGTTGCTGTCCGGTTGGCTCTGCCGTGGCTGTGAGACCCTTTTGCTCTCTGCCCTCAGGACCCTGCAGTAAGCTGGGACAGCCTCACCTCCTTCCATCCACTACTGCAAGAAGTCTCTTTAGATACTAGCAGCTAACCCAATGCAGGGGCACGGTGGTAGTGGCAAAGACCAGCTGCCTTCCCCTAGGCTCCTTATTCCTCAGCATCCTCAGGCTGGCTCTGGTTTTACATTCACATCATCCTCATTGAACCTGGGATGAGCTTCTGGCACAGCAACAGCCAAATGCCAGAGGAGGAGGAGGAGAGCAGGCTGCTGCCTGCCCTAACAGCCTTGGCCATGAACCCCACCTCCAGGACTGACCCTAGGAAGCCTGCAAAGCCATGAATGCTTCCTAGGTGCAAGCCCAGGGCAGGGAAAACAAAAACCCAAACAAATGAAAAAGCATAATGCTCTTGATAATGCTCTCATAATATCTTATGATATCTCTCTCTTATAATATCAGTGTTCAATCACTACTTATTTCCTTTCCTTCTCACACCAGGCTTTTCTACGTGTGAAGTCTCGACAGCATGTAGGCTTCTCTACCTTTCTCCAGGAAAGGCTGCCGTGATCCCCCTCCTTCGCAGCTGGCAGAGTGAGGGAAGAAAGCCTATTTCCATTTTACATGTGTGGAAAAACCGTGAAGACCCATAGGTGGCCATGGAAATGAAGGTCCAATGGAAATTAAGCCAGTCAGGTCTTCTGACCAGAGTCCAGGGCTGCTGGCCATTACCTCCCTGCTGTAGGACCTTATGGTCTTACCAAAACCAGCCACTGCTGTCACTGGGAGACAAATCAGGTCTCATATTCAGACTGGTGATTCAAATTGCAGGTGGTTAAATCTGGGGTTACACTTTTTTTCTCCTATTGATTCTATGGGTTACAGTGGCCTGGATAACACTGAACAGCCCTGGAGTGGCAATGAACCCTCATTGTGGTACCAAAACAAGACACCCAGGGTAGGCTACCTCATCTTGAACTCATGCTTAATTTCCTTGATAAGTAATAAGGTTTATCTCAGAAGTAGTTTGAATATCCAGGCAGCCTCCAGCTAGGAAGTGCAGACAAGAAGGAAGGCTGGAACTGGAAACAAATAAGCAAACAAACAAACAGGGGAAAAAAGGAAAAAACAAAATCATGAATTTAAGCTGTGAGAGGCAATAACATCTCCTGCAGAGACAGTAAACACAGAGGAGCTGTTTCCAATGAGCACCCGGTAACAGATCCTTGAATCAGTGAAGGCTCAGAGGAAGGGGAGGGGGAGGCAGGCGTGCAAACAGGTATCTTATTAACAGAGGAAATAAAGTGAATCTTTCTCTTCTTATCTTCCTCACTGTCATTGTTCATCTCAAAATCAAAATGACACAATATTGGGTGTCTCAGAAAAGAGAAATCAGAGCATTGACAGAAAATGGGGTGGGGGGAACGTTCATAACCTGCTTAGGGGAGGATTCCCCAGGGAAGCACCAAGGGTTTGGTGCTGCACACGCATGGGATGGTACCAGCTTTGGGATGCTCCACAGGCAGCTGCTGCTGGATGGGTGCTGGGTGCATGTGCAACTGTCAGGCCTTCCCAAAGTGCTCAGCACCCCAAGAGGGGTAGGAATAGTGAGATAACCCATGGCTATTGCAGTCAGCGTCATAAGGAGAGGTCAAAACCTGCCAGGAAGACCTACAAGCTGCTGGCTGCCTGTTGGCTTTGGAGAAATGTTGGAGGAACCCAAACCAAGGACAGGAGCGCTGCCTGGTGTAACATCTATGGTCCTGATCCAGGAGACAATTTTTTTTTGTCTCTGCAAAATCTTTTGAGATGTTCTCAGTCATTCTTTGGACCTTTATCCTGCTTTCAGTTTGGAAACCAGGGATTTAATTCTAGCCTTCTTCATGTAGGGCTCAGAGACAATTGTCCTTAATCTGTTGTAAAACCTCTACTTGAGACATAGCAGGCAAATCTTGAAAAGGATCAGGCCTTATAGGTGATGATATGCATGGAAGAACCAGGTGGAGGTTAGACCATAAGACAGCAGTTTCACTGGTAGGGAAATGTGGAGGATTTAATATTTGGGTGGCCAGCAGGAAGCACCCCAGAGAAATCTGACATGCAGAAGACCAGGCTGTGCTTCCTTAAAGGTACCTGAAAGGGGTCCTGAGAAGAGGAAGCACACAAAAATCTCTAATTACTTTTGCTAATTTGAGAGCTCCTTTTCCATAAAAGGGCCAAAACCCAAAGAAAGGAGGCATGCTATTGTCCTGCCATGCAGGGTAGCGCTTTTCGCCGTGCTCTCCATCCACTTGGGCAATGAATTCATATTGCAATCATCAATGGACTTCTCTCTCAGCACCATCTGTATTTTATGTCTTTTTCAATCAACTTATCATCATCTCAAGGCCTCTGGTCCGTATTGTTTCTAGGGCATGACTTTCTGAGCTACCTAAATGGCTTCAGATTCCATTTTCCTGAGCCATAACTCCAACATTACTTCATCTTTTTGAGGGTCTTAAGGTGAGTTGTTACAGATCCTTGTATCTAATTGTCATCATTAGAGAATGACAAGCATTTCTAGGGTTCAGGTTGATTTGTTTACCCTTACTAGTGCTTATTTGTCTCAAGGAAGGACCAGATGGTCAGTTGAGATATGGCTGGTAGGATGGAAACTCACCCTTATCATCTATGGATTGAAGCACAGCAACAACCGAGGGTCTATGCCAAGGGTGGCTTTAAACCTGCTCAGGTTTTGAGGGGGTGGATGCTGTGTGGGCAAACCCTCACTTGGTCTTAGACTCGTGGAAAGGCAGACAATGCTAACATGTTAATGTGGAGATGCTCCTGTGTGTGCATGTCGTTAGTCATGAATGTCTGGCTGGAGACTCAGGGTTCAGACCTCCCTGTTAGCAGAAGGGACGGGGCAGACATGCAGGTGACATCCTTGTTCTCTCATGCAGACCACAGTGATTTGTGCTTCCAGCATTGGAAGTGCCAGGTTCAGATCCCTCTATCAACCAGCTCAGGGACAATTAGAATTGAAAGGCGAGCGCTAGGTACCAGGAGCTTCCTCACTTTTTCTGCTGCCTTCCCTTATGGCCCATTAACATCTGTGCTGTGTTATCCATCTTCCCCGAACTTCCCTGAGCTGGGACCTTGCTCGCCTGTGTCAGTGCCTGTGGATAAATCAGCCAGAGGTGCCCAACCTTTCCAGCCCGAGGGCTGAGCATACTTTTTCACAAAGGCCACAGGGTCATCATCGATGCTGTAACTAAGCCAAGGCTCGGCCAGCTGAGCTCTGGCCCTTCTCTCCCCGAGGTCTGTGTTCCCACTGGGAAAGATGACATCTGAAGCCATCCCCTCCCTACCATGTCACAGCAGGCCACCTGCAGAAGCACAGACCAGACTCTTTCCTACTATAGGATGTGAAGTTTCAAGCCTCTGTTTTGAAACCTGCGCTGCTCTGAGGTCAGATCAATCCCATTAAGGGTGGGAGCTGCGACGCCTCGCGTAGCTCGCCCCCCTGCTTCCAGGACCACCTCTCCTTCCTCAGCAGCTGAGCTGGGGGAGAGGGCAGGAGAATTGTGGGCTCAGATGTGAGCCCAAAATAAGCCTGCCAGCAGCAGCAGTGCTGTTCTCTGAAGCCGTGCACATCCAGCAACCCTCCATCAGCATCTGATTCCCTGGGCACGGCGCGGGTGGACACAATGCTGTGTGTTCAGTGCATTGCTCTGTGTGCACCCAGGGTCAGTGGTGGGGGATTTCTAGGTGCCAAGGAGTTTTCTCTGTATCTTCTGGACTGCTCGGCACTCGGCCACTGTGCATCTAAAAGCACGGCACTGCTGCACTCGCTGCTGTTTACAACCGCTCCGTGTGAGCTCGCCCTGTTTTCCTGCAGGAATTAGTTGCCTTGGTAGTGAGTACAGAAAACTTGAAATGTTTTAAAGAAAGATGAATGTGAATATGTGATGCAGTTACCATAAACCAGCCTTTAACTGACTCCCACTCAAATACATTCATTGTACAGGCACTGTTTTCAGCTCCTTTTTTTTGCGCCTCTCTCCCTACCCCCGGCTCACCACCACCCCTTAAATCCCACGCCTGCACTTTTCCACACAGCCAGAGGACAGATGTGTTTATTTGCACAGTACCAGGCTGTGATTCCTGACTCTGATGCTGACTTTTTGAAACACTGGGCAAGTTTTTTGCCCGACACCCTGTACGTCAAGTCCTGCTCCTGTAAAACAAGCAGGGGATGAAGCTGGGAAAATAAATACGACACAGGCTGGCTGTACATAAAAATAACGGTGATGCTGGGGAAATTTAAGTGCCAAGCTGTGTGCTTGCTTTGTTAAGGACTTGCAATGAATTGTGCTCATTTCATTCAGATTCTGTGAAGCTTTGTGGGAAATCATCCTGGGGCTATCGTCATCCATCCTGGCCTTTAGAAAGGCTTCAGGTGTGCACTGGTTTATGTCAGCTGAGGAAATACTCCCCTGTTAAAAAAGATATTTTCTCTACGACATGCTACCCAGAGCTAGGACAACACAGGATATCCCCATCCTATGGGTGGAGACTGCTGTTACCTGGAGTCTTTGCACATCATTTGTTCGAGAGCTGTAATTGCAGTCAGGGGTCCCCGCTCCCCATGCAGAAGGAACCCAGCTTTCACGTTTCTCCCCTAGCACAGTGACGGATGAAGGGAGAGGAAGCTGAGGGTGCAAAGGATTGGTTTTAGAAGCTGAAATGGTCTTGAAAGACGGGCAAGAAAACCCAGAGACAGGACTACGGGGGAAGGAGGGAGATGGCTGCTGCCTGCTGTCACCCCAGTGTCTCGTGACATGATTTAGGAGGCAACCAAGAAAAAGCCTCAGGTGTGGAGGCTTTGTGTGCTTCTTGGTATGAATGAGCTCCCCCATGGCTTTGCTTCTGACCATCGGTATAAATAACATTTTCTCCCCATTTCTCCCTCCTGTTCCTTTGATTTTTCTCAAGCAAAGCTCTCCTGGGGTGCTTAGGGGGATGTGGGTGCTTTCGCAACGGGATGGGGATGGCAGCGATGCTCTCCTGAGGGCTCTTCCTGCCCTCATCAGCAGCACTCCAGGCATTGCCCATAGGTTTTGGAGGGGAATTGCATAGTCAGGGCAGATTTCTTTTTCTTGCTGTCACTATTAATTTTTATAGCCTTTTCTGGGACTGCAGGGACTGATCTGGGAGTAAAGGAATAAGGGTGAATAGACTTGGGTTTAGCTATTGTTCCATCACAAGCTTGATTTTTGGAGTGGGGGTGATTCTGAAAAGCTGTGAAGTGACCTCAGTTGAAAATAACTCTCACACCTCTCCTTCCCCCCTAAAACAAACAAACAAACAAACAAACAAAAAACACAAAACCAAAGAACAACAAACCACCAAAACACCCACAATCTCCAAAAGATCCTCTTTTACCCAGATGTTTCAGAGCCATGGTTTTCAGCGTGGTCTCACAAGCAGCTCTCCTGAACCACACTGTGGAGGTGAGGAGAAGGAGCTGGCAGTGAAACACCCAAATTTTGGTGTGGCTTTTGGAGGAAGAGGTGCCTGGTGCTGCCGAGATGCTGTGCTCATGGGACTGTCCCCTTCGGGGAGCCAGGCCCATCTGCGGAGCTGCCATCATCTGGGATGCTACCATTAGAGATCATAAATAAAATGGGACACGTGGACCTCTGGGGAAATAAGCCCTGGTTCCAAGCACAATGCAAGAAGACAGACGCTTTCTTTTTATTTATAACAATGCTGCATGCCCATCTGACCCCTGCTCACATATGCGTACGCACGCTGATGCTTGTGCTCTGTTTCGGGGCAGATTTTCACCTCAAGCAATGGAAAATAAACATCAAGTTCAAAGCAGCAAGAATCAAGCACATCCTTTTTTTCCTTGGGAAACACTGACCTTGAGCCATTTCAGACCTCATAATGTACATGGAGAGGTGTGAATCTACCCCTTTGCTCCAAAACTGGAGGTTCAGGTACTATATCCAGGTCTCATTTGTGAGTAAAGGAGAATAACCGTAATGACTTGGATATTTCCTCTAAGCAATTCCTTCAGAGAACCCAGGAAATCTGTTTTGCAGTCTACCAAGATCTGCAGAAGCACAAGAGCAAATTCATCTCCTTTTATGTTTTCTCACAGTGAAATGTAGACTTTCATTCCCAGCACTGCCGAGAGTCGTTGCAGTAACATCACTGTCTGTCTGTCTGTCTTAATCATCGCAGTACCATTATTTCACATCCTCTCTCTGCTCTGCTTTTTTATGTCTTTAACATTTCAGTATTGATATTTCCCTTCCACTTTTGGGTGGGATGATACTATAGCTGATAACTGCCACCTTAGCCAAGCTTACAGTCAATAGCAATAGATCCAGCAGGCTCCAGCTGTCATTCTCTCTTCTGTCAGCTCTATTTCATTTTCCATATTTTGCATCCCCCAAGGAAGATTTCTTTCCTTTTCCTCCCCCACTACAAGTCCCAGTCGCAGGCTGGGCAGAATGGGCAGCATTTCTGTTTTCCATTTCACTGAAGCAGCTACTAGCTCAGCACCAAAATGCAGCCCCATGGTACGAACCATTTTCTGGTGCCAATGCCCCATCATTTCAAGAGCTGAGGTCCAAATTCATCTCCCCATCAGACTGAGCTTGTGCCCCTGTCCATGCACCACTGACACGAACCATCTCATCCCAAAGCAGACATCAATGTTGGACCGATTAACTTCAGGCTGTGAGTGCCTACTTCTGGTCCTTGACCATGAAGGCAGCCAGGGATGATTTGCTCAGCTACAAATGCCTCTGGAAACTGTCAGGAAACTGCCCCTGGGTAAGGTACGGACCATGAACAACTGCTTCCTGAGGCATCTACCATAGGTAGCAGCCTTAGCTCTTTCCTTGGGCTGTGGAGCCAATCTCTCCTGTCCCTCATCTTCCTTAGAGGCTCTGCATATTCTTGTGGTCCCACAGGGACTGTTATTGGTGACAGTGGGTACCTGTTTGTAGTTGTGGGCTTGTAGTGCCCAGGAGCTTGGGGCTACACGGACAGGCAGAGCCACTGAGCTTGGAGTCCGCCAAAAACCAGGTACAGAATAATTTCAAGAAGAGACTTGGAACAATTTATTTGGTCAAAGCACCCACTTCAGGAACTAATAAAATACATTTTCACACTCATCCCTTTGAGGGATAACCTTCACTTTCAGGATCCTCTTTGGAGTTTGTCACTCCCCCCCTTTTTCCTAGTTTAATATATCTTCCCCATCACTCGCTTTACTCTGGAAAAGCTGTATTTCCACAATAGCCTCACATTTGCTTTTTGACCAGCTGAGCATCCACTTTATTGTTTTTTTATTCTCTTATTCCTAAAGGAAGATCTGTTCATTCAGATTAGACAGAGAGTGCAGAAGACTGACTGCTTCCATTTAGATATAAAAGTACTGCAACCCAAGGTATCAGGAACATAAAATTGCTGCTGTCACCAAATAAATAAATAATCAAACAAACAAACAAATAAACAGCCATTCCCTTCTGTTTGGCCTTCAGCTGTTTGTGAGAAAGCAGAAGAAAAATAAAGCCCAGACACGGAACTCATCTCATCAGATGTAGCCAATCTACCTGTTGGGTGTACAGGTTGAGCAAACCTTGGGGCTCTCTCCAGAAAAAGAGTTTCATCCCAACCTCAGGTCAACATCTGGGATGAAACATCCCCTGGAGATACCCCTCTTTTTCCATTGTCTATCTGGGAAATCTATCTGAGATTTTATTCAAATAAAACTGGGGATTTCTGAATTTAAAATCCTTTCCATTTTTTTTTTTCTGGGAGCTCCCTGTGAGAGTTGACTCAAAGCTGTGGTTGATTTAGAGTCTCAAGGTAACCGCTAGTGGCAGGCAATATACAACAGCTTAGATATCAGCACAACCCCTGAGGACCTAACCAGAACCCAGGGAAGGTTTGCACAGCCTGAGCAGGTTGAGACACCAAGAGCAGTTAGATTAAAACTCAATATTCCTTCCAGGATGTTCATGCTAGTGGGGAAAAGCATCACACAGGCTGAAGAAGCAGCATGCAGAAAAGCTTGATGAAAGAATTTCTCAGGACTCCTTGCTGAGAGGGGGTTTGTGTTCAGATCAAGGAAACCCCCTCTAGTAGTTTGATTACTTTTATAATCAGCAAAATAGGTTGAAGGAATTGTATTTCTTTAGCCAAGAATAAAGAAGCCAAGTGGAGATAGAATAATAGTCATCCAGGAGACAAAAGATACTTGAAAAAGTGATGAGAGCAATTCTTCTGGTCTACGGGGAGAAAAATAAGAAGAAATGAGCTTAATTTTCAGCAAAGTAGATTCAGTTTGGATACTAGGGGAGAACAGAAGTCGTGTTCTCAACAAAATGCTAAAATGGGTTAGAAATAGGTTAGCAAGGGAGGATGTAAGAACTTAATTAGGGTTTTTACTGTTGCTGTTTTGATTTTTTTTACCTTTTTTTTCTTTCCTTTTTTTTTTTTTTTTTTTTTTTGGACAAACTTCTGTTGAGCATGATTTAGGTGCTCCTGGTTCAGCTTTCATCCAAGGGATTCAAATATATTTTTGTCATTCTTTGACTTCACACATTCCTTGCAAAAACAGAGATAATGACCACACAGAAATTCCGATTCCACCATTAATTTCCCCTCTTAGTAGGAACTGTAGGGTTTTAGGTGGCTGCTCACTTGGGGTAACACTAGCACACTCCATTTCCCTTTAGGGAATGTAGGGATTTATCATCCCTACACATCTAGACTGCGGGATGATAAGGCTGACTTTAGGCTGAAACTCCCCAATTTAGGGCTATGCTCCAATTCTATGTCACTTTACTCGTTACCTCTTACGGGCAAATTTGCAGTTATTCTCTGCACTTCTAACCAGAGCTCTCTGAGGTGCTCTCCAAAGGCACTACCCATTTCTGCTGGGAAAGAGTGACAGATTTAGAAGCAATTTAGACCACCTTAATGTGCCCTTAAGTGCAAATAGTCTCCAAAGGGTAAAACTGGACTAGTACAGGAAAGGCTGACTTGAGGGCAAAAGGTTCCGTTGTCTGCTCCCAAACTTGTGGTTCTTGCCTCCATAATCATGTGTCTTTTTAATGACTTGGCTACAGATGTTGCCTGCAAGGCAGTCTAGGGAATTCTTCCCATTTTGAAAGGCCGTGTTAGGAAGATAAAGATGTACAATGATCAGTACGTGCTAATGCTAACCTATCATGTTACTGACAATTGTCAGGTTACTTCCCTTCAGACTGGTTGTATCTGATGTTTCTCTACAGTGTATTATAGGCTAATTAATGCTGTTAATGATAATGGTTCTACTGCAAGAAGCCTAGTGTATTATCTCTATCTATCTTCTTGTCACCTTCCTTTTATCAAACCATTAAAGGAAAGCAGGCTATCTAATGGGGCTATCAGCCCCTACCATACTAATTCACTTACATCCATATGGAGATAGAAAGCACTCTACAGATGTAGGATGGATGCTTATGCTAATTGTGGAGACTACGTATCGGTCTTCTGGCTTTCATTTCAGGCCTTCCCTGTGCACTTTGAGCCATGATCCAACTCTTCTCAAAGTTGGAGGGCAATTTGTCATCTGCAGTGCACATCTTCGGCTGCTCAGATTTCAATCTGTCATCTTTAATATCGGTCGGAGACACATATATTGTACATTGTTCTAAACCACAAATCAGCAAAGCTGCTCCTTTTTTTTTTTTTTTTTTTTTTCAATCTACCACGACGCAATTATAGTGGTTGGAGACCATTCGTATTACTGGCACTGCAAAGAAGAGGGTAAGTGATATTTCATTTGGGGAAACTATATACTCAATTGAGATGTTCTTTCCAGGTCAGTCACTACCCCCAGGTGAGAGAGCAGGAAATTCTCGACATTGGCTTCTTGACAAAAGGAGCTGGGGTCTTTTGTGTTTCTGTGGTGGTGGAAAGAGCCACAGACGCCTTTCCCAGGGGAGAAAGGATCACAGAAGCAGAAATCCATTGGACAGATAAAAGCAAACTATCCTTATGCTCAAAAGCAGCATAAATAGAAGCCAGGGAGGCCTGAGACACATGCTACAGAAAGAGCCCTTTTCTGATATATGCCTCTTCTCTGACAAAACAGCTTAATATTGTTCTCAAATGCTGGGTTGAAAGCTGACTTTGTAAAGGCAATGTTTAAATAGAAAGATTTTGAAGAAGATGTAGGGATAATCTTCAGGGATCAGACATTATCGCAAGAAACTTTGGAGAACACAGACACGATCCAGCCATTAATCTCTCCATTGCCAATCCTAAGTGCAAAAAGAAAACAGTTTAGGATTTGAAAAGCAGTGACATCTGGGGTCCTTCTACAGCCCTCTGGTTTCATAACCTTGAGGGCTCACTTGTCCCAGCTTTGCTCCGTAGTGACAATTACAGGCTGTTTGCATTTTAAGAGTCCTTTCACTAGTTTCAGACACTGCTAAACATCGTGAGGCTGTCTGTAAAATCACAAATGCTGGCAGAGCAGCACTAATGTCTTCCACCAGTTCTCTGCAAACTGTGAGCCTGTATTTTTTTTTTTTTTTTTTTTTCATTTCATACTTTTACACCTGGAGAGCTGTGATTCCTGTGGCTTTCCTTCTGGCTGCCATGCAAGCGAGAGCCAAGTCTCATCTGTATGCAACATAGAGGACTTGCTTCATGCGACAGCAGTGAAAGGCAGATGCACAACCTCAGTTCTCATCAGCTGAGGACAGGGAGTTAGGAGCAGCAAAGTGCTGTGAGATGTGAACCAACACTATAAAGTAATAATAATAAAAAACTAATTAAAATTATTCAGTGTGAAGCAGTGCACGGAGGCACCCTCTTTGGATGTGGTTTCACCATATATATGCTGAGGAGATATCTGGGACTTTTACAGCTACTCCACCTCATCTTGTGGAGTAGCTGTAAAAGTCCCAGAGCTTCCCCATGGCTTTGTGCAGGGGCTGCAACGTTGCAGCAAATGATTTTGCAGCAAGAAAAATAGCTTACACTTCCACCGGGAGACATCAAATCCATAAGAAATTCATAATGTTTTATATGTCTTATCTAGCTATCAGCTTGTGTACCATGGGGAAAAAAAAGGAATTTTCCTAAGAAACGCTTAGATCTGATCAAGCAAAACACCCCTGGAGATGAATGGACCAACAAATGTGCACAAACCCTGTTCCTACTGTCTCTAAAATACCCAGCACCCATGGTGACCCTGTCTGGAGCCTGCCCCAGGCAAAAAGCACTTAACAATCTGTTATTTTTGGGAAATTCTGAGCAGAACATAAATGTGGTAGAGCCCATCAGATTCCAAAGCAATGTTCCTTCTGAAGAAACAAAACCCTGCTGTAACTCAGAGGCAGTGGGAAAAGAATATGCTAAAAACTATGGATAGCCTGAAAAACTTGATTTGAGAGAAAAGTTTTTCAAAGCTTGGCTGTGTTAGGGTATGATTCATAGAATAACAAAATGGTTTGGGTTGGAAGGGACCCTAAAGCCATTGGCTGAACCTAATTCCAACCCCCCCTGCCATGGGCAGGGACACTGCCCACCAGACCAGGTTGCCTGAACCTGGATTCAAGCCTGGATAATGCCTAACAGGACATGGCTGAGAGGTGATTCTGTAGAGCCAAAGCTGTGGGTCTGATTCAGACTCTGGCTTCTCCATCCATTACCCTGGATGTGCACAGATACAACTGTGCTCATATCTAGCCCTGTGGTTGAAGGGCTGTGACGCTGGTGTCCTACGTACACCAAGGATGTGAGAAATTGTTCTCATTAGTGAGCGATTGTAAGACTATAGAAATAGAAAATATAAATCTGCACAGAACTTCCTACCCCTGAGGCTGAGAAAGTGCCAGACAAATGGTTCAGCTTCCTTCCAGATCTAGTTTTGGACGGCTGTAAATCATCTTGAGTAACATTTAATCTTCATTTCGGTCAGAACACCCCTGGTCTGGCCACGAGTTTTGATGCAATCTGATTGAAGTGTGCCTATGAAATGATATGAAACATAAACACTAGGGATGGAAAAAATCATCTGAACATGCCTAGTCATCTATTTACATCTGAAAACATCCCTGGAGATAATGTCTGATTTTGTGCCACAAATGAGGAATAATGAGAATGAGAACATTGGCCAATGGCTGCCATTTTTGCCAGCACCATCCGCGGAATCAACATTTGTCCCCATTTATTTCAAAGAAGTATTTGTTTTTTTTTTTCAGACCTCACATATCAGATCACTCTATTAACTTTCTCTCTGCTTTTTCCTTGCTGTCATTCGTGTTCCAGCTCTGAAATGCATAAAAGTTTTTCAGAGAGGTGAAATAATTTGGTCTGTAGGTTGCTGAAAAAAACAGAAGCCTCTGATTTGGGATCTCCAGCAGACTTTGAGGCCATGCTGGCAGGAAAGGGATTGATAACAGTACTCTACATTTAATTAATACTTATAATAACAATAATAATAAAAGATGAGGTCATGATTATAGCTCCTTGCTGGGTTATTACATATACCCTGATGTGCTCCTAGATAACCCATGCAAACTTCTCTCAGTGCCTGCCACGTGCTTGTCACCTCGTTCTCTCCTCCACTTACCTGTTCATTTGTTTTTCCTGCTGAGTACATCATAAATTTTGGGATACATTTGCATTGCAAACAAAAGACATTATTACAGCATGTGTGGGAATACCAGAGCTGGCCTTGCACTAGATTTCTTCGTGCAACATCCCTGTCCTGGGCCTGGATGCAAGGAATAGAAGGGGTCCTGTGAGCCAACAGCACTTGCCACTCCTTTTTTTTTTTTTTTTTCTGTCTAGCCAGACCGTTTAGTCCATTAGACCCTGCACAATGTGCTGTCTCTGGTTTTAATAGCTGTGATATTGTAAATTGGTACCAGCTTGCTTTCTGACAAGTTGGGAGGTATCACGGTGCCCAAGCAAGTACACAAACCCCCATGATATGCAGCCTACGACATATTCCTTGCTTATTGTTCCATCCAACAGCAGGATGATGGACCCTTTGTCTGTCTCTAATAAAGTGGATATGCAGTAAATGGATGAGAACTGCCTAGCACAATGGTGTTGTAATTCAGTGTTGTATCTGAATACATCCCCCAAACAAGTCAGAAAAATTAATAATAATTGCATACTTGTCCAGTGTTCTACGAAACAGTAGAAACATGTTTTCTTTATCAAAGATCTTTAAATCAAAACCTTGAGGCTTTTCCAACAGATCCTTACAGTTTTCATGGACTGGAGAAATGGAACAAACACATGGTGTATGACCAGAGAGGAGCAGGAGACTTCACAGAAATTACTCAGTGGGAGGAGATGGAAAGAAGGGTTTGAGGAGGGGTGGGCTCAGAGGAAGGGCAGAGAGGTGGAAAAGTCCTCTTTAGTAAAGACACAAAATATTGCTTTTTACATATTTTGAAGCATGTTCTTGCATGAAACAAAATAAAGAAAGTTTATTTGGTGGACTTATTTCCTTGCCTTTATGAACATGCTGGATCTGATTCTTATTTGTACAAAAGGTCTCGTTACATCATGCATCCCTAACAAAGCGGTTTTGTTGTGTGTTTACCTTCACTTAGGTACCCCCAAAAAGGCTTTCATACAAGAATCAAGTTAATCTTTCCATTTTCTCCACACTTTTAATTTCCCATTTCACTCTCAAAAACCTCTCCAAATTAATTTATTGGGAAGAAAAATAAAAGAGAAGAACTATCTTAATGGAACACTGAATTATGATTCAAACCCACAAGAGCCAGAAAATGTGGAGTCAAAGCTCTCAAAACCCAGTGTTATATTCTCAAGTAATGAAAGCCCCTGTGTCCTAAGAGAATGATTTGGAGAAAGGGTCAAAATTACAGTGGTCCGGGAAGCTTTAAGTCTTCTGCCTTGAATCACAACCTGATCCTTCTACTAATGCACTTCTTGCTTTCAAATGCTTTTTAAGCATTTTGAAGAGAAACCAAGCTCAATCTCTAACATTCTAAATAAATTTTATGTGTTAAATACTACTCAGTTTAATAGCACACACTTTGCTAATATTATCTGTGGTCCATTTTTTGAAAAAGTCTTCCAGAAAAACACACTCAGTGGGTCTTGTCCATTCACCTGAAACTATGACAGAAGCACAAGCATGCACAGATATATAAAAAAAGAAAGCAGACAGACTTTAATAGATGGGGCAGGTCATTTTTGAAAAGATAGCATCCAGAAGGTTAGAGAAATTTGATTTTAAAAGGAAAGAGAGATGGGTGCAGAGAGTACAAAAACTGGGAGAAAGAAGAACAGACCCATGCCTGTGGATATTTCACTCTGTAAGATGTTTGCAGTGTTTCAGAGATGCGAGGTCCTTCCTCTCATCACCTGATTTGTATTTCTTCCTTTCTTGTTCTAAATGGACAAGGGTTAAGGTCAAACCTTCTCCAGGCTTCACCTCTGCCATTTCCCAGGGTCTCATCAGTCTTTGGAAATCTCCAGTGATTCCCTGTAGATGCTGCTGGATGCTGTGAACTGGTGCAAGCACAGAGTTCAGGTTAAATCAAAGAACTGTCAGGACTCTTTGGTCACCGGGGCTGTACAGTAATTATATGAAGGATATTTGTGCAAGTCATAGTTGGGTTGAACTGCTGGATGAAATCTTGGCTCTGGAGAAGTCATTGGATATTCTGTCTGTGCCTTTGGTGGGACCAGGTCCCTCCAACCCCTGTATGCATGTACACACTCACACATGCACCCTCCTTTTCCTGGATCTAGTCCCAAATCCAGAACTGATCCCATGTAGTCTGAGAATTGTCATGTCTCTGCTGCCCTCATATTTCTCTCTATGCTTCAAACGGAGCAAATACTATTCCTCCACCCTCGCTGGTGTGTCTCACATCTTCCAGATGAAAGTAGAAGGCAATGTACACATTGCTGGAGGCAATTGTGGGTCCCTCTCACTGATGGACCCACAGCACAACCCTCTTGAAGGTGCAGTAACAGAGGTTGGAGGGATGCTGGTTGTGAGGAAACCCACATTGCTTCTGCCACAGATCCCAGTCTGCTAGACCTCAGCTTTCTCATCAAAGTAAAGGGGGTGAAAATGTCAATAATCTCACTGTGTCTGGGACTGAAGCTGCCATTAAACATCCCTACACAAGGGTGAAGCTTTCCCTGGCTTTCAATTTAATGGAAGGGACATCACAGGCACAAGAATAGTTATATTTGGTTTAGGGAGGCTTTATAGGGGCAGCACTGGTGTTACCTGAGCAGGGATAAAGGGATTTGGGGTGGTGTTGGCCAGGAACACCAAAAAGGAAGAGTGACACCTTTCAGCTTACCTAGGGCATGGAAGAAAACAGGATCATACAAATGCAAAGAGCAGAAGGACATGAGGTAGGATCAGAGTCTAAGTGGACTGTTGCCTCCAGACATCTTGACCCACAAAGCCAGTGCTATTTATTGATGTAGGCTGGTCTACATCTACCCAGAATGAATGAATAAATAAAAATCCCTGTATGAGCAACACATACATACAGTCTTTGGAACTGCTGGAATGCTTTTGACCTATCAATGCCTGTGAAATCAGAATTAACCGATCTTTAACCTATCTGGGCTGTTCATTTAAAACCTTTGACCAATCCTATGAGGCACAGTAATAGTCATATTGACCTTCGGCCAAGCGCAGTCTTACATGCTGCTTCTGCATCTCCCCGTGACACTTGTTGGCTGGCCCCATGATGTGAAAATATCCATGTGCCTGCCTCTCTCCCCTGCAAGAAAAGAGCTTGAATTACAGTACTGGGAAGGCAGTGATCTTCATGAATTAATCCACCAACACATCACACAAATTTAGCCGTGTCCATAAAATTGGATTTCCTGATAGCTGGGGGGATTTGCACTGTGCTCAGCCCTGACTCAGGTATTACAGGCATTCAGCTGTGCAAACAGCAGAGATGACGGCAGCTGCCTGCAGAAAAAGCTCAAAGAAGTCATAAGTACGTTGAGCACTGGTTGCTGACGCCGGTTGGGCTTGCAGCAAGGGAAAGGGCTGTGGGGCAAAAGCACAGCCAAAAATGCATTGGAGGGAAGTTTGCACCTCCCTGACATGACTCAAAAAGCATCACTAACAGAGTTAATGCTCCTTTCCACTCCTTTATGATATTTAAAAAAATAAATAAAAATAAGTTCTTATTCAGGTATTTTTGTTTTGTTTTCTGATTGATTTTTACCTTAAAAATGGTAAAAACATGAAGGAGCACCAATGTGAAGACAGAGCGGGGTCTCGATTGTGCCCTAGAGGATTTCTTGCCCTTCATCAGAGAGGTGAGCAGGTCAGTAACAAACCTCCTTCCTCCCATCTTGTTCTTGAGCTTACAAGCCGAAGTGGAGCTAAAAATGAAACAAATGTCAAGTGGAAGATGAATTATAATTCCCATCCCCTTCTCAGTTATTCACCGTCCATCTCTTTTGACATCCTGGCCTTTCCAGCCACAGATTTGTCATTTGGTTTTCTTTTTTTATTTATTATTTTTATTTATTTTTATTTATTTTTATTTTTTTTTCTTTCCTTAATAGTGGAAGGACTTCCTGAGAATAGCATTTCTATAGCACTATCCATCTTTCCAGCACTTCGCAGCCATTAACTAATTGAGCTTCTAAATAATACCACGAAGTGGGGAAGCTGCCTGTGTCTGTACCCTGATGCAAGGGGTCATAAGGGGCTGCAAAGTGAGTTACTGCTGGAGGAAAAGTTGGGCTGTAGCAAGCCGGGAGCATGGACATTGCAAATGTGGTTTGATCGTTTCTCTCTTCTTTCCTTGCAAATCTTGCTCAGCTCATGCCTTTTAGAAATGAGGTCCTCTTGATGCGACGTAACTATTTTCAAGAAGACATGGCTGAGAGTGGGTGCAGTAGACAGCTGTAAAACCATAAGGAATGAAGCTTGTTTGCCACCTCTTTTGATACAGGAGCAAGGAGGCATCAGCTCTGGCAGGCAGACAGCATTTTGCAGAGCACGAGCTGAAAACAAACACAAGGACATCCTTCAGACAGCGCGTTGTTGTTCTGGCGGCTGGCTTCTCGCAGCAGACATTTACACAAGTTCAAAAAGCCAGTGGACAAATTCCTGAAAGAAAAAAAAAAAAAAAAATCTGAGAGCTCTCTAAGTATACAAAGGTCTTCTTCCCATGCTTCTGTGCTGGGGCCCTGCTGGCTGGGACATTGACACATCCTGGAGTTTAAGACTACGGTGACTGCTGGGCAACTTCTCCATCCACAGAACCATAGAGTCATGGCGTGGTTTGGGTTGGAAAAGACCTTTAAACTCAATTTAGTTCCAATCCCCTGCTTTGAACAGGGACATAATGCATGGACAGTAGCGACCCATGCATCTATCCATGCTTCCTTTCACATATTCGGGACTTCTGGTGCTTCCAGATCACACATGAGGCTGGTGGCTGGTTCGCAAACCCACTATGAGGGACTCCATCAGCACCAGGAGACACCTCTGAGCTTCATGCCCCTGGCACAAGGACTCCCCCCAGCAGATGCTCTTTCTGAGGAGAAAAGGACTGGTTTGCACACTCCTGATCCTGCAAGGATGGTTAACCTCACCAGCAGCCTGTGGGCAAGCGTGTATGAAGGAAGACTGCAAAAAAAAACACTTCCCAAAATGCACTTGCTGTGCGACTAAATAAAGCTGCAACGACCTGGCAGCTTTTGCAGCCACTAAAGCTGCTTGTTATTTAAGTTTAATAGCAGAGGCCAAGCTGGGTACTGAGCCACAGAGAATGGCTTTGGGCTCCGTCCCGTCCACGAACCACTGAGTGTGACGATCTGCTGGTGAGCCAAGCCCTGAGACATAAACATGTTGGCTGGGGATAGCTGTTGTGAAAGGAGGGCATGGGAGCCACCTCTGCCATCCATCTGCAGGCCGAGCACCCCTTGAAACGCCTCGTTGATGCACAGGCAGGAATATACCAGGATTTCTCTCTTTTGCTGTTGCAGGCTGTCCGTTAGCAAGCACAAGTCGGCAGCACGCTCTGATCTCCACGGCACGGCTTTGCTGGATGCTGTCACACTCTGCCACACTTCAACCAAACGCTGCCTTTAATTCCCAAAGCACACTTCTGCGCAGTGTCAGGCACAGATTTGCCAAATGCACTGAGGCTGCTTCAGCATCTCGCCTGCATTAACAGCTTCTCCTGTGCCCCTGCTTTGCACTCCCCCATCACGATGCTGGCAGCCCTTGAGCTCCAGTTGCTGCTTGTTGCTGTCACGTCCCTGCAAAGCCGCAGAGAGAAGCAGCAGCACAGACTGGCCCCTGGGCATGTGTGTTTGTTCCGCTGGCTCTCCTCTCCTCTTGTCTTTGCAGCTCCTTGCAAGAGGGCAGCCTGCGTCGTGTGACCTGGATGGGAGGAGAGAGGGAATGGAGCAGCCCCAGACTGTTTTTTTTTTTTTTCCTTGTTGTTGTTGGAAGTATTTCTGAAGAGCTTGTTCCTTGGGTAATTACTCTGCACCCTGTTCATTCCTACTGCAGTTTCCCTTTGCTTCTTCCCGGGTATCTGGGCATCAGAGAGGAGGAGAGGAGTCCTACAGCTCTCCAAGGAGATTAAAGTATGCCTTTTGTGCTCCATTTGCCAGCAATGCAAACTCCACTGCAGAAGCCCCCCGATGGTTTATTTGTTTTTGAGTTCACCTCAGCCCAGCACCCTTCTTTCTGAAGCTGCAGCCTGGGACAGGCAGGGGTGGCACTTTGTGACCGCTGCTGGGTGGGAAGGATGCTTCCCACCTCCCACATCAGGGCAGGACCCTTGGCTCCATGGCATTGCTGGTGGCACCACAACCTCCCTTCTCCACAAAATGCTCAGGAGCTGTCTGCCTACAAAATGCCACCCCTGGGCCAGGCTGAAAACAGGGCTGCAGAATATGCTCTTAGCCATGCCTGCCTCCAACTATTTCAGGCTCTGAAGGAAAAAAAAAACACACACAGCTGTGACCTGACTAGAGAGCTAGAGCACTACATGAAATAAATAATAATAATAGCAGCGTTACTCCTGTGTGACGCGTGCCCTTTGGTATCTGATTAATGCTTACCCAGGACACACAGCTCGGGGAAGCTGCGTGCGAGGTTGTGCAGCGCTCCCCGCGCTCTCGGAGCAGACAATCCACTCCGGCATTGCTCTCACAGTTACCATGATACTGTTATTGTTGCCTGCCTCTTCCCTCTCTGTCCCCATTGACTTTAGGCAGATTAGAGCAGAGAGATGATGGATGGCTGGATTAGATGCTGCACACCTACTTCAGTTTTATAAAGCGATATTTTTCTGTCCTATTTGGATTCGTCTCTCCCATTGTGAGCACGAAATAGAGAATAACAGGGAACTATTGTTGCAGGGCAGACTCTGGTTTACACATACGTGCAGCATGAGTCCATTCATGATATTTATTTAAAAAAAAAAATAGTAAGCTGACAAATAGAATCAATTACAGCAAGCTAGCTGCAAGGTGGAATGGAATAACCATGTGCTTTGCCATTCAAGTTTCAATGAAGGTCCCAGCCAGGAAAAAAGGTAAGATTGCTGTTGGTCTTTAAGGAGAGCTACTTCTCTGCTCAGAAGTTGAGTCCCATCTAATACAGTTTCACTCCCTGCCTTTAAAATGTTCTTGGATCTTCCTGGAATTGATAAAAGTTGGAACTGCTGGAGAGGGAAGGATGGGAGCTAGCCAGAAACCCAGGTCTCCAATCTGTATTTACAGGGATAGGATAGCAGGGATAGGTGAGCCCTTGAGCAAAGCTTGCAATTAAAACTCTCCTCCACGAGGCTTGATCTGTTAGCATGGGGCTATACTGGACCACTGAGTTTCAGACAGAACTCTATTTCAGTGTTGAGATTTTCAGGAGTGGTTAGTTTTCTCTATGGCCCCAATGGCTGGAGGAACTTCTATGTTCTCACCCATGGGTGAACTCACCCATTCAGGGTGAGCCTTCTGCCTTCGTGGTCTACTTGTTCTTTGCACACCTGCAGCCTCCACAGACAAGCCTGGTGGTCACCACACACCCACGGGACTGTGGCAGATGGTGTGGCAGTGTTTGGGTTTGCAGCTTTGTGGAAATGCTGTAATAGCAGCTTTTTTTGAGAGTGGCTGAGCCCTGAAGCCAGGATTGGATCTCCAGGTGGTCTTGCAGGATGCAGCAACCATACCCTTGCTGTCATGGCACAGTGGCTCCGTTGACCTCCTCCTCTGCCTTTCCCTTCTTTCTCCAGGCACCACTGACCAAGGACTGTCCTGGGAGCAAAATCAGTGTGAATGCTCAAAGGCACAAGGTGGTGGGATCCTGAAGTCACACTAAGAGTGGGTTCCAAGACCCAAGTGATGATGAAGGGTGATGAGGTGGCTCTGCTCTCTTTCTTCTAGAGGACTTCATTGGACTTGTGTGGAAATGTTATAACGTAATGTTGCTAACACTTTCCATAAATACATTCATGGATCCTCCTCCCACACCACCAAGACAGCTGCCTCAGGGGAAATGCTTCTTCCAGGGCAAGACCTCGGTGATATTTCTCATGAAGAAAGGTGGAAGATCATATTTACAGTACAAGCAATTGCAGGCGATGTTTAAGATGGTGTGAACTACCGAGCAGTAATATCTAGCATCCTTGCAAGTGCTGACGACAGCATTGCCATGATGGGAGGAGGGTAGTTGGGTGACACCCTGTAGTCATTTAATGCTATTTTCCTCATATTCAGTGCAGGAGCTTAGCTATTTTTCAAGGTCCGTGTTGGAGCTGGGTCCTAGTAGCATCCTGGCACATAGAGCCCAGGGGAGACAAACAAAACACAAGTAAAATACCAACTGGCACAGGCATCAGAGAGTTGGAGGGTGAGGAACATTAGGGCTGTCCCAAACACTGCCCATATAATGCCAAGAACGAGGACAGACAACACGAGCCCAATTTAGGAAGAATTTACTCAGATATTTTGGATACCCAGGATTTTGCATGGAACCATCAGCTATGCTGGGGCTTTAGAAAACTCTTGGTGCCGAAAGCTGCAGGCAAGCAGCTGTGCCTCCTGGCTCACTGCACCATGGCATGCCCGCCCTTCTGTCCAAGTGTGAGTTACAGCACCCATAAACTGCTTATTTTATTGCTGAGGCTAATGAGCTCTGGGCCCTCTAGGTAAAGCCTGTTAATTACATGCCTTTGCAGGATGCTGATTTAGAGGTTGCACAGAGCTTCTCCTCTCACCAGCCGCTGCCTAAGTGCCTTCGCTGATGAAGGCTCAAACCACCCAGGTGAGCCATCAGCACCATCAGTTTCACCAACCCTTACCCTCGACCCAAAACCAAAAAAATCACAAGCAACCAAAAAGACCCATGTGAACCATCAGAAATGTGCTGGGTACCCTTTGGAGAGGCTGGTCCTTCCAGCCCTGTTGCCACAGCAAGCAGAGGAAAGGGGATGAGTATTTCTCACTGTTGTAGCAGCAGGATTTTGGAGGTGAGCACTTATTTGGAAATCCTTTAGTGGGTTCTTTTAAAAACATAGGGCCAGGTTTTCCAGGGAGAGAGCAGTGTTAGAAAGAATTAGCACATCTTAAATAATAATCATTAGTAGTAGTATAAAAATACTAATTACTGTAATTACAAAGAGGGCACGACACCGCAGGAGTCACGGATGAGGAGGGTGCTGTATGGATGTGTTACTGGGTTTTCCCTTCCTCCCTGCAGTCTAAAGGCAGCTGCATTGCTTGCACAGCAGGAGGAAACCGCTGCAGATGCACACACATACACACGCACGCCTCTCCTGTGCGTGTGTGTCAAGATCAGAGTGTCAGGTAGGAAATGCTGCCAGAGCCTGGTAGGCAAGAATTGACAAGGGAATCCAGTGTTATCTGGTACTGTTCTCTCCAGAGAGGCTGAAAATCTTTGATAGGTTCACTCCAGGGGAAATAACTTCGGAGGATAAGAGGCATTGATGTGCGCCGAGGAAAAGGCAACCCGTGTGCATGCTGGTGCGGGAGTGGGGTTTGAGCTGACATGCATTCTTTTCTTTCTCTTTTTTCCTTTTCTCCCTTTCCCCATTTTTTTCCCTGTATATATATTTTTTCTTTTTAAAACAGCCCTGGGTCTTCTGGTGATGGGGAATGTTAAAAGGAATGGAGTGGAACCGGTGCCTCGATGGCATGCGAGTAGGGAGAGAGAGGAGCAGGAGAGGGAGGGAAGGAGGGAGGGGGAATGTCAATAGGCAATCTGAAAAGCAAACCTGGGGAATGGCTGTGTGTCTAGCGTGTGAGTGTGTATGTGCTGGTGGAGCCTCCAATGGAGTAAGGGAAATATTTTCACAAATTTCCCCATGCTTGGAAAAGACGGAGCTGCTCAGCAGGAAAATCCGCAGCAGTAGCCTGGCCCGTTTTGTAATTCAGTGGCCCATCCTTGCATCCCCGGGAGTGTGATGCTGTTGGTGGCTTGGCACAGCCCACACCGCCCCGGGAGGCTTTTTAGCCTCTTTTATGCCACCCAACTTCTCTGCTGCTGCAAAACCCAGGCCCAAGTGAGTGCAGCTCATTGGACTCCTCTGCCACAATGCAGCCCCAAATACAGATCCCAGCTTCTGAATTCAGGGTCTGAAGCAGGTCTTTTCCTGGGTCAGATAACACAACCATGGATGGGGGCTCAGGCTGGCTTGAGGTCGGTGGGAAGTGAGCTGCCGATATGCGGTTCTCCTCTGGGTGCTTTTATTCTGCTACTCTGTGGGAGCTGTTTAGGGAAGCTGGCAGTTGTTTGTGGGTTATTTTGAGTGGGACTTTTCTCAGCTAACTGAAGCTTGCTGAGAGGTAGGCGGTTATGTCTGAGCTGCTTTATCGCCGCTACTTTGCTTTACACTCGGGAAAGAGGGATGGTTCCTCCTAGAGCACAATTCAACTCTCCCAGCTGGGCTGAATTGTGCCTGGGAAGTTCTTCTTTCTCTCCATTGACGATAAAAGTCGTCTAGACAACTCGCTCAGATTTACGCATCCGAACTGATGACACATAAAATTAGACAGATGAAACCCGACTAGGCATCATTCTCTCCCTTTCCTGCCACAAGGCTTTTTTCATCCTGCTCCGTCTTTTTCCTCTCCTGTTTGGTAGAAGGCACTGGAGAAAATAATGCCACTGGGATGCAAACACTGCATCTCAACTGGGGAAACGACAAAAGCTTGGGATGGAGAGGTGGCTCAGTGTGCCATGGTCTGACATAGACATCCAAAGGACCTCCATGAAACACATGCAAATTTTTCCTTTTCCTGTTCTCTAGCACCCATGGACCTACAACCTACAACTGGACAAACAAATAGAACAGAGAAAGCAAAGCAACATTTGAATGTTCAAAGCCGTGACCTCAAAGCAATGTGTGGTCATTTCAGCTGCTCCTCACATTGGCCAAGGCCCTAATTTCTCTCAGCTGAAGACATTGCATTCCCCATGGCCTTATCTCCTTTTAATCTGTAGGCCTGCCCTGAAAGGCCTTTTTAAAATCCCTATTTCAAAATCGAATTCAGATGGCCTGTGGATGCCCATGTATGATCAATTTCCACAGCCAAGGTGAGCAACCTTGTGTGGCTGGGCATTTATCAGTGCAAGGAGGAGAGAGAACACCCTTCCTTTGTCAACCTTTTATTTTCTTTACGATGATCAAAAATGAAAGGTAAGAGTTTGTTGTGATCAACCCTCACCAAACTGGTTTTGGTTGTTTCTACTTCGTGGGGAGACTAGGAAGAGTGAGTTTTGGTGAACTCTACTTCAAACAATAATTTTGTTGTGTTAATTTCATCCATGGAGCTTTAAAATGCCATTTTTTCTTAGGGTCAGCCCTGAGAGTATACCTGCAAATCTATCTGGAATCCACCCAAAGTAGATGGGAATTGCCCCTGTTGAAGAGGACTCTGAGATGGGTAACCATCAAGGTTAACACGGTGAGCCTCAGGAGACCCAGCCCTGAAGCACAAAGGTGCAGTCAGAGCAGAAACCTATGGCCTGGCTGAAATAATGAATAGGTCATGACTGTCAGACGTCTGTAACAAACCATTGGGATGGGTGGGCATAATAGGAGATGGCACGCAGTAAGCGGTACCGAGGCAAAGCATCCTCCTTGCAGAGACTGGGAAAAGCATATTCAAAACCAAGTTTGTTTGTTTGTTTGTTTGTTTGTTTGTTTGTTTTTAATTTTATTTTTGTTATTAGATGTGTCTGTATAGCATCATTAACATAATAAATGACATTCTTCAATATTCATTGGTGACCTATTGGCTTTGTTAGACCACCAGCTTTGCACAGGCAGCCAGTACGCGCAGAGAGAGGAAAAGAGAATGAGATAAAGGGAGGTGCAGACTTCCCTTGGGTATAGATCTCCTAAGAGGAGAAACATCATGGGGATCCATCCTGACCATTTTGACCTCCCAGGGGGAGCTGAGAGAGACTCAGCCTGGGAGAAGACCTGATTGCCATGGGGACTCTCTGGTATAGTACAAGGCAGGTACTTAAAATACAGGGAAAGACCATTTCCAGGTCTAAAGGGTTCTGTTTTCTTTTTTGCTTGTTTGTTTTATTTTGTTTGTTTGTTTTGTTTTTAGTTTCCTGTTTTTGTACTTTTTTATTTTAATCTTTTCTTTCTTTCTTTCTTTCTTTCTTTCTTTCTTTCTTTCTTTCTTTCTTTCTTTCTTTCTTTCTTTCTTTCTTTTTCTCCCCCCCCAGGCACCAATTCCAATGCAGACTAAAGAGGCCATATCTTCATCTCTGTCTCACCTGCTTCCAAGTCAAGGTAGCACCCTCATCCAGAGCCTCGCAAAATAAGTCCCCAGTGATATTCACATGTCAAACTCCAGTTCTGCCAGAGCATTGCTGTTTTTCTCAGTCCCCAAAGGCTGAAGAAGGCAAATTGTTATTATTATTCAGTGCATTGCAGTAACTCTTAGGTGTGCCAAGGTGAATCACAATCTCAACCTTCTGGGAAGTGTGCAAACATATCTGCCCTCCACACTCTCTCACAGTTCACAGTCCAAATGGACAAAACCTGTAATTTGATCTACAGAGGGACTGCACTGGAAGAAGTGTCAGGAATTGCTCTTCCAGTTGACATAATCCAGTGTTCTAAACACAGAGCCATCTATCTTTTCTGTGCCTCTTCCAGTCTCATAGAATCTAGCAATGATTATTCTGAGTCAGCGTGGTTTATTTATCCCTGTGAATCTCTCATAAAGAAAATGACTGCTCTTCTTAAGGCCAACTGAATGGCCACAGAAAACCTATTAGATGTCCCATCAATATTTTTCCTTCTAGGATGAGTACAGAGGTATCTTCACTGGGATTATAAAGGGAATTATGACTATTAACAGCTGGGATGAGTATCCAAAAAAGCTGCCTGTTGTTGGAAATTGCCATGGATTTCAGTTCTAATGCAGTCTTGACTTCACCTAGTGATGTTGAGCCCCGAGGACTGTAAGGAAGAATTTAATCATATGGTTTATACAGTGAATTATTTCACTGTCTTTTAAAATGCAGCTGCCTCTGGGCTGGAGCATGTCAGTTCTGGGTATGCACATAGTTGCAGCAATGGCTCTGCAATAGGAGGTGAAAAACAGTATAGGATTCAAGGGAAAAAACAGAGGCAGGACCAAAATGCAGGGCTTAAAATGTTAATTCATCATCCAGCAGCTAGAGCGGGATCCCCTGGCCCTCTGAGTCTGTTCATGAGGTCTCTGTAAGGTAGAAACCTTATCACAAGAACCTGTTAATTTGGCCAATCTGTCAGCAGCATCTCTCAGGGGATGGAGGTGTTCTTGTGTAAGAACAGTGGAGCTCCCCAGTGGGAGATAAGGAGTGTTTGCTGCATGGACAAGCGGTGGTACCAGCCCTGCATTGCGTGCAACTGTGTCCCAATTTCCTCTCCATGGCTAAATTGCTGGGATGTGAGTCTCCGGCTGTTCAGTCCTTCTGTCTAGTAGCCCCTCCATCAGGAGCTGAGACTTGTGGGTTACAGGTAATACAGCTCCCTTTAGCAAAGCACCTGCAGCCTCATAATTTGCAGGGAAGTCATCTGAAAGTGCATGAAGCACAAGTGGCTCAAGAGCCAGCTTGGAAGTCATGTTCCTGTCTCAGGAGATGTCTTCCAGATTTAGAAAAAATATAATAGTAAAAAAAAAATCCTGCCTTGCCTTTGGAAAATTATCAAAACCTCAAATATCTTCCTGGATTGACTTCTTAAAACAGTGTGGGTTGAGTTATGTTAAACATTTCCTTCCAGCTATTGCAGAAGGAGGCAGGCTGGAGCTGGAGATGCCTTTCCCAATGTCACCCAGAACTTCTGACTTCTTCCAGTGCCCAGGAAAATCAGAGGTCCTGGATTCCTGTTGCATGTTCAGGAGGCCACATTTCCCCTTTGGATGAGGGAAACCAGGCTACTTGCTGTAAAGCTTTTAGCCTGATATCAATTGCCATGTAGAAGACGTGGGATTTGATGCAGCAAAATAGTCAGGCTGTGGTTATTTACAAGCAAACAAGTCCTGGGGAGGGATTGCACTGACCTTATAAAGTGTGTGGGTGAACTTGCTGGCTCCTTCTCTTGGTGGAATTAGCTCCATGCAGTGCTTTGCAGTCCATTTCTTGTGGTCTGCATTTATACATATTTTATTACATAAACATACATTTAAGGTCCCCTTTGAAATTATTTCCTGCCCATATTTAAAACCCCACATCATACTAGGGCAGCAACTGGATGAAAAATAATTGAAAACATTAAGACCAGCTTTTCTTTCAAAGGAAAAACCCATCATTGCTGGAATGTGTCTTTTTCGAATTACACCATCCCTGGGATGCCTCCGCCACTGGTGTGTTTTAATGCCGTAACAAAATTACAACCCATCAAGGTTTTCCAATGAGATGTAATATTACATTTCTGACCACACATGGCCACAGAGACCCTGCAACACCTGACTTGCTGGCTTCAGCTCAAAGAATGGGCTTACATCCACAGACTGCTTTTGGACATCAATTATGCTCCTACGTTTTCCCTAGAATTGCAATGGGATCTGGGACTCTCTGTCTCTGGTTTTCATCTTAGCCAAGAGCAGCAGTTATAACCCCTTGCTGCTCCTGATTTGACATGAAAAAGGTAACTTCAAGTTGGTGCTGGATGGATTGAGGGGTGCATGCTGACACCAAGTAAATTTTGGATGTTAAGTGATTTCTTTTATTTTTTCTTTTATTTCTCTCTTTCTTTTTTTTTTTTTCTTTCTTTTTTTTTTTAAAAAAAAAAACAATTCTGCAGATCATCTGCCTGATCTCAGGCAAGTCAGCATGAGATTTAACATATTTGTGTCTGTATATCCTATGGGTTTAACTGTTGTGATTAAATATGGGATATAGTAAATACATTATCCAGGCTGATCTTAAATGTGCATATTCCCAAATACGATTTTGAAATGACTAATTTTCTTCTGCTGATGGGCAAGCTACCTGTGCAGATATGGAGTACATTTATACTGGGTTAAATATCTCCTTTACAGATGGGTTTAATTTTGGTCCAAGCACGGCTTTTCCTTCCTTCTCTATAGTTGCCTCCTGAAAATTGGTAAAATAACTTCGCTAAATGATGGGCACAGCTTGGTGCAGGTCTGCATCTTGATTATGCCCACGCATGGGACCCTACAGAAATCCCAGTCATGCCATTGCAGGCAATGCTGGGACCCCCACTCCAGGCCCATCCCATGGGCAGCACTTTGGAAAGGAGTGCATGTCCCCGTTGACGTGCATTTCTAGGACTCCTGCCAGCTCTTTGTCCACTGCAGGAGCCTTGGTGGTGTTTTCCCACTGAAGTCCCGGCCTCCAGCCACGCCAAAAATTGCTGCATTCAGCAGCATGAGAGAACTCTTCCCCACTGCTCACTCCTGGCGCTGCAGTTTGGTTTAATTACAGATGCTTCTGCTCCTTCTGAGCACGGATCCTAATTAGATGTAAGTGGCAAAGAAAGAAACTGTAAGAGCTGCTGCAAGCCACTGCTTGAGAAATATAGCCTGGAATAAAAGAAATTGGGGTCATCACCTGACTACACTTTTTTAATGCCGGTTGTTGATTAGCTTGTGTTTACATGAGCGGCCACAGCTCCTGCCTCCATGGGAGGTTTTCAGATCCTCATCAACGGCAGGAGGCAGTGAGTGCCGGGCAGCAGGCATCCCTTGATGTATTTATCAATTCATATGTTTTAATTGTCTGAAGGAACTTCGGGGCTCTTGGTAGTGATGAAAAAATATTGATGATTGTAACACACTCACGTTACTACAATGATATGGGAGGAAACTGAGGCAGAGCCAGGTGAAGCAATAGTAAGAGCAGCATCCACATAAAGAAAACATCTGCTTGAAGTATTGTGTATTGTCCTCAGAATGATGGAGAGATGACTTTGATGTTCAGCTCAGCCTATTTCCTAGTTTGACAATGGGAAAATAATACTGTCTCACCAAGACATGCTCCCCTTCTGTAAAACCAGCCTTTTGTGCACATAAGAGCTGCCTCTTCTCTGATCCATTTTCTCAACACATTGCATGCTAGGGCTGATGAACACTTTTCTGGTAGTACCAGTTGCTGCCAGCCGCCTAAGGCAAGCAACAGATCTTTTTCTACCTATGGCCCCAAGTACTGCCCCAAAAGCCCTAATAAAGAACCCCCTCTTTCCAGGACAGGGTGTGCAGCAATGTCTTCTACCTCCCCCAGTCAAATAACTTGGTGGATGTTTTGGAATTGTGTCCTGGCACATTTGTGAAGAATTTGCTCATGAACTTTCTGCCTCCTGAACATTGCACTAGAGTGAGACTTGAGGCCATGCCTAAGCTCCCTTGGTCAGTTTCTTCAGAAGACTGTGGATGTAGAATGTAATGTGGGCAAGAATTGTCCTTGGTGACCCAAACAGGACTTCTTTTCTCTCTTCGCTTGCATGGATTACAAACAAAGAGTAGCTCCTTTTCTCTGAGTGCATACTCTGAGGTATGTCATTGCAGGACATGCTTTAATGCCCTGCTTTGGTTACCACCCCCAGCATAAACAAAACAAACAAATAAAAAGCAAACAAAACACATAGAAGCCATCTGTGATGTTATACTGCTTGAAAACAAGGCTGTGGAAATCTTTGCCAAGGACAGCTGTGATGCAAGGAGTTTGTGGGGGCTTGAGGACTAGTTAGGACATCGTAGGCTGAATGAGCGGTCATCTGGATGGTTAAATATTTGGCTGAGTGTCTGGGCTCAAAGTGTTGCACCCTGCCTCGAAGCTGGTGAAAAGCAGAGTACCAGGGCCCATCCTGTTTAACGCCTTTATCATCAAGGAGTTGTGTGCACCAAGATGGAGGGACAGGAGCTAGGAGATGTGCATGTGCCACACAGCGAGGCCTGGTGCGGGAAGGCCTCTGCTGGCTCCACCTGAGCTCTCAGGCCTTCCAGCAGGATCAGAGGAGCGTAGGAAAGAATTTCTCCAGGCTTTCAGCCCATCCCCTGGTCAAAGCAGGGACAGCTCTGAAGTTAGATCAGGTTGCTGAGGCCCTTGTCCAGTCAAGTGCTGAAAATCTCCTCTGACAGAGATTCAACAGCCTTGAGGCAGCTGTCCCATGCTCAGCCACTCTGTGAAGATTTTTTTCCTTACAAGTAACTGGACTTTTCCTTGTTGCAGCTGTTAGCATTGTCTCTTCTTCATTCATTCTGGATCTGTGAGAAGAGTTTGGGGATAGCGACAGGACCCGAGGGAATGGCATGGAGCTGGGACAGGGCAGGGTCAGGCTGGGGGTTAGGGAAAGGTTCTGCACCCAGAGGTGGTCGGGCACTGGGACAGGCTGCTCAGGGATGTGGTCATGGCACCAAGCCTGACAGAGTTCAAGAAGTGTTTGGAGAGCACCCTGAGACATAGGCTTTGTTTTTGGGTGGTCCTATGTGGAGCCATGATTTGGACTCATTGATCCTTGTGGGTGCCTTCCAACTGGGATATTCTGTGGTTCTGGGATTCTATTTCCCCTGTAATCTCCCTTTGGGTAGGGGGAGGCAGAAATCAGAAGAGCCAACACATCTATAATGGTGCTACTCTGTGGTGTGGATGTATCTCAGGTGACTTGACCAATGTCAGGCAGGATCCTGTAGCTGAACTGAGGACTGGGCCCTCTTCTACAAGCCTTGACTCAAAAGGCATCATCACCCAGTGACTTTAACTTGAAGTCAACAAGCCTCCAGGGAGGTGGGAGTCCGCCTGAGAAGAACAGCTTGCAAGAGGACGGTCTTGATGAGAAACAGAGAATGAGCCAAGCTAACAAAGAATTAATTGCTATGAGCACAAAAAAAAAAAAAAAAAAAAAAAAAAAAGTCTACTGATTCCTGAAGCTGAGATATTATACTGCCACAGGCACAAGATAAGAATCATTGTTGCATACAGACATGGATGCTGTGTGGGTTTCTATCTATGTGATAGTCATAAGTTTAAAAAATTTATTGATTTTATAATTAAGGAACTCTGCAATACATAAAGTTAAAAGCCATGCAAACATACACAGAGACCACATAAAGATAAACAAACATTTAGATTTAACACAGCATAAGTGCAATAATCACCCATAAATGTAGTAATCACCAACTGTTTAATATAGATCAGTAGCAAACAAAAGAATAGATGGAATGAAAATTATTATTTGTACTAGAGGAGCTGGAGAGGCCACAACCAGAATCACTACTCTGTTCTTCCAGGCAGCACCCACACACGTAATGAGAGGCAGTCCTTGGTGCAAAGAGCTCCCAAACTAAGATCAGACTTGAGAGGAGCAGGAGTGGAGATAGAGACATGCTCCCATCTCAAGGTCACCAGCCTGCCAAGGCAAAGCTAAGCCCTCCTGATCCATCTCCACCACACAGCATGTGAATGAGATTAAACTGGCAGATGGTTTTATTTCAGGCATGTAATAAAATTGTCAGAAAAAAAAATGGAATTTCTTCCTGGGCTGTTTTGGCAACGGTAAAAGTCCTTTTTCAGCCTGTGACTGTGGGAGACCTGAGTTTATGAACCACCTAGCAGCAGGTACACTGGTGTGTGTCTCCATCTCTCCTTTGGTGCTTTTCTGCTCTTTAGAAATCATGAAATGTTCACTGAGTAGGAACAGTGAACAAGGTGTCCCAGCAAGAAGCCCACATAGTCATTTTTCTCCTGCTACTTCAGTCACAGGGTAGGATTCATCTCATTTAACCAGTGATGTTTACATTTAAGAGACACATCTCAGCCTCCTTTGATGCTCAGCAGAAAAATAAGTGAAAACTTTTTAGCCTTTTGGGGAATATTCAGGCATTTTTTTTGACAGTCACTGGGTGTTAGCAAGGGGGACACATGGAGCAGGGTGCTGCCCAAGGTGGGTGCCAGGAATGATCACCTTGTAGGTGAATGACCCTCACACAAATCTTCTCTCTTCCCAAAGCCAGCAGAAATTTGGAGAGCTCTCCCACCTGACAGGGCTGCAGCATGCAGGGCTGCAGGAGGGATGAGGAGTGAGACAGATTCATCCTTGGTCACCAATTTTTTTTTTTTTTTTTTGACCCTTCTTTCTGCTGCATGGTGCATTTTCTTTGCAAGACGCTGCTTGTTGCATCTTTAGCATGATCTTCTGATGAGCCTTTCACGGTTCCTCACGCTCCTTGAAAATAAAGTCATTTAATTTATCACCTTGAATTGCTTCAGAATCTTAAAGCCATAAGAAAAAGCTGTATTTTATTTCTGCTGCTGCCCATCCTCCCTGTCTCTGCTCTAGAGAAGGCTGCAGTCCTAGGACATGTGGAATATATCGAGCTTCATGTTGTCCAATTACCCCAGCCATAGGCAGATTTTTCAGAAATAAAGACAACTCCTGTAACTTTTTAATTAAATGCTAAAAGCCCTTGATTAAAGAGCCATAAATCAGTGAGCAGCCTTTAAATTTCTATAATGTCTTATGTCCTGGCATGTACCATTTGCAATCACAACCTCATTTGGCTGAAGTGGTAAGAGACATGTACCTCCGAATATTGGCCATCAGCTGCTGGTCCCCTGCTAGGTAAAGGGTAATAGGGAAAGGATGAAGACAACTCTTAAATCAGGCTAATAAAGAGGTACTGGCAGTACATCCCTTGGGTATTAGGGCTTGTGTCCAGGAGGAAACAGTATCTCTTCAGCTGTCCTGGAAAATGCCTACAGATTTAACCCTGTTCTGGAAAACCCCCCAAAATCTCACGCCTGGTCTATCAGAGCATGCAACAGTGCTATTTGGGCTGGAGTAATGAATGGAGCAAGGCTCACCTCTTTCACTGATCCTTCAGTGCAGGTGAATTTAATACAATGCCTCAAAATGCAGCAAGGAATGTAATTATTTGGAAATGATGTGAAGGAAGGGAGGGTCAAACCTACTGGATAATTTATTCATTACTAATATTTCCAGTGGCTGTAATTGAGGTGCTCTTTTAATTGTCCAAGCCAATCCAAAAAACAGCTTTTCTAATCATGGCTTCGAAAGTAACTGTCATTCAGCTGTATAAACCTCTATCAAAGCTGGCTTTTGACTGGCTGATGGTATCACCCACTGCCTTGACTTTATTTTAGCTTATTAAAATTGATCCTAAATAAACCTGATATGCCCCAAATTATTTCCCTTAAATTAATTTGAATGCAATTTGTTCTCTGCTAGATATGCTGCCATGCTGAATCTTGCAGTGCAAACACAAGTTTGTTGGGTCACTCTAATTAATTTGATTTTGTATCTCAGCCCTCCTACCCGTCACCAGCACTAAATGGAATTATTTAGAAATAACAGAGATAATGCTGGCAAAATAATATGCCATGACAGGACCAAGGTTTGATTCTTTAGGAGAAGAAAAAAAAATACACAACACGTTGAGGTGGTTTATTTTTGATTAAATGTTTCTGCTTTGTCTTGGCATTTATCTTTCAGAGACAGCTCCAGATCAGACAAAACGCATCACTCCATTAACATTATCTCTCTGTACATTTCAGTGGGGCTCCCCAGATAACAAAGGGTTACACATGTGGCCAGCTTACACTTCCAGCAGCTTTTATTCAGTGGGGATTTGCACAAAAGGTGTTAGGAGGTGGGGAGGGATGATGCCTAGTCGCTTGGGTGAGAAGTCAAATGGTTTCAAAGAGATGGAGCTGAGCTATTTAATTCAAGGGCCCTAACGCAGACATGGGTGCCAGGAGCTGTACAAAATGACCGGGGTTTAAAGAGACAACATGGGGTCATCTTATTCAATGGCTCTGGCTGAAGTGCTGAGCAACTTTGTGAGGCAAAGACGGCTCTTGCATCCAGAGAGCTGCATCTGGATGAAAAGAGGAGTGGGGAAGAAGTAACTGCTGATGACTAGAGACTTGGGAGGAGTTGGGGATGAGAAGCCCCCTTAAAAGGGTAAGTGATGGTTTGGGAGAGTGGTGGAAGATAACCAAAATAATCAGTCGTGCCCTTTTTTTGCTTCACCTGAATGAGAGAGATATTCCCAAGAAGTGGTGAGGGAACAAACCTGAAAGGTGTTTTCTTCCAGCTGATGCCCATGGAGCCTCGTTAGCCTGCGGAGCTCGTTGCCAGAGAGAGCAGAGACGTGGAAATCTCTGCATGACTCTGAAAGGAAATAAATATTGGTGATGGGAACATCCGTGGGAGCGTCATGGAAAGTACAGAGGTATTTCTCTGCAGAGGGAAAACCTCTTGTGTCTTGTGTGATGGCCCTAAGCATCCTCAGTGGCCATGACTGAAGGCTGAATCTCAGTCTTCACAGACCATTATCCTGAGTTGCTTGGCAATTTTTGTACAGTCGGAGGTGAAAGGAGGGCAAGAAAAATAGTTTTTTAGAAGAAAGGAAGTTATAATTTGCACTCCTGAGATGTTACACTGCCAAGTTATAGACCTGCAAAGGGGTCACAGCTCTTTGAAGTTGCCTTCCAGCAAGGTCCGTCTTCACTGCAGATAAATTCACTGGGCACAGGATGGCAACAAAGCTGATTTTGTATAGGTCCTACCAGTAAACAAAGCAGGGAAGGCAGCTGTCCTGTCTTTAACAATAGGACTTAGAATGGATTTATGCTTATATATATATACATATCTGAAGCTTTAGGGAAGGACTGGTTGAATGAACCCCACTTCAGCATTAAGATGTGAATGTTGGAGCATTTTGAGGGGTGCTGCATAAAGGAACTAATGGCATCATACTGCCTGTAAATTCAGGGTACCAGGGTGACCACACACTGGTGATTTATCAGGTGATATCATTCATGGGGGAAATAGCTTTTGCTTCCCCTTCCTGTTTCTCTTTCTTCAGTTGTCTTGCTCCACTCCCCCCCATTTTCTGTCATTTCTCCTTCTGTTCTTCCTTTCTGATACCATGGTGATGAAGCTGACATATAAGAATAGCTATTCTTCACTGGGGTTCCCACAACATCCCTATATCAGCTTATGCGTCTCCCCCTCCCTGTCTCCCACGTTCACTAAGTGGGTATCTCTACGTGTGCTGCCAACCCCACATGCTGAAAAATATGGGCTAATCTCCCTCCTTCTTCTTCCCTCCTGTTTCCATGCAATTGTATAAAAAGTCATGAGTTGAAACAAACAAAAAAAAATCATAAATGCTGGGCTTGCTTTGCTGCCTCTTGTGTGTGTGTGGTGTTGTTGTTTTTCATTTGTTTTTCTTTTAGCCTGGTGTGCTAACAAAACAAACCGTTTGCAACTGTGCTGTCCATCCGTGCCTACCTCAGGTTTTGGGGCAGTTTCAGCCACATTTGACAGCCAGCCAGATGATCTTCTTCCAAAAAGTTTTGTGGAAGTAGGTGTCTGGGTAGCTATTCTTTGAGCGAGGAAAATGCCAAAGCTACGTAGGAAAGCGGCTTTATAAATACCCCTAGTTCAGAAGTAGCTTTGATTGACATCAGCAATTAGAGGCGAGGTTCAGGAGGCTAGAAAGTAGGTGTTGTGCTTCCTCTCCCTGCTCTCTGTCTGAAATGCCCTTCCAGATTTATCACCACCTGCATGTCGTGGGCAGTTCTGGGTCTTCCTGGGGCAATCTTTTTGCATCTGACCCGGCTCCTGTCCTCTCTCCTGTGTTTGTGGTACCCATGGGAGCCTCATCTCCCCGACCCCCTGGGAACCCAGCGACCAATGTCACAGGGAAGCAGCATCAGAGCAGTCAGCCCAACCCAGGCTCTCAGATCTGAAATTAAAGCCTTAATCTCTGGATTTGGCCCTTCCCCTCATTAGCCTGTCCTGTTTTCCTTTGGATTTCCTCCGATTCGAGTACTGCGTCTCCCTGGCAGGATCCAGCAGCCCCTCGTGTGCCACACGTGTTGACATCCAGCCTTCTGCTCTCTCCTTCCAGGTACTCCCAGCTCCTCCTGCATCGCCCACTTTCCTCCACCTCTTTTATCCATTTCTCCATCTCATCCCTCCACCTCCAACACCTTCCCAGTCCTTATCCCTCCCTGCTTCTCTCCAGCCCTCTGGAACAGGGATTGATTTCTCTTCTCTCTTGCATTGTCCTCCAAAATAAATAAAAAATAAAATAAAATAAATTAATTAAAAAAAAAAAAAAAGATTTTTTTTCTGACTGCTTCTGGTTGTAGCACTCCACCTGCCTGCTCCCATAGCATTCCCTTCACTCGTCTCCTGCAGCTTGAAGTAGCCCTTCTCATGTGCCCCCCTCATTTAATTCGACAGCCCCAGCCTGTGTTTTATATTCTCCTTATCATTATGGCCTGAGTGCTCCCCTGGCTCTCATTTCACCCTGCCTCCGTCCATCTGCCCCTCTTCTGCGGCCATCCCCCTTCTGTTTTCTTTGGACAAATGACAGCCTGGGTGTGACCGGCGGCGATAATGGTCGACAAATATTTGAAGGGAGAGGAAGAAAAATTGTTCCTAGGGGAGTTTCAAGGGGGAGGGTAGGGGGAGAGTGGAGGGATGGCTCCTGAGTCGGTGGGGGGAGGCTGGGACAGGGAGACGGTGGATGGGATGGGAAAATGGTGCAGATGATGCTGTCACCCTGTGCGCATCATAAATCCAGTGCGGGTGGATAGGGGGCATGGGAATGAGCATCCTTCTTATCCCAGGGTCTGCCTGGAAGAAGGATGGGCTCTACCTGCACTGGAAATGTAGAGATGGGGAGGGATGAATGGGAGCAGGGCAACTCTGAAACAACTCTGGAAAGTTCCCTGTAGCTCACCTGGTGACCTAATGCGTTAATCCAGGTGATGACTTGACATGAGATAGCTGGTGTAGATGTTATTCACAGAAATAGCCTACTAAGGAACCACCCCCAAAAGCACACCTGTGAGGGAGGGATGGTGGGGAAGCAAAGGGACTGGCCAGAAGTCATGCAGCAAACCAATGGCCTCAAATTTGAGACCCTGGGGGTCTCAAATAAACCAGTGCACAAGCTCCAAGTCACTAAAGACATGCTTGACCAAGGAAAAATGGACGAAGGGTTGGATGGATCCTCTTCAGGGCTTTTTTCTCCACCTGTCATTGGGAATTGGCTTGGACTGAAGGGCAAGGCAGTGGCTGGTGGCCGAATGGCAACTTCCTGCTTTTCCCTGTGAGCCTCTTCCTATCCTGAAGGGTTTTTCACAGTGTTTCTGTCTCATTTTGTATCAGCATCACCCATCCTGAAGCTGGTAAAACTGCTGCAAAGCTGATAGCATGACAGCCCAGACAGCCAGCACCCAGACTGGGAACTGCCTTTTGGGGCAGAGCTGATCCCATTCCTTCCTGGGGTGTCGGGAGTGCTAATGCACAGCAGTAAAACAACTCCCAATTAATATTTCCACCTTCCAAAGCGTGATAAAGACATCCTTTGTGAGCAGCAGGGGCAGTGACAGCCACACAGCGAGCCCAGTTCTTTCAGGTGTCAGCAGAGGAGGGGAAGTTACTCAAACCTCCAACGCCTAAAAGACTGCAGGGCACGGAGAGTGGTGAAAAAAGACCTGGAGGAAGAAGCTCTGCGGCCAGCAGTGCTCTCCCTGGGCTTTTTTTTTATTTATTTATTTTTTTTGGGGGGGGGGGGGGCGGGGGGAAGGTTTCGCCCTGCTGCGGGGATGTGCAGGGCTGCCACGAAGCGCGGCCGCTGCAGGTGGCGCTGCAATGTAGGGATTGGGCTCGGCACAAGCCCCGAGCCCGAGCAAGCGGCTCCTCGAGCAAGTCAAACCCCGGGCTGCTTTAACAAACTTGTGAAATGGCGGGGGGGACACCAAATGAACTTCTTGCAT